>NC_135783.1:236223221-236586971 GCF_051106095.1 Pogona vitticeps | reverse complement strand
CCTCAGCATGGATGTTGAAGTCCCCCAGCACCAGCAGCCTGGGAGTCCTCAACACTAGGTCCGAGACTGCCTCCGTCAGCTCAGGTAGGGAGACTGTTGGTACGCAGCAGGGTGGGCGGTACACCAACAGAATCCCCAATCTGTCTCGTGAGCCCAACACACAATACAGGCCCTCAAGACCTCCTCTCAAAGGGATAGGAATCCTGGTCAAGGAGATAGAACTCCTATAGACTATAGCAACTCCCCCTCCCCGACCCTCCGAGCGACACTGGTGCTGGACTGAGTACCCAGGAGGACACAGCTGGGAGAGGGGGACACCACCTTCCTCTCCCACCCAGGTCTCAGTAATGCACGCCAGGTCAGCACCCTCATCCAGAATTACATCATGGATGAGGGCAGTTTTATTTTGTACTGACCTGGCGTTCATCAACAGCACCGTGTGGCTCGAGGGTTTGCTGATATGGTCACCTGATACCATTTGGTTGGAGGTAGGACTAGAAGAGGGGATAGATGTAAGATATCTAACCTCTCTTCTCCTACGCGGGCATGTTCTACCCCCACCACCATTCCTTCCCCTACCCAGCACCACCTCAATGGCTGCCCCCTCCAACGCCCTCCCCCCTTCCTGTTCCATCAGGTCCACTGTGGGTCTCTATGCAACCCAATAACAGTTAAAAACAAACAAAACAAACCCACACCCCTTCTAATGCCCCTTCTCTCCTCCCAGCCAGGTGGCTGGTGTTGAGGAAGGGGTGGGGTGGCCCCAAGCAGCAGCAGCAGGGTCCTGGTCCTGAAAGGCCGGGGAGCGCAAGCCAGAAATTCTCCCAGACACGTCTCTCACCCGTGCCTGGGGACGGCAGATATTGCAGGCAGCTCCCCCGACGTCAGGAACGCTGGTCTGTGAGGGCCCTGGCACAAGCTTCCGGCTTTTATGGTCTCCCTCCCTCCCAGCCAGGTGGCTGATGTTATGGAAGGGGGTGGGATGGCCTGAAGCAGCAGGAGCAGTAGCAACAGGGTCCCAGTCCTGAAAAAGGCCGGGGAGCGCAAGCCAGAAATTCTCCCAGACACGTCTCTCACCCGTGCCTGGGGACGGCAGATATTGCAGGCAGCTCCCCCGATGTCAGGAACGCTGGTCTGTGGGCCCTGGCACAAGCTTCCGGCTTTTATGGTCTCCCTCCCTCCCAGCCAGGTGGCTGATGTTATGGAAGGGGGTGGGATGGCCTGAAGCAGCAGGAGCAGTAGCAACAGGGTCCCAGTCCTGAAAAAGGCCGGGGAGCGCAAGCCAGAAATTCTCCCAGACACGTCTCTCACCCGTGCCTGGGGACGGCAGATATTGCAGGCAGCTCCCCCGACGTCAGGAACGCTGGTCTGTGGGCCCTAGCACAAGCTTCCGGCTTTTATGGTCTCCCTCCCTCCCAGCCAGGTGGCTGATGTTATGGAAGGGGGTGGGATGGCCTGAAGCAGCAGGAGCAGTAGCAACAGGGTCCCAGTCCTGAAAAAGGCCGGGGAGCGCAAGCCAGAAATTCTCCCAGACACGTCTCTCACCCGTGCCTGGGGACGGCAGATATTGCAGGCAGCTCCCCCGACGTCAGGAACGCTGGTCTGTGAGGGCCCTGGCACAAGCTTCCGGCTTTTATGGTCTCCCTCCCTCCCAGCCAGGTGGCTGATGTTATGGAAGGGGGTGGGATGGCCTGAAGCAGCAGGAGCAGTAGCAACAGGGTCCCAGTCCTGAAAAAGGCCGGGGAGCGCAAGCCAGAAATTCTCCCAGACACGTCTCTCACCCGTGCCTGGGGACGGCAGATATTGCAGGCAGCTCCCCCGACGTCAGGAACGCTGGTCTGTGGGCCCTGGCACAAGCTTCCGGCTTTTATGGTCTCCCTCCCTCCCAGCCAGGTGGCTGATGTTATGGAAGGGGGTGGGATGGCCTGAAGCAGCAGGAGCAGTAGCAACAGGGTCCCAGTCCTGAAAAAGGCCGGGGAGCGCAAGCCAGAAATTCTCCCAGACACGTCTCTCACCCGTGCCTGGGGACGGCAGATATTGCAGGCAGCTCCCCCGACGTCAGGAACGCTGGTCTGTGAGGGCCCTGGCACAAGCTTCCGGCTTTTATGGTCTCCCTCCCTCCCAGCCAGGTGGCTGATGTTATGGAAGGGGGTGGGATGGCCTGAAGCAGCAGGAGCAGTAGCAACAGGGTCCCAGTCATGAAAAAGGCCGGGGAGCGCAAGCCAGAAATTCTCCCAGACACGTCTCTCACCCGTGCCTGGGGACGGCAGATATTGCAGGCAGCTCCCCCGACGTCAGGAACGCTGGTCTTCCCTATTTTCTGAGACCTTCTCTACCTGATGTTCCCATGGGTTTTTGGAAGCTGGCAAGTTATATTCTTTTGATAATAATCTGTGCACTAATTTTGCCACTCTATCATGTCTAACTTCATAATCTGTTTGTGCAGTCTTTGGACATTCACAGATAAGGTGTGACACAGTTTCATCTTTTTCTTGGCAGAATCGATATATGATGTTAGCACTAATTCCTTGGATCTTAGCTTTCATCATGTTGATTTGGAGTGCTTGTTCTTGTGCAGCAAAAATTAAGCCTTTGGTTTCTTTCTTAAGAGTCCCCAGTTTTAGCCATGCCCATGTTGAATTATGACCATGCTTTCCATAAATATTTCTCAGGTGTTGTCCATGTAGTGGTTTATTTTTCCAGCTGTTTAATTTATTTTCAAATCATTGTTTCTTATGTTGAGCCTTTGTTTCTGTTGTTTTTAAAATATTCTCCATTTTCAGTGCCTTCAATAAGTTTTCTCTGCTTGTACTAATATAATCATTTAGGCTTCCTTGTTCCTCCTCTACTATATGCTGTATTTGCAGTAATCCAGGACCTCCAGTTTTTCATGGTGAATATAATCTGTTCACATCACTTTTTGGTTGTAGTGCATGATGCATGTTCAATAGTTTCCATCTTTTTTGATCCAATTCTTCTAATCCGTTTTGAGTCCAATCTATTATTCCAGCTGGGTATCTAATTACTGGAACAGCCCATGGGTTTATGGCTTTGATTGTATTTCCACCATTTAATTTTGATTTTAAGATTTTCAACAGCCTTTTTCATGTATTCCCTTTCTGCCAGTTCTCTGTCAGCATGCATGATGTTGTAGTTGTTATTGTTGTTGTTATCAGCAGCAGCATGTTTTGCATATAGCAGTACAAACAAATCTACATTGCCTCTGCAAGGCGCATAAAAGTGAGCATCCCAAACAATTCAGTGGGTAATTGGTTTGAATATGAGACAGCAGTATTCTCATATCTACCAGTTCATTTGCAACTCCTGTCCAAAACAGGAAATATTTCGCTTTCCTTTGGAACCAGAAAACCAGAGACATTAAGTGCCTCATTCACACTTTGGCCACTGTAGGTGAATTTTTCATAGATCTAAGAGGCCATGCAATCCTTGGGCAAGTTCCCAACTCTACGCATGGTTCTCTATGGTCTAAAATCTTCCCAGAGCTGCTCCTTAGCAGCACTGCTCCTGCAGGTTATCCTTCATATATTGTATGTGTGAAAGGACACCCAATTCACAGTTGCTTGCATCTTCTCAGCTGCTTGATGGGAAAGGAATCACTTGTGAGTGGACAGCTGTGTATTTTGTTTCTGCAATTTTGGTCTAGGAAATCAAATATTTAAAAATATTCTTAAGGGAGACGTCACTTCCATCAGCCGGGATGCGCAGCTAAACCCTCGTCTCCTCGCCCTATGGAATGTAAAATAGGGTGATAAATGCCTTTTTCCTTAATGGAAATGTAAGTAAAGTTCTTTAAATTCTTAATGAAAACTTCAAGTAGAGATAGAAGTGTTTTTTTTAACTGTAAAAGTCTCCCTGATAATCTGAGGCATGTACTTTCACTTTCGTCCGGAGAGAAGTTAAACAGCTAAATGAACTGTTAAAGACGGCTTGTTTTTTGGGTGCTATAAATCTTTGTCCTGCTTATGAGGAGGTAGAGGAGCAGAGATAAGAGAGTGAAAAGCTGGACACAGGAATTACCAGAAAAACCATCAGCCCGCAGTGTTGAGCGATTAAGAAAGGTGGAAGAGGAACAGCCCCCCTTCCCTAAAGATGCTGTTGGAAAAGAGGAGGAAGGGGCTACCTCTCTGACCAGTCTTACTAAAATTAGCATGGAAAAACAACTCTCTGATATAGCTGCGGGTATAAAGGGGCTGGAGAGCAAGATGGACAAAAAGATGGAACAGGTCCTTTCCAAAATGGACTTTTTGATAAAAGAGAATCAGCAGTTAAAAATATTCTTAAGGCTCAAACTCCAGATTAAAAGAGCTCAAAGGGAGAAATAATTTAGACTTTCCATTTAGTATTTTATTTTTATTTCTAAGAAAAGTATTGCTAAAGAAAAGGTGCAAATGGAAGGACAGTCATGGATGAATATATAGAGCCATAATCACTGGGGCTCTGAATAAAATGTGTCATTCTTGGTGGTGGGTAAAATGGTGTGTAAATACTTGGTACATTAGCAATATTGCGCAATGGTGGTACATTGAATGATTTCCTACAAGTTATACCTCAAAGTCCAGAGTTTTGTGTCATAGAAGCCATATTAGAGATAATGGTTGAAATCCTGTTGTGCAGCTCTGTCTGCATGTAATTGAAAGTTACACAAACAGTAGGGAAAATTGCATTGAGATGGAAATGATATTCACAGTGGACTTTCACAGTATGATGCAGAGCAGTTATTCCATGAATCACACAGTCAACTGCACAATCCAATTGTGTGATGCAGAGTGCTTAGATATAGCGTCTTGCAAAGTTCCATGGGGTTTACTTTATGTTACACCAACTTCAATGGGATTTCAACCAATTACAACCAGTACATTTCGAGTGGTTGTTCCTAGGCTGCATAGAATTCCCTCTTGAAGTTGCCCCCCTCCATACTCGTCCTTTTGCTGGTAGTCAAAAACTTTCCTTTCTGAGTGAATCATTGGAAACTGGATGCTAAGTAAGACATCAGGTTTCATTGCAGGTGAGTAGGTGGTGTTCTCTGCTGTATTTTAAACTATTTTTAATGAGTGCCTTTTAATATTGGTGAATGTTTAACTGTATTTAAATTCTCTGCTTTATTGTGATATTAGATAAATATGTCTTATAGTCACTTTTTGGGGGGAAAGCAGAGAAGAAATAAAGTCAATAAATATAAAGAAAGAATTCCTTTTTTAATTAATAAAGGGGAATATTGTAACATTCTCATCTAACAAAAATGATATTGACATTATGGGGTTCACACAACAAGTAGCATTTGCTCATCAGAAACCTAGAAGAAAACAAAACCTCAGGTGGATAGATACAATTTTAGTGATGTTTTCAGGGGTTTTTTTTCAGTGAAAGTATCATATTAAATTTTAGTTCTTTGTTGCTTCCAGATCTTTCCCCTATATATTTTTGTCACAAATCTGACAATCTATGATGGATATGGCAGACCCACTACTGCTGTTCCATTTACTCCTTCCCCATCACAATGCATTGTTCATTATGTTAACATTTCCTATGAGAAAATATGAGCTGAGGGTTCAATAATTTTGATTAAAACATCTTGGAATTATAAGTCATTCAGACATGCACTCCAGGAAGCCCAAAAAATTTGTGGAATTTAAACATTGCCCACAGTTGGAAAACTGCAGAGTCTGTGCTTTGTGAGATAAGGTCAATTAAGTAGCCCCCGTCTTGTTATTGGGATAAAAAAAGCATGCCTGCTCTTTCATGACAGATTATGACATAAACTCACTAAAACTTTGGTTAGTGCTTGAAGCCAATTCACAACCATCTTTGGTTAGTAATGTCTGAAGTTCCAAATCAAATCAGTTTATCTTTGTCTCAAGATTTAGGCTGTTTTCTTATTTCTCTTAAGTTTGTAAGAGAAAAGTGGGTCAAAACTGAAAAGCATGTTGCTGTTGAGTTTGGTTTGTTTGTTTAGGACAGTATCTCGTGTGCCACCGATCATTTTCAAAGAACCTTTGTTCTACCATGATAGAAAGAAACAGCCCACTTTCCCTGAATTTTGCAGGCATTCTGTTACTACTATATTTATCACAAGTCTTCTCTGATTTATGAAATTAGGCATTAGATGAGAGACCATCAGGAGTCTCTGGAAGGAATGGGAAAGACTGCTGTGTTAAATCCAGGCAGAAGACGGCCAGTGGAAGTTTAACTTACTAGTCTAAATATACCCATGGTTCTGGGATAAGCAGGGTGAATAAGGGATTAGGAGAAAGACTGTTGTTTCTGAAATTACTGCTGGCTAGTTGAAGATGGATAATATGTGGCATGCAAGACAGTAGGAGATGGCATGTTACACTACAGAAGGATATGGTAGCTGAGAGATAACCCTAGTTCTCAACTAAACTAAGTAATGTATCAGTCCTGAGGAACACTTTACTTAAATAGCTAGGAAGTGCTCACAGCGTTTGACATCTTCCTCCAGTACTCTCAAGGAAATGTAAATAACTTCCTTCATACTAATTTAACCTTTACAGTATGTTGTGCTACTCTACATGTGCAATATGATGTCATCAGTGGCAGCAAACTGCTGCTAATGAAAGACTTCCTTTCACTATTTCCAGGTGCATGCAACTGTGATGAAGTCACATACATCCTGAAGTTGTGAAAGGAAGCCTCTGATCAGCAGTGATTTGCTGCTCATGATATCATTCCCATTGCACACAAGCAGATGCAGAACAGGATTTCAGCCCCTGTGAGTGGATGGCCCTAGGTCACCCAGTGAGTTGCAGGGCTGACTGGGAACCTGAACCTTGATTTCACAGGTCCCAGTCCAGCATTCTAAACACTTTATACTGTTTGTTGTTGTTTAGTCGTGTCCGACTCTTCGTGACCTCATGGACCAGAGCATGCCAGGCCCGCCTGTCTTCCACTGCCTCCTGCAGTTGGGTCAAATTCATGTTGGTCGCTTCGATGACACTTTATACTAAGCTGCCCATCTATCACAGAGTTGAAGTACAATGGCAAAAGTAACAAGTCATTGGTTAAATTCCTGTTGCTATAAGTTATGCGGTGTAAGACTGATGGTGTCATCACCTGCATCAATTTTTTGAAATTAAAAAAATAATTCCTCCCCTGAAACTGCTATGGGATCCCTTCGGGGCCATGGCATGGGGAAGAGTCTTTTATTTCAAAAAATCGCCACCTCTGGGATAATTTAGAGACGAGGGCTGAGGGCTCAACACATGAGGCACAACAGCTTCTGATGATATTGGAAGCATGTAGGCACTGAAGGGCATCAATGGGCATCTCCAATGCCACTGTCCTCGGGTACATCCATTCACTGTGTTTGATAGAAATGTTTACTGAATAAGTACCCAACTGAAAATGTGTTTGGGAACAAAATGCATTTACACCATCCTAACTTCTTCTTCTTCTTTTAAATTAACAATTCAATCTGTGCATGCTGCTATATGGAAACTGGATGTTCAGTGTTCAACAAATTAATATTAAAATATTATTGAGACAAATGAACTTTTAAAAATCACACACTGCAAATGAGTTTATCTGAGTTGCCTTGATATAAATGTATTTCTAAATCACAATATTAAATATGATAAACTTGAACCTAAATATGCCAAAAGCACTCACTAGATTGGTGTCAAATTTCATTTCAGCCCTGCCTTCTGTCACTTCTGCATGTTGTCATGCCAGATGCAAAGGACTGCTAGCTGTGCAGGGCTGGTGGATAATGTGATAGTGCCAGGTAAGCTGATGCCTGAAAATTCACTAAGTGTCCTACAAAACGTTATAGACCTCCTGGGGAAAAAATCGAAGCCTGTGCTTATTAGAGCTGGCATAATCCCTGTAGCGAACAGCCCTGCCCTCACCTGTCCGTCACAGCTGAGCAGTGGAGAAGGAGCCAATGAGTGGACGGAAGGCGGTGCCAAGGGGGGAGGAGGCTGAATATAAAGGCTGGTGTATGGAATATGAAGAGAGATTCTGGTAGTGAGAGACTGTGTGAAACTTAAGAGTGAACTAAGAGTGAGTTAGAGATCTGTAAGGACGCTGAATGGAACAGAGAGTTGATAGAGCTTTAAAGTTAAAGTAGAATAGATTCAGATTCAAGTGATTAGCAACCTGTGATTTGCCTATTGAATATTAATCATATGTTTAACTTCCCTGATATAATAAATCATTTAAGTTTTAAAAGTACACATGTCTCTTTGATTAAATGGTATTGAAGCAGCAATACCTGGTGGCAGCAAAGAAAGAAGAGGAGTGAGAACCTCATGAAGACCTGAGGGAATAGGGGCATCAAAGGGGATCGCCACAATCCCAAAAAAGAATTAACTCCAAAATGAAACCAAACAATCATGAATAATCATACCAAAATTCATTTGAATATCAATATATAAGTATTTTTACAGTTGCAATAACTCCAGGCAGCATCTGCTTCTCTTGTTCTATAAGTTTAATTTGTCTACATTGCTTCTATGTTGCATAAACACAAAAATTCTTCGAAGTTACAAAAAATACAGAAGTCTTACAGGTATGTAGAAAACTGTAGATACAAATTCTTAAAATTTCTTGAAAACCAATCTTAAGTTGGCAAATACTTAAGAATTCAGTCCAAGATACAGAAGCAAACACACAATAAAAATAATGTTTTAAGTTACACTCTAAAAATGCCAGAGCTTATACCAAAACAAAAGATAGAGAATACATTTCTAAAGCATCAAAAATATCAACATTCTTAAGAATAAAACATATTCAAGAAAATAATTTTCTTAGTCTCTAAGCATGTTAAGAACACACACACACACACATACACATTCTATATGCTCACTTTTAAACCAGCCTTATACCAATTTGTATTTATGGTGGAAAATATATGATGATTGCTGTTCTTTGATTTCTGGTTCCCAAAATGGTGTAGGATGGTGATGATGTAATAAATTCCAAATTCATATGTGACTTATCTCCCTATATTTATAATTCATTCAGTTGTCCATACTTCCCCACAATTTGTAAATAATCTCTTTTCTAGGCCCCTGGAAATCCAAAAGCTTGGTACTCCAAGAATACCTTTTCAATAGGAAATTGTATTGTTCCTTTGTAACTGCAGAAATTTGTTCATTATAACATAAACATTTAAACTGTCAGGAATTGTTTGTGTTCAGTGACCTTGTTTGGCTGGCTAATTGTTTTGGAACAACTATAATAAACTACTATTCAAGCATCAATTTTAAAAGCATTTTCATTTTCAGGATAATTTTTGAATACCTCTCTTAGTTTTATTATCACTCTATACACACAAAATTTAAAACCTTGAGAAGTGTGGCAAAGTTATAAATCATGCCTCTTCTTTAAGTATTACTTATAGGTTTTTGCTAAAGTACCAATATCAAAATGGTGGTGATGGAAATTGGAAGCTTCTTGTATGTGATTGGAGTTTTTTTAGGCCATTCTGAAAAGATAATGTTTCATTGTTCATCTAACAAATACAAGCCTGCAAGGAAGGATTTATGCGGGATGATATTTAGCTGATGGAGGTTTTGTAGTGGCAAGAAATGTCAACTGTATGACATAAAGAAAGACATAAAATGCAATGTTCCTAGCTATTTAAGTTATTCATAACAATTCCTTTTCTTTTAGCTCCAGATTTTTGTACAGTGGTGCCATGCTTGATGACGATAATCTGTTCCAGGAAAATCGCTGTTAAGCGAAATCATCGTCAAGCGAAAAAAAATATTGGAATGCATTGAAAACCGGTCAATGTGTTCCAATGGGGGAAATACTCATTGTCCAGCAAAGATCGCCCATAGAGAACAGCTGATCAGCTGTTTAAAATCGCTGTCTTCCGAAGTAGGGGTCCAGAAAACAGCTATTTTGCGAAAGGAGGGAAGCCATTTTGTGGAGCTGGAAAAATCATTGTTTAGTGAACAAATGGTTCACAAAGCAGGCTCCTAATTGACATCAAGCAAAAAAACCCCATTGGAACCATCGTTTTGCGATCGTAATAGCGACTGCAAAAAACTCACCATAAAGTGATTTTGATGTCATGCGGGGTAAGCGTCTAGCGGGGCACCACTGTATTATGAAATAAGGGATGTCTGCTTTTCCATATGATTTGCCTTTGAGCAGGAATCTCAGGTGATCCTCTTTCTCCATTCAAGTAATCAGACTGTCTCATTGGGAATTAATGTGAAATGGGTAGGACATCCTCAATCACCTTTGTTCCTCTTAGGCCACAACTACACACTCCAAAAACCAAGGTGAAATGTTGCTTCACATGATGCAAGGCTTACTGCAGTTTAAAATGACACCAAATGTGCAACATTTAAAACCAAGATAGGGCTTTTTCTTGGTATATTTCAAGAAACATTTAAAAACACATTCATTTCATCTGGCTTTTCAACATTCACCATCTAAGAATTTGCCATCTGTCAGGCTTTTAATCTACTGCCACCAATTTTTGACCAGCCTAATATTTGTTTAATTAATTTAATTTAATTTAGTTTTAATTATGTTGCTTCATGTCTTGTGACTGTAAACTGCCCCAAGTGATGATTGGTGAGATGGACAGTATGTAAATCAAATCAAATGAAATCAATCAATAAATTATTGGCAGCCAGCTAGGGTGCAATAGTGGTGGTAGCAGCAGCAATTGCAACTTCAATGCCTTGAGAGAGTTTCTCACAGCCACTGCTGCCACCACTGCACTCCTCAGCTGCCACTGCCATCATCCAACAATCAGCCAAGATATATAACTTGTCTGGCAGGCAGATGGATGGCAGTGCCTTTGGGTAGTACAGATCAAAAAACTGCCTGCAGCCACAGTTTGAATCAGCACTTCAAACAAAGGCATTTTTAAAAAAAATCTAAGTGATTTAATGCAACAGCGATGATCTAGCAGAGTCTAAAACATTTGTTCACTTCCCCTACAGCTCCAGAGAGGAGCAGGGGAAGTTTTCAAATTGCTGAAATCCTGAAGTAGCTCACTTATTAAGCCATTTCATGATAGAGAATTTGAACCTGGAAGGAGCCTTGCAGTTTTGACAGCTGCAAGACTGGATTTTAGTCTGTTCCCAGCGATTGCATCCACTGGAATGGATGTAACTTGAGTGTGCCTACTAGCACCAAAAAAAAAATAAAAAATAAAAAATAAAAAAAAAACATGGATTGCCTCACAGGGGCTCAAAAAGGTGTGGATTGGAGTGTCTCTAGCACTGCTGTGAGAAATTTCAGTGAGATCTGAGGACCATTTTCAGATTTTGCAGCAGCCTAAGGCTGCATTCCTAAGAAGGCAGGGCTAAAGCGGGAGGAGGCTGTGTTCAAAGAGGTTCATTTGGATATTTAATTGCTGTAGTGGTTGGTGTAATGGGTTTTTAGTAGCTGAAAAGAGGGTTTGACTTTAAAAAGTGGGGGTTTTCAACTAAAAAAAATCTCTTGTTCCCTCTAGTGGCCAAAAGGTATTTTTAAATTGACAGGTCTCAAAGTCAACCTAGGGAATTGTTCATTGCAATTCAGTGTATAAGTTGTTACAGGATCAGATTTAGTAAGCAACATGTAACAAAGGAGCACAGCTGAGTTAATTGAGGCAGCTGTGGGACAACCAATTTGATTGGAGAAACTAAGAATAAAACTAGCCAAGCTTACAGAGACAAACTGTTGGGTAGTTTGGGTAGTTGGGCTGTTGGATAGTTTGGGTGGTTGTACTGTTGTGTTGCTGGTGATCGTGTTGCTGAGAACTGTATTTACTGCATCGCTGGATGAAGACTTGCTGCATTGCAAGGAGAAGATCCTGGGAGAAGACTATCTCCGTGGTGAGAGGAGAAGACTTCGTGGATGCTGGACTATTTACATTGGTAACAATCTTTGGTTACTGAAAACTGTAATTTACCATTGCTAACTGAAGAACTACTGTGAATGACCAGGACTGTATAAAGACCAAGAGAAGCTGTATTTACCCCTGTATATATGGACTTTAATGTAAATAATATTTTCAACACCACAACAGTGTCTGTTTGGTTTAATCTCTGGGCAGTTCACTTCACCATTACGCCCCTGGCGTAGTCTGGTAACGCAGCACCTCTGTCATAAATGACATACCGGTCTTTTCACTCTAGTGCTGGGGTAAAAAAATTCAGGGGGGGGGCTCTGAATGAGGTGACTAGTCTTCTTTTATTGAGGACCAGACAATTCATGAATATGTATTGTATCCTTAAATAAGCAAGTCCACAGGAATTTTTCAGGTGGAGGAAAAAGCTGTACAACGTGGTATAATTAATGCACAGACTATGCACCATGACAATAGTAAGCTTGTAATTGTTCACTGGAACAATAAATAAATTTAGAATATGGGTGGACATGCTCCTTAACACCCATGGTACCAGCAGTGCACAAGGTGTATCGAAATTTTGTTAAATGTGTTTGTGGTGGTGGAAGAGGAGAAAAAAGTAACCACACTTAGTTGCTTGGAAAAGAACACCTGGTGACAGGGGATCGACAGAAGAAAATTGTGGTAAAGGAAGACATTGAAGGAAAGAGAAAGGTGGATGAATTACTGCAAAGGAAATGCGAAAGACTTCACTAAAACACCGCAGCTGAGACCTTGTGGTTATGGAAGGCAATTAGTACAGGATATTCGGGCTTTAAAATGGTGTGCAAGCCTGCAGCTTCTTTCCTGCTTTAGTGCTCAGAGATAAGGTTCAATATGGTATCTCTCTTTGAGGTAATTCCAGTAGAAGTTACTACAGTATTTTGTTGCCATTATCTTGGGGCACTGAACAAAGAAGCCCTGGACTAGAATTCAGGATAAGGGCCTCGGGTGTGTATCTCAATACTATTCTAAAGCTGCACTGTATTTTAATTCTATCCAGCAACTTTTGTCTGAGAGCAGGCAGGCTGTAAATCTGCATGCATTTACATGGGTGTTCAGTTGTTGTGCCTGCTGTAGTCTTCTCAAATACCTCACCACACTAAGAAGGAACATGACACCTTCTAGGACACTTCTTACTGATTAAAGTCAATCCTATGAGGCATTGTGCAAACAAATTCTGGGCAGGTATACAGTCAGATTGAGTTGAGTTGAAAGTTCACTGAAGACAAAGCCCCTTGTTCCAAAATGAACTTGTGAATTATGTTGCAAGTCAAGGCCAGACTTGAATGGCCTTTCAGCAATATTGGCTAATACTCTCCTGGTATCAATAGATGCACAGAACCATTCGGCCCTTGCTTTCATCAGGCATTTTCTCTCAGTGCCTTATTCCGCTTGGATTCCTGCTGGCAAGGATGTTGGACTTGTTCAGTAGCAATGTGAAACAACACTTGCCTTGCTGTCACACCTAAGGATGAGGAAACCACAGTTCCTCTCATCATCTCATGGGGAAAACTTTTGGCGGTCATTCATTTAGAAGTGTGTGGGGTTTTTTTTGTTTTTGTTTTGTTTTTGGAGAGGCCTCATTAGATTTCAGGTCATTCAGGTACCAGACCTTTTTCCAGAATCTTTCAGCTATGGTTCCCCATTCAGGATTCTGGTGCTAGTCCAAAACAAAAAACAAACAAACCCAACAACAACAACCAGTGGCAAGGCAAAGAGAAGGAGGGGAAGGCCTGGAGCTGCCAGCAGGGGCCAAATGATGTGGCAACAGTAGAGAGGCAAGGGCAGGGAAGGGAGTGGAAAGGACACTGCACCAGTACCAGCAGTGGTGAGGCCAAAGAAAGAGTGGAAAGGCTGAGCCTGGTGGTGCAGATCAAGAGGTGTGTATGTGTGCATTTGCGGTGGCAAGGCAAAGGCAGGAGAGGGAGGGGAATTTAGTAGAGCTAAAAGAACAGCAGTGGGGGAAAGGCAAAAGAAGGAGGGGAAAGACTTTACATACATGGGTCAAACAAGGAGAATCTGGTAGAGGCAACCCAGACAGAATGTTTTCAGGGCCCTCTCTTTTCAGAAGTCAAAACTATTGGGTTTCAGACACCATCTATTGGACCCTATCAAAAGAACAACAAAAGAAACTTTTTTTCAGTTAACCTGAAACACCCACCTATAGCCCTCAGCAAAAGAAGAGAATGAGAATTTCCTCCCCCTCTTATGATACTAAATGGCACAAAATAATGCTTTAATGCAAGCAATGCTCTTTTTTGAGGCAGTAACACACATTGCACAAAATAGGGAGGGCTGCTGCCTTGTTGCATGAGTTTTTAAGGATTAGGAGCCCAGAGGATTGGGGAGGTTTGGTTGCATTTTTCAAAATCATCAACCAGTCATTATGTGCCTGCTCTATATGCATGTGAGTATATCTACTTGCACACACATCTGGGTTCTTAAAGGGAAAGGACACTAGTTTCACACACAGATTGTACAGATCAGTGGAAACTTGATGAGGGGAAAAATATTCCTCAGCTCCCACAGGGCTTGAAAATCCTTCCTCAAATTTAGTAAATATTTTCACACCCACTACGCAGGTTATGGCTGTAATTGTGAGTCATTTCAGTTCAGTATTTGTTTTGTTTGCTTTAAACTAAAAATATATAAAAGTATCTAAATTTCTTTGGGATGGAAAGAACTTGAGATTTAAAGCAAAAACAAAGTGAAAACCAGAATAGGGGATAAAGCAAAACTGACAGATTTGTCCATCTGAGTCCAGGGCTTTGAGCGCTTAATTTTTAAAAATCTGGACTTGAATCCCTGGATGTTCAGCCAAGTTAGTAATAAATGGAGATGACACCTTTTTCTCCTCTCAGAGGATCCTCACCTTTGACATTTACATTGAAGGCCATTTTCATACTAAAGTAAAAAAATTGAATTTGGAGTGGGGGAAAAAACAGCCTCAGTTCATTATGGGAAAAGATGCATGGAAATCCACATAGTTCTTTGTACAAATTGTTTAAAAACTGTGAATGTAGGAAAATGTGAAATGGGCAGGTTTTCCCCAGTCTCTAGTTGTAGCCAAGTTCTTTTTCATTGGAATCTGAAAATATTGTGAAGATGAAAGATGACCCCAGCAGCCTAACCAACCTACTTATTGCAGGAAACTTGGTATTTCCCTTTACCTGCTCAAGTATTTTGAAAAAGACTTGCATGACACCCAATCAGACAAAAATAGCTTCCTAAGTCTTCCTGCTTCTCAGAGCCGACTACTTAAATTTCACTTCCTCAGTGATTAGTAATTAAGTTATCTTAAAATCCTACTCTTTCCTTTATTCCATATAGGTAATATGCTGAGCTGCCAAAATTGCAAGAGATAATAGGCAATGAGATGTAAGTGTGAGTAAAAATGGCCCAATTTCAGCTGTCGTTTTGTAGTAGTTGAAAAATCAGGGAATAGTATATGACCTTATAATTGTCCCATTTATCTATGACACGGAAGTTCAGAGTACTGTTTGTTGATCATCCCCAGTGATTCACCTCCGGACAGACTGAAGAGGTTTGAGAGGTTGTGCTCCTATGAAGCCTATCTCCTTTGAGAGCAGTTTCAGGAAAGAGAAATCCTCTCCTTTGAGATGAGTATAGTTCTCTCTTATATGCAGGATATGTTATATTTTTAGCCAGGACCAAAAAAAAAAGAAAGGTTTCTTTCCTTTGCCCAACCTAAGGCTACAGTGTCATTTCAATTTCACTTGTGAATACCAAGGATATTAAGGATTCCATTCCAAATGATCCTTGAAGCTGGAGGAGGGAATTCAACCCTCCGCTCAAAATCTAACCAGTGCATGGATCAGCAGACAAAAGGGAAGGCTGCAGATTGCTCTGTAAATTTAGTTCCCTTTTTAGCAAGGATGGACAGTTTTGTCAAAGTCAATTTTGCTCCAGTTTGTGTTTTCCCAACAGTAGGGCTGGCCTTGCCTTAATGTGGCATGAGACTGTTGTTTCTTGGAATGTTGCTGTCTCAGTGGCCACATTCGACTCCTTGCCAAGAGAGACAAGGGTTGCTCCCTCCCTGCTCTTCCTCTGATGACAAACAAAGACCTTTTTCTTTAAACAGGCATTTGCAACTAAGAATCTCCAATTAGAAGATCTTAGCTGATGTACTGTTTTTCACTGCTTTGAGGTAAATTATTATTATTATTTTAATTAAGTGATTTTATAGAATTTTAATGTTAACTGCTTTTAGCTATATCAGTGGTTCTTAATCTTTTCTTTACCACAGACCCCTTTAAATATCTTTTAGAACATAAGAAGAGCCCTGCTGGATCAGGCCAAGGGCCCATCTAGTCCTGCTCCCTGTATCTCACAGTGGCCCCACCAGGTGCCTCTGGGAGTATACGAGACAACTAGATACCTGTCTCCTGATATCCCTTCCCCTGCATCTGGCATTCTGAGGAACCTCCCTTTTAAGCCTGGAGGTTATACATCCCCATCATGGCTTGTAACCTGCGATGGACAGAAATCTGTCCAATCCCCTTTTAAAGACATCAAGGCCAGATGCCATCACCACATCATGTGACAAGGAGTTCCACAGAGTAACAACATGCTAGGTAAAGAAAGATTTTCTTTTGTCTGTTCTCCCTCCCCCAACACTCAATTTGAGTGGATGTCCCCGGTTCTAGTATTGCATGAGAGGGAAAAGAGCTTCCCTCTATCCCCTTTATCCATCCCCTGCGTAATTTTATACATCTCAATCATGTCTCCCCTCAGGCGCCTTTTCTCTAGACTAAAAAGCCCCAAATGCTGTAGCCTTTCCTCATAAGGGCGGTGACCCAGCCCAGTCATCATTTTAGTTGCTCTCTTCTGCACTTTTTCCAGTTCTACCACAACTAACATACTGCCTGTTACATTTACATGTAGAGAGGGACACAAACCTGGTTGGTTCGTACAGCACCACAGATGTCGCAGGTTCCCTTTTCCTGCCTTCCCAGCTGGAAACACCACCCCCCTCAGCCAGTGCACGCTCTTCTCCTTCTCCTCTTTGGCTATTCAGCCAGTCTCCGGCAGGAGCACAGGCTTCTCTTTTCTGCCTCCTTGGCTGATCACCCATTCAGACAAGGAGGCAGGACAGACAAACCCATGCTCCTGCTGGGGACTGGTTGAACAACCAGAGAGGAGGAGGAGAGGCGCACGTGCCAGTTGATGAGTGGCGGAATCTAGCCATGGAGGCAGGGGAAGAGGACGCATATCAACTGGCACGAACCTCCAAACCAAGTTTTGTTCCCATCACTACACCTCATGTTTTCTTTGGTGAGATAAAAATTGCATCCAAAACTCTCCTTGTCCACTTTCTTTCCATAACAGCCCTAGGTAGGTCAGTCTGAGAGAGAATAATTGTGCTTCTCCCCCTTCTCTCCCCCTATCCCCCACCACAAAGGATTATCTTTTTCATAAGTGTCCAGACACAGCGATTTATAACTCAAGCCCTTCCCTGAACGTCCTGAGTCCTCCTATGCCACAGGTAGCTATTGATGAAATGTTTTTTTTCCAGTGCCAAAGCTCTGATAGCATTGAGTAGAAGATGTCTAGAGGGGCGGGGTAAAAATTCAAATAAATAAATAAATAAATAAATAAATAAATAAATAAATAAATAAATAAATAAATAAATAAATAATGGAAAGCTCTTTCCAGGCAGATAATTCCATTGCCTGCTTTGATGTCATTGTAATGTTGCATTACACTCTTTTAAATCTTTACATGTCTTAATTCAAGCTGATTTGCATTGCTTCTGCTGAGTGATTTTAATGCTGCCTTTGTACTTTATTGCTTATATATTTTATATTACAAACACTTTTTAATTTTTATTGTATTCTGATCTGGAAAGCAAGTCGGAAATTCATAAAAGGAGGAGGTAGAAATTGCCAACAAATAGTAGGAAGAACACCAATGAAACTGATAGAATCTCCTGAATTTATAATTACTTGTTATCAGACTACAAAAAGGAACATGGGTCTCTGCCACTTGTTACTAATTAGCAATAGCATAATAGCCATTTTACGGAAAATACAACTCGTATTTTAAGACTTAGAGCATTGGATTTGTGGCCTCCTCTTTCACTTTCTATCACGGCTAGGTTTTTGTTACATCTGCTTCCTTCAGCCATCATCTTCTCTGTCATTCTGGCTCCAGAAGGATAAAGTGTCTCTGAATAAAAGGAATTACTGCGTATTATGTGACTAAAGATCTGGAATTACAGCAATCTAAATGCTTTCAACTGTGCTTTAAGTGAAAGGGGGAAACAGCAAACAATTCATTCACACTTAAGGCTTATGGTTTTTTTAGCATATGCTCATAATTTGTACAGCAAATTCACTGGGATTTATAGAAACACCAAACATCTGGAAATGCAAAGCTTTTCCTTTCCTTCATTTTTATTTGTTTAGAAATTTCAAAGAGTCGTGTGTTTAAAGCTTTATAACAAACACTAACTTCTGGTTTTAATGCTTGTGATCCTGATGCCATAGATTAAGCCTTTTGTAGGGTCATGCATAACAGCAGACAAAATTTAAGGGACTTCCTGATTACTGTCATATGCCGGCAAATGCCCTGCATGATGAATTTTAGCACTGCTGTCCTCTGAAGATGCCGGCCACAGAGACTGGCGAAACATTAGGAAGAACAACCTTCAGAACACGGCCAAAGAGCCCAAAAAACTCACAACAACCAAATTTAGCAGTGTTTGAAAAGCTCCTTAAGGGACGATTGAAATAAATAACATTGTGTCCCAGATCTATTAATGGTGCAATACTTTAAATGTTCACAGGAAATACTTAGGAAGAGAAGAGCTTTGTATCCTTAGATGATGTTTCCCTCAGAGTCCTTGGACTTTCTACAAATGTGTGAAGTCACTATTATCAAGATTTGAAATACTTTGTGAAAAATAGGCCTGGACCCTCCATAAGCTAACCTTTACCATAGCCACAAGGAAACGAGATCCAAATGGATACTCCCCAACCAACTACATAGAACCAACGCTTCCAGAAAGTCACTCAGTGACACAGTCATACAAAACCACTCACACGAGCAACCAATTAGAACACAGAGTTCTATGTCCTTCATTTCTGCTCTGCCCCAAGGTGCTGGGCTTGTATTTTGTGGAGAAAGAAACTGGGGACACCATTTTACTTGATTTCTCCAGAGGAAGAAGAAATTCCCTTACAGTTTCTTAGAGGTGGTGGTTACCATAAGTAGTAGTTGTAACACAGCTTTGTTATCCCTTCTTTATTCTCCTTCCCAAAAGTCCGAATAGTCCAAGCTATGGTTTTCCCTGTAGTGATGTACGGAAGTGAGAGCTGGACCATAAAGAAAGCTGACCGCCAAAGAATTGATGCTTTTGAATTGGGATGCTGGAGGAGACTCTTGAGAGTCCCCTGGACTGCAAGGAGAATAAACCTATCTGTTCTAAAGGAAATAAAGCCTGAGTGCTCACTGGAAGGACAGATCCTGAAGCTGAGGCTCCAATACTTTGGCCATCTCATGAGAAGAGAAGACTCCCTGAAAAAGACACTGATGTTGGGGAAGGCAAGAGGAGAAGGGGACGACAGTGGATGAGATGGTTGGACAGTGTCATTGAAGCGACCAACATGAATTTGACCCAACACCGGGAGGCAGTGGAAGACAGGAGGACCTGGCTTGCTCTGGTCCATGGGGTCATGAAGAGTCGGACACGACTGAACAACAACAACAACAACAACAAAAAGGTTTAGTTTTGTTTTGTTTGCACTGCTCTTGCAGCTGGGAACCACAGCCTCAATTTGGGTTGCTGGGCAGCTTCTTGTTTTTTCTTCAACAGTGACCTCTGAATAATGTCATTCTGGAACATGGTGGTAGTGGAGGAAAAAAATCATCAAAATGACTTCTTTGGCAAAATAAAAAAAAAGAAATATCTCAGAATGCTTTTCGGAAATGTGGGGAGATGCTGGGTTAGCACAATAGGCCATTTACACAAATTCCTGCAATTCCCCAACAAGAATTTCTCCAAATTGTCTTGGCCTTAGGAACTTTTTTCCAAAGAGAATTTATTTTCTATCACATTGAATGAGAATGGCTAAAATGCCCCTTGAATCAATTACCAGAACCACAGCTGTATGTGATGCTGGTTACACAGAATGAGAGAAGATACACTAAGTCGGAGAAATGCAGCTGAGTACCGTATTTCCCCCCCGTGTATAAGACACCCCATGTATAAGACGACCCCAAATTTTCTAACCCAGAATTCAGAAATCAATATTTTAAACATTAGAAAGGAACACATTTTTATTTAGTAATTAGGCAACATTTACATACCAGCACTATGATATTATGCATCACACTTAGCTTTGCAAATCACTTCATTCAGCTTCATTTACATAACTGATTACACTCAGTTTGAATTTTGCAGAGTAAGACATTTGCTTATTTAGTTTTTTCATTTTCTGACATCTTTATGGGCTCAGAATGCTCCAACATTACTGGTCACTGTCACATCCACGCACTGCCTACATGCTCTCATCAGCTGACGTCAGTTACAAAAGGCTTTTAATTGGAGGAAATCTGTTTGCAGAGACAAGCTATTGGCAGTTTAGCTCATGACTGGAAGGAGACTGGGTTGCAGAGACATGGGCGGTTTCACAACTGCGCAGTTTTCTCCTTGGCTTACTTCCATGTATAAGATGACCCTCAATTTTTAGTCTAATGATTTTAGGAAAAAAGTACAATCTTATATATGGAAAAATATGGTAGCGTCAATTCAGCCATGCAGCACAAGATACCCCACACAAACTGATAATGCTGAAAGGAAGCTTTCACTTAAGATATTAAGGCATACAAGTATAGGCTATCATGTTAGGATGGGATGATATCCATGTAATCTGCTATTACAGTGGTCCCCAGATTTGGTTCCCCAGATGTTCTTGGACTAAAACTCAGAGAGGTCTTCACCACTAGCTGTGCTGGCCAGGATTTCTGGGAGCTGTAGTCCTAGAACATCTGGGTTACCCAAGTTGAGGAAGCACTGTGCTATGACACATAGAACAAACATAGACATTTGCCCATACTGTGGAAAGACCAACATCATCTTGATCATTACAATATAATGCAAAGTCCAAACATGTCCTTTGCCCATACTCTATCTACACACATGTAGTTCATCAAAGACAAGTATAGATCACCTAGCAGGAAGACGGTGCATCTCTGTGTAGGAAAGGCCTCAAGAACATAGAACCATATCTGGAGAAATGCACTGGAGGATGGAAAGCACCCTGTTGGTAAGCAGTTCCATGGGCAATTATTGGGGGCACCAAGCGTGTTATGAGAAGGAGAAGAAAAACTTTACCCAAAGAACCCAACAAAGACTCTGGCAACACTTACCCCAGCTCCTCTATAGTGGAAAACATGCCTCAGTTTATTAGCTAGAGGGTCACAAAACACCACAGTGAATATGAATTGAAAAACAATAAAACTTTATTAATTTCAAAAGTAGCAGGTACATAAACCCACATACATTATATGTTTCAGAGGCTCTCGCTGAAATAATAAGCAAGTGCTTTTTTATAATTCTAAGTGGGATTTTTCGAAGTACAAACTGAATGACAACATGGATACACAAGGTATAAACAACACTATGAAGTGTAAGGACAGATTCTCTGTTCAGGAAATGTCTTTATCTGTCACAACGCCTTTGTCCAACCTGGCCCAGAAACACAACTTTCTGGATTCCCTCTGATCCCAAACACAGACACTTCCACATTATCTCTCTTCCCCCTCACCTCCTATTTCAGTCACTCAGAGATTACCCTAATGGGTCAGGTGGAATTACATGTGTATATAAATAAAACCCATTTAACAGGTACAGTATAGAACTAGAATGAGGAATAGTTTAGAAATAGCTGAAAGACCCATCTGCTGCTGCTTTTCCTTCCTCATTTTCCCTTCCTTCCCTCAGTCCCTTAGTAAGCTTGGGAAAATGTAAGCTGTGGGGAGCGGGGAAGGGAAGAAATGAATAGCTAAGTTTGATGGTGCAATGCAGAGCCAAATTTTCAATGAAAACTCAGCTCATACATTCTTGGAGGAGTCTACAAACACCTCCATAACTTTTGTTCAGTAATAAATAATAAGAAAATAAAACTATTACTGTGGGTATAACTATTCCTTAAGCATCAAATTGTTTGGGCATAGTGGATCTTCCTTTCAAAGTATGCACTTCTCAAAACAATTATACTAACAATTTGACATTTTCCTTTCCACATTTGTGGTACTGAAGGCAAAAGGGCATCTATCAAAATGTAGCTGAAAGAATAATACAGAGGCTTGCAAACAACACAAAGCTAACTTTATTATCCCCATTCATTTTTTACTAAGGTTTTTCCCCCATCCTTATTTTAACTGGTTTTCACTTAATGCTTTTTTAAAAGATTTTTCCCCCTTTTTTCTTTTTTACTATTATGACTTAATTTGACAGCTTGGAAAGCTTGTGACTCACTTGCACTGTGATTCTAAATTGGTCTGTACTATTTAACAGAGAGGTGCTAAAAACGTGAGAGATATTTTTCAGATGCTTTTAAAGCTGCCATGATGCTGCAAGAAAAAGCAACACAGCTGACGCTGTTTGGTGAAAATATTTAAGTGCCCATTAAAATGCGTCAGACTAGAAGAACGCAATGACGGGAGCTTCCTGTGGCACCTCACCCACATTACATTAGCGTTCTCTCGTGAGCAATGCTTTTACTTGGGAATGGCTTGATGTACGTTGACTACGGACAGGGCCCTTATTTCACTCCAGCTCGCCAGGTGCGCTATCAGCTTGGAGCCCATTACTCCTGTCTTGTGGACTCAGCAGGTTAGCAATTGAGCTTTTAGCCAGGCTTCCTCAAGAGTGATCAGTTTCATTCAGTGGCATAAAAAAAGAAAAGCAGTCTCCTTAGAGGCCATGCATTCCACTAACCCATGCTTTCTTGTATTTGAAAGGTAACACCAGGTGGTGGCTCCACAGGCATACAGGCCTGCCAGAAGTGGCCCCAAGTGATTTGTTGTGGGACCAATTTGAACTACTTACTGGCCTCAGAACGTTAGCCTTTTGTTTTGAAGGGGTGTGGTTTGAATTCGAATGATTCCCAAACTAGAAATAATGGATGTAGACAGAGGCAACAGGACAGGAGCAGGACACTTCCAATGTGGGTTAAATCCAAACAGTCATGAAAATGTATTAGCAATTTAGATTGGGAGGGAGACAAGTCTGGGCCCCAGAGATGATTTCTGCATGGAAAATAATACTTTTCTCTCCAAGCTCTTCATATAAAGAAAATATCAGGATGGGGAAGAGGGGAAGGAGAAGAAACAATTTTTAGTTTATGAGTGACAGGCAGCTTTAGTTTCTATATGTAGTGAATAGATTTACCAGGGCAGTCTAACACCAGTGCTTTGTAGGGATGGTGGGGGTGGGGGATATTGAAGGAATATATTGCATGACTTATTCATCAAGTGTGCAATGCTCTTTGTAATAAAGGAAATGTTAACACATATCTTTTATTACAGGAATTTTTTTCAAACCTGGGTATCACTTGTTGTTTGGCTTAGAAATGATGGATGTCAATATGTTTCTGTCTACATCACCCCCCTGCCTTGCCTTTTCTGTAACTTTTGTGCCAAACGGCGGGAGGGGAGAGAAAGAGGGAGAGGGAGAGGGAGAGAGAGAGAGAGAGAGACAGGAAAAGAAAAGAAAAGAAAAAGAAATGAAATGAAATGAAAAAGGAAATCAGCAGAAGCTGCTAAGTATCAAGAATAGGTGATCTCCTCAGAGCCCTAAAGTAATTTTCATGCAGAATTGCCAACAAACTTCGAGAACTATGCTTCTGAGGAAGTAGATTCAAATAGGTGAAAGAAGGCAATACACAAGAGAAAAAAAAAGCTTAAAGAATGCAGTAGTTATTTACATAAAAACTGCTACTATGAATTTTTGATAATTGAAAAATAGATTTAATTTTTTTAGAAAACAAACTGAAAAAATTGGAACTATGCTTGCCTCCTCCCAGTGGCTTGTTTGTTTGTTTGTTTGTTTGTTTGTTTGTTTGTAAAAAGAAATATACATATTGAAGAAGTTGTGGCCAGGGATGTTGAACACTCCTTAAAACATGGGGGAAATGGCCCCATCTCCTTTAGAAAGTGCAAGGAGTATTTTAAGGTAAAAAGTAAAACATTTGGATGTGGAAGGCTGGGTGTCCCTGATAGCCCTTGGAGTACAAAAGTTGCCCCGGGTGTGTGTGTGTGCTGCACATTTCCATGGGACACATCTTTCTAACCCTTGACTTATACTATATTCTGTTCATCATAAACACTACATGTGTAAAATATTGTACATTTCTTGCTTAGGGACACCGACAACATATTACATTTTTATACACATTGTTCAAAGCATGACGTGGGGTAAAAGAAAGCGAATTGGTATTGTCAGCACTATGTTTACACTGTCTTTCTGTGTCAAAGTCTGCTTCTATCCTTCTGAAAGTTTCTTTCCTAAGGGCATCCATATTTATACGACATTTTCATAACAATTGTTCAATCCTGTTTCCAAAACAACAACAACAACAACAATAGTAACAGTAACAGTAACAACAACAACAACAACAACAACAACAACGACGACGACGACGACGACGACGATGACGATGATGATGATGATGATGATGATGATGATGATGATGATGATGATGATGATATTCACAAATATCCAATGTAGAGGAGATCAAATGTAGAGGAGTTTTTTGGAGAAAATGCCCTGACCCTGTTCTTCTGAGATCTGAAAATATTCTTCTTCACATTAATGCTGCAAATTTCATCCAGTTATGCTAAGCAATACCAAAGTCACTGCCATTGAACTGACATTCTTTACCCATTTGTTCACAATTTAGTGAGCTCAGTCCCCCTCTTCAGTCTGCCAATTGTATCCAGGTTGTAAAAAATGGTATGGAGGCAGAGCAATAGTCATTAATTTACTATGGTAATCTGTAGGGGGGTTGTTGTTGCTGTTCCCTGCCATCAAGTTGGAACTGACATATAGGGACGTGGTTGGAACTGACTTATAGGGATGTGGTGGCTCTGCAGGTTAAACCACTGAAGCCTCTGTGCTGCAAGGTCAGAAGACCTGCAGCCGTAAGATCCAATCCACACAACGGAGTGAGCCCCTGTCGCTTGTCCCAGGTCCCGCCAACCTAGCGGTTTGAAAGCATGCAAAATGCAAACTTTCGAGTAGATAAATAGGTACCACCTTGGTGGGAAGGTAAACGGCGTTCTGTGTCTAGTCACGCTGGCCACATGACCATGAGAATTGTCTGCAGACAAAACACTAGCTCTATGGGTTGAAAATGGAGATGAGCACCGCCACCTAGAGTCAGACACAACTGGACAAATTGTCAAGGGAAACCTTTGCCTTTATAGTGACCCTAATAGGGCTTTCAAGGTAAGTGAGATATTTAAAGAATGGCTTTACTAGTTCCACTCCCCCAGTGAGTTTCCATGGCCAAGTGGGGATTCAAACCCTGTTCTCCAGAGTCCTAGTTTGTCACTCTATCCACTACACCACACTGGGTACCATACAATGGGTGGGTGGGGGGAATGAAGATCTGGTTTTCCAAATTACAATATGGTTTTGGACCCAAGTTGAATTAGACAGCATGAATAAATGAACTGGTTTCTCCATCAGTGCATACTCCTTGCTTTTAAGGGCTGGCATATTAGAATAAGGTACACACTGTTTTCTGACCCAGAATTCTCAATCTTCTCTTCGGTGCTAAAGTAATGAACCATACTGTGGATTATATTTCACTTTATATTTTTATTTTAGGCTAGAAAAGACAGCATCCCCGTGTCTTCTTGTCTAGCCAGCCATTTGAAAAGAATTCAAAAATGTTGGGGAGAATGCTAACATCCACTATCCAACTTGGCAACAGCTGCATTTGCTACTAAGTGATTCTATATCGTTTTTATTACAACAGAAGCAGAATCCAATTTTCTTCCCTTTTTGCTGACAAGCTAGATGTGTGTATGCATGTGAAAATTTTTCACAGTACAAAGATGAGAAGATTCGCAGAAGCTGAAGATAAAATCATGAATGAAGATCTTCAATAATCAGCCTTATCTACTAATTAAAAATGCTACTCTTTTCCATAACCTCTCACCCTCCTGTTCTCCCACTATATTTGCAAATATAAATTGTATGAAAGAAAATGAAGTAGCAAGTGTAGTTTGTTACATGCCACAAAATTGCATTCCTGATAGGGTTTTCAAGGTATATTTACTAGCATCACTGTCCCAGTGAGTAAGAATTTTAATCTCTTGCTCTATACATTACATCATATTGGCTATCCAAGCATCACATAGTTTTGTTTTGTTTTAGTTTGGTTTCGTTGGTTTTGCAGATTTGCTTTTCATGCCACAAAACAGGGAAGTTTGTAGTATAATAGGATTAGTTGCCTATATATAGGTAAATCTATCATCACTGTATTAAAGAATATGATACATTTTATTTAAAGCATTTGATATATTCAGTGCTATTCAATTTTTAAACAAATTATACATTTGTTCTATACGTTCAGTAAAACGCCTACTTCCTTTGCATGACTGAAGTCAATAGGACTTATACATTCAAATTCTGTACATGCAGAAAGCTTAAGTCTTAATGTCTGAATGTACTTTGGAAGTAATTGCAGTTAGCTGCTTTTCCTCCTCTGAACAACCAGTGTATTCAAATCTGTCTCTATGAAAGTGACATCTACAGCATACTGATATCCCAATCAGTAAAGATCCCTCAGTGCAAAGATGCTGTCTTTATACTTAGCCAAACCAAACCCTTGTCTACACTACCTGGCAACATCTCTCCACCATATGGAGCAGTGATCTTTTCCAGTCCCAGATGGAGATGCCATAGACTGAGTTTAAGACAATATGCATGAATAATGCAAGCTCTTTCAATGAACTACATCCCTTCCCCTTCAACAATATCTCTCAGTGGTTTCTCCTTTTGTTGTTGCTGGCACACTCGGTGTGAGTTAATGAAATAGACAGGTCTAACTGACTGAGCCCTAAGGTTGTCTAAGCAATAGGCTGTCAGCCATGGTGGTACTCATTTTAGTTACACATTCTAATCCTAAGACCTAAAACTCTATGTTCTAAAGAATGGCTTCACAAAATTGTCTTTGTATCCTGTGTGTGCATTTTATGCTGTCAAGTCAGAACCAACTTAGAGTGACTCTAACAGGGCTTTCAAGGTAAGTGAGATATTTAAAGACTGGTTTTACCAGTTCTACTCCTCCCAGTGATATTCCATGGCCAAGAGGGAATTCGAACCTGGGCTCCAAAGTCTTAGTCCATCACTCTATCCACTAGACCACACTAGGAATCCAGTATGTATCCTAAATTGTTGCAATATATTCTGTTTGCGACTATTACAGTAGGACCCCTGTATCTACTGGGGATTGCTTCCCAGCTCCCCCACGGATACAGAAAACTGTGGATAATAGTGAACACTGTATATTTATAGAGTGATAAAAGGAAAAAACCCAGAACAATTATTTTCACATGCATTATCAGAACTGGCCACTAGAGGGTGCCATTGACCATGTTATGTCTTATTTGGTAACAGCATGGTCTCTCTCCCTCTCGCAACTGCTTCTGGTAATACAGTGATGCCTCGCTTAACGACGATAATCCGTTCCAGGAAAATCGCTGTTAAGTGAAAACATCGTAAAACAAACAAAAAAACCCATTGAAACCCGTTCAATGCATTCCAGTGGGGTAAAAACTAGCCGCCCAGAGTGGTCAACCAGACCAGATGGGCGGGATATAAATCAAATAAATAAATAAATAAATAAATAAATAAATAAATAAATAAATAAATAAATAAATAAATAAATAAATAAATAAATAAATAAATAAATAAAAACTCACCATCCAGCGAAGATCCTCCATACGGCAGCTATTTTCGCTGCCTGTATAGCGAGGAATCGGTCCCTAAACACAGCGGGGAGCCATTTTAATTACCTGGCGGCCATTTTGAAACCACCGATCAGCTGTTCTAAAAACTTCATTTGCGAACAATCGGTTCCCGAAGCAGGGAACCGATCATCGCAAAGCAAAATTCCCCCATTTAGACCATTGTTTTGTGATCGCAATTGTGATTCTAAAAAGATCGTTGTTAAGCAGATTTGTTGTAATGCAGGGCAATCGTAAAGCAAGGCACGACTACATGTGAAAATAGTTTTTTTCTGCATTTTAAAAATATTTTTAGACCATGGATAAGTGAAACCACAGATACTGATCCTATGAATATGGGGGGTCCTGCTGTACTGCAATACATTTTGTGTGGGACTACTCTTGAGGATAATGTGGGACCAGTAGCTAGAATAAAATAAGGTGACTAGAAAACATGGAACACAGGTTTGGGGTTGGCAACTTCCAGAGGGGCTGTTTGCATACTCTCTGAACTTCGGAGGTGTGCATCCCCTTTCCCAACCCCCCTTTTTTTTAAAAATGATCATTGTGCCCTTTGGAAAAACAATTTCCAATGCTGTTTTCAATTTCCAATTTCCATCTCTGCTGCAATTAGTTCAGATTAGGAAGACTTCTTCATAAGTAATTGTGAATGAATGAGGGAGGATGACAGGAAAGGGGAGCTTGTCTCTGAGATGTGGGGGGGGGCATTTGTGTCTCGGGAACCACACTTGGTCTGTCCTTGTTTTAATGGAATTGCATTTGCTCCCAGTGAGTCAGTTCTCAAGCTGTCATACTGATTGGTCTACACAGCTTAAAATATGCATGTACGGGGAGAGGTCTGTGTATGTGTCTGACTATATACAAAACTTTGCCGAGGAGACTTGTCTCTGCATCCCACTGGTGTCACAGTGAGATAAATGTTGAGATAAAATGGAAGGACTTCCTGATTCGGGAAAAACTGCCACCTGAAGGCCTGGCTAGCACCAACAACTTGGGATCCCATTAAGACCTGGCTCTTTGCTCAAGTGCGTGGGTCTTCCTGACTCTAAACGCCATTCTAATTTACTGCTGTTGATTTAAAACTAGATTACACATTATTGCAACATTAATATTTCACTATATTACAGCTTTAATTGCCTGAATTCTGCTTTGAAATACATTTCTGTAGGGTGAGTTTGAAGTATTTTAAGAAACAAGACTCAATATATATTCTAGGACTACATGCCAATTCATATTCAGCAGGCCCTTTCATGGTGCAGATCATGTTAGATAGTGAAATGAAATGTTTAATGCAACCACATTTGTTTTCCTTCAGATTTGTCAAGATACTTCCCTGTCTTCACAGGGAGCATCACAATCAACTTGGGGAGCTCATTTAACGGACAAATGAACCAGAGTGACCTGTGCCGTTACTGTGTACCCAACCGCCTAGCTGAGATAGAACTCAGGTCAACTTTTCTCAGAGAACTGTAAGCACAGCAAGAGGATTTTTGTAGTGCTATGCCTGAATTTGAGAGTAGCATCACACATCCTCTATTATTTGTAACATCTTAGTACTATATTTTACTCTTCGGCTTTTTTCAGAAAAGTCACTTTTGACATCTAGGTATGAATTATGTGTTTACAAAGCAGATGTGGGGGTCCCATTGGATTAGCTCATTCAAGTAATGAAAGAGAACTGGTACATGATAGGGGAACTCAGTATTTCCTGCTCACACTTAATTCCAACACCACTGCTTCCTTCAGGCTTTTGCAGCATGTCCTCAAACCTTAGTCGGACTTCGAGTCCAGATTTCTTGTGGGAGAAATGGCATGAGAATTTGTTATCAGAAGAGAAATAACAGACATAGAAAACTTAGCAATGCATTTCATACATGCTGATTCTTCAGTGATAATGACCTACTCACCTGCCTTAATTAAAATTAGCAGCTGCAATACTGTACTGGGAAATGCATATTTGCTAAGGCAGAGCGATGTTCTGTTTCTGAGGAAAAATGAGTGGTCATCATCTCTGGGTTTTCCTTTTGGGACAGTATTCCACACATTTTGCCCTATTCCATCTGACTACAACTATTGACCTCTTGCCAACATATTACCTAACACCTTTCCCAAGCACCTTTCTATGGTGACAATTAGAGGACTTTCCTCAGATGGAATTCCAATTAAAAACATTGCAGTAGGTTCACAGCTTGCGTAAATAACATAGGTCACCACAGTCATTGATTTGCCATTTGGCAGATATGAAATAAAGACTGTTAAGTCTGAGAAGAACAGGATTTGGCCCCAAGCCATGCTACTGATTGCTTTTCAGAATTTTGGAGAGCCACAACATTGAAACGGAGTTACGGTATTAATTGATTCAGGATGGTTCTTTCCCAGTAATTATAGCTGAGAGGGCTCTGTCAATACAATTTGCTCACAGTTGTCACTACATTGTCAAATAGAATGGGTTCAGGTGCACATATGATAATGAAAGGCTTGCATTAATTACACAGCCATCCATACCTAAAAGTGGGGGTGCACCCTCTGGATGTTACACCTGAAGAAAACAATCAATGAGTAAACTTATTTATTTATTTATTTATTTATTTATTTATTTATTTATTTATTTATTTATTTATTTATTGTATTCACATTGCAAGCATGTATCTGAGTGGTTTATAACCAAATGCAGCTTGATATGTATTAAATGACTCATGCACTGATTGATCAATAATTTTTGTTAATAACACCTATTTCTAATTAAGCATAATTTTTGAAATATTAAGCTACATCTTTATATTGGTAGCAGATATTTCACATTACTCATGTTACATTTTCAATTAGAAAATGGTTTTTGGCAACAATGCAAGAGGCAGATACACAGCAACATTTCGATATATGGGTATACTAGGACCCACCTAGGTGACCCACCATGTCCTTTTCCCAGTGGGGAGAGGATACATGGAACATGGTTTTGAAACCAGGTGGGAGTTGAACGGTTTCAGAAACAAAATAAAACAAAAAAAAGGCAAGTGCTAACAATGGTAGTTTCATCTCAATTATCTGCTTAAAATGTTATGGGTCTATTGGCAATGGTGCAGAAGTAGCACTCAAACAAGTGGCTTCCTCCCCATAGTGACCAAGAATCATGCTGCCATGCCAGCATCATTCCTACAGTACTGCAAGTAAGGAACATTGAAGTTGTATCCACAGCTCTATTCCCACTACTATGATGAAAGCTGAAAATAAAACAACACCACAAATGTAATATTAACTAATTAAGGCATCACCAGTCTGATGTTTTCTCATGACTCTGCTATATGAGGCATCTCTTCCTAGTGGTAGGGCGAGCTCTGGGGAAACCAGAGGAATCAGGTTTTTCCATCTGGGAAATCCAAATGTATTCTTTCTTCCAAATCCTTTGGAAGTGGTCCTTCCAAATTTGAGAGAGGAGAGGCCCAGGAACCCATAGGGGAGGGTAGCTGGGAATGGAAAAGCCCTTGCAGGGAAGGAGAGAACTGCAGTGAAATAACCTCCTTCATCGACACCTCTGAGGTTAGACAGTGATGGGATGAGGCCTACACCTCCATTCCAGTCTCTGTAGCAGCCAATAGGCCTGAGAGAAAGGACTCAAGTTCTGTTTAGTGATTGATACTGGAATTATGGAGCCCCATTCCTCTTTTTTATTCGATTGACTTAGAGATTCATGCTTCATGTTATGTGAATTGTTCATATTCCTTTACTTCCTCCTCCTACACCCAGTTTTAAGCACTTTTTAATTTAAAAAAATAAGGGTTTCACATTCTTATTCAGCCTTCAGTTTTAGAAACGTAGGGAATTTTTAAATGAAATTATACACACTTGGTCTACTTGGATTTATGTATAAAACTTTTAATGTAACTTTTATGGAAGCAATGGTGGCTCAAACTCTCACAATGGCTGAGGCAGGAAAAGGGGTACTACCACTTTCCCACATTCTTGGCATCATCTTTAAGGCATTCAAAGAAGTGATTCAAGAAGAAAGGCAGAAGGGAACGTGCCTGACAATGTTTGACTTTGTCCTTGTCCAAACCCACCCACAACTGGAAATATTTTTAAGAAGAGTTTTGCTGAGGAAAATTTTTGTCCATACCCGAAACCATTATTTTTCTAATGCACCATGTGGGCGTCAAGATGGAGAAAGAAAAACATGTAATGAGTCATCTCAACCATAATAGCCAATTCAGGTTTTCACACACCTGTTAATTTGCTGAGGTGTGACTTTCCAGTTTCTATCTTGCTCTCTTTCGATTCCCTTGCCTTCTTTCTATTATTTTAAAACTTTTGTATGCCACTGGTTATTATTCCACTTCATGTTAAAGAAAAAGAAAGCCCAAAGAAAATAATCAATGGCATCACAATTATTAATTTTATGCTGAGAGGATGCAAGCATTCTGTGAACAGGAAGTTTACTTCATATTGCATTTTAGAGGCATGGCTTGTTACCTGAGGTATTTTGCAGGTTGAAATCCAGGGGGGAAAACCTCACTTAAAAAGATCTAGTGATAAAAACCTTTCATTAAGAAAATCCATTTATTCAATGTACATGTCAAAAGCATGCGCAAAAGGACAACACTTTCTGTTCTCCATGCCAAGGAGTGAGAAAAGATTAATTTTGCAGTCCAAGCCTTGCTGAAATCTAACTAATTACTCTAGAAATTTATCTGAGAGAGGTAAAGCCAAGCAGGTGCTTAGCTCTGTTTGAAAGTGTGCAATGTATTATGGAGCTCATGCTGTACTTATACTGACAAAAAAAAGTTTGTTTTGTTTTATTTATATACCGCCCATCTGGCCAAGGCCACTCTGGGTAGTTTTTACAATGTAATAAAAACAATAAAGCATCACTAGAGTACAAAATTAAATTCAATATAGTAAACATAGTAAAACATAACTACTATTAAACAAATGCAAATTGAATATATAAAGTGGTAGTATGATACTATTGGCGGTACTGTTGGTCTTGTCAGCCTGAAATGGCACGTTCTAACATGTAATGCTATCTGGTATATTGAAAGCCTAGTTAATGTTTCCCCTTTGCCACTTGAGGATCTACTCATGTATTTGCCATGGAAACTTGGGTCCAGAACTCAGGCCAGGGAAAGTTAGTTAAGAAAAACAGCAGGGGGAGGAAGAGATGAGTATACGATCTTCAATCAAGAATTCATTGAAGATTTGCCCTCTCTTACCATCAGCTTTATTATGTGCCATCAAGTCACTTCCAAACTATGGTGACTCTAAGAGGATTTTCATCATATGTGAGATGTTCAAGGCATGGTTTACTATTACAACCCTTCAGTCAACTTCTAAGGTCAAGCAGAAATTTGAACCAAGATCTCCTAAAGCCCAATCTGCCATTATACCCCCTAAACCAGCGGTCCCCAACCTTGGGCCTCCAGATGGTCTTGGACTACAACTCCCAGAAGTCTTCATCACCACCTCTGCTAGCCAGGATTTCTGGCAGTTGAAGTCCAAGAACATCTGGAGGCCCTAGGTTGGGAACCACTGCCCTACACCATACAACATCAGTCGTACAGACGATAAGTTCAAGGTTTCTGTTAGACCTGAAACAAAAGTGAAATTTAGCTGTAAGGTGGAGGGAAGCAGGTGTTGAAATGTAACTGTGTACCCCTATGTCTTCACACCTGCCAATTGAACAGTGTTGCTCTGTTGAGCAGCTGTCAATTAACCCAAAATCACCCTGGAATAATATGTTGTTATTAAACAGTGTACAATTTGTAAGAGAATTGTGGGTAAAAAAAAAAGTTGGCCACATTTTTTATCCACAATTTTCCTTGAACCATCCCATGTGATGATGTATTGGGTCATTCCAGGGGCAGTAGAATCTCCTGCTGAGTGTTAACCTCAGTGAAACATGACAATGTCACTGCCCCTCCCAGCTCAACCATTATTGTTTTTAAACGTATCTGTTTGGAGAGACATGTAGCCTGGTGGTACTAAGAGAGACATCCTAGGGTAGTGGTTCCCAACCTTGGGTAACACAGGTGTTGTTGGACTGCAGTTCCCAGAAGTCTTCACCACCAGCTGTGATGGCTGGGGTTTCTGGGAGTTGCAGCCCAAGAACTCCTGGGTTACCCAAGGTTGGGAACCACCGTCGTAGGGCATCTAGGCAAAGAAATAGAAAAAGTAGTCTGGTGCTTGCAGGTAAGAACACTCTAGAGCAGAGCTTTAACATCTAACCAGAAAGATTTCTATACTCTTCCACTTCTTCTTTCCCCTGCCCCAAGCTCTGCAATGACCAGCCAGGGGTGTTGGAAGCTTGCATCTTTGATGCCATTTTAATGCTCCAGTAAAAGCATCATCCAATTCTGTTATGAGATTGTCTTCAAAGCCAGACAGATATTTGTATCTGTGTGTGCGCATGCGCATATGAAGAAGCTTGAAAAGAAGGACACCGGTTCATATTCACTCAGTAGGCTTTCCTCATTAGTCTTCACAGTTTTCCTCATTAGTCTTCACAGATCAATTCTCATATCAAAACCCGTGCTTTAAAATATATAGCTATAACGGTAGAATTTATCTAAACAGGTGTTATCTACTACTGCAATGTTCAGCTTGATGTCATTATTTATTAATGCATACTTTACATCTATACCCCACCATTTGCTGCCAATGAACTCAAAGCCCTGTACACATCGCTTTCCCCTTCACCACTTTATTCTACTGACAGCAATGGGGAAAACCGTGAGACAGATCACAGCCAAAAGAAAAGGGACTGGCCCAAAGGCACCCAGTGAGTTTCTTGAGTCTGTGCACTCTTGAATGTGGACCTCCCAAAGTCTCAGTTCATAACTTTAATCACATTTTATTTTAGGCCAAAGGAACGTACTGTATTGGAAAATTGATTTTGTAACATGCTCCAGTTTTTCAACTCATAGCCATCAGTCTTGAGGCTTAATACATTTGGTTTGTGCTGATTGATCCTTTTAATATTTATAGAAATGGGATGAGGATGGGAAAGGATCAGTTACTTATCCCAATTCATTTGGCTTGGCATTACTCCAGAAGGGATGAGGGAGAGCTGTGCTCAACTTCCCCCTTCCAGGTCACCAGAACTTTTCTCATCTAGCTCTCCTTTTGCTATTTCAGTTCTTCCATTGGTAATATCTGTCAGCCAGGAATGGCTTGTCTTCCCTATGCCCCACTTTCCCTAAACGATCACTAATGTACTACTGGAGAAACATTACAAGCTAAGCCCATCCCTTTATTTCTGCAGCACATTGAATTAAATAATCCACATAACTCAGCAAATGCCCTGCTTAATCAATAATTCAGTGCAATACATTAGGCCCTATCTCTGGGCAGCAGGCAGCATTGGATCCCTGTTAACAGCCCCCTCAACACTTTCCATGTTAAAAGTAAGCATGATATGCCAAGAAAAAAAAGGCCCTCTGTCATTTGTGAAGATTCTTATGAAGGGCCCTTCAACAAAGTCTGCTGCCATCACACAAGTCATCCACCAAACAGTGGTGGGAGTTAACAAAATGTCGGCAATAACTCCAAGCTGTAAAGTCTCCTCTTGCACATGCAGATAGCACTTCTCTCTTTCTCTGAAATTCAGCAGGCTTCACTTCCATACAAGATGTATCTATGCCTCAACATGTCATCTACTTATACCAACCATAATTTAAAAAAAAATCAACAACCCTTATCGGCATTTTACTTTTTTAAAAAATTGTCAGGCTGTACAGCGGAGTAGCACAAAAAACCCACACAAACATTTTCTGATCTGTGGTAGTCTTTATTCTTTTTGTTGTTTAATTGTTAAATTGTGTCCAATTCTTTGTGACCCCATGAACCAGAGCACGCTAGGCCCTCCTGTCTTCCACTGCCTCCCGGAGTTTGGTCACATTCATGTTGATAGCTTTGTTGACACTGTCCAAGCCATCTCGTCCTCTGTCGTCCCCTTCTCCTCTTGCCTTCACACTTTCCCAACATCAGGGTCTTTTCTAGGGAGTCTTCTCTTCTCATCAGATGGCCAAAGTACTGGAGCCTCAGCTTCAGGATCTGTCCTTCCAGTGAGCACCCAGGGTTGATTTCCTTCAGAATTGATAGGTTTGATCTCCTTGCAGTCCAAGGGACTCTCAAGAGTCTCCTCCAGCACCACTATTCAAAAGCATCAATTCTTTGGTGGTCAGCCTTCTTTATGGTTCAGCTCTCACTTCCGTACATCACTACAAGAAAAACCATAGCTTTGACTACGCGGACCTTTGTTGGCAAGGTGATGTCTCTGCTTTTTAAGATGCTGTCTAGGTTTGTCATCACTTTCCTCCGAAGAAGGAGGTCCAATGCGCTGTTAGCTTACCTGATCTTACAGTGGGACTCACCGGAAATACCTGTTTTTTCTGCACTACCCGCCACAGCATAGGGACTAGCCATGCCCACCATCGAGCTGCCCCCCTCAATGTCTTCCAAGACATCCAAACCCAAATTGGACAGATTGTTCTGAAAAACCTCAGGCCTATCCATCGACTCCAGCAATTTTCAAGAAAATATTCACAGGATCCAGAGTTTAAAGGTAACACATCACAAATAGTGATGTTACCTCTAAAATTTTCCTTTTGGTGGCAGCAAAAGTTTAACAACATTACTGTAGTGTGATGAGTAATATTCACTTCGCACTCCTATATTTTGTTTTGGGGTCACTTTGTGGAGCTTTGACTATCTTTATATCTTTAAGTGATACATAGTGAAAAGATAAGTACAAACGAACAACAAATTAATGTGTGTATGGGCTAATGATTACTTGGGGGTAGGCAGGAACCTGTGTAATATGTTACCTTTTAGAAATAACTTTCCAAACTCTGGTAAGTCTATACAGTGGTGCCTCGCTTAACGACGAAGTGAAAACATTGTAAAGCGAAATAAAAAACCCCACTGAAACGCATTGAAACCCGTTCAATGCGTTCCAATGGGGTAAAAACTCACCATCCAGCAAAGATCCTCCAAACGGCAGCCATTTTCTCTGCCTGTATAGCGAGGAATCCATCCCTAAACACAGCGGGGAGCCATTTTAATTACCCGGCGGCCATTTTGAAACCGCCGATCAGCTGTTAGAAAAACATCATTTTGCGAAGAATCAGTTCCCGAAGCAGGGAACCAATAATCGCAAAGCAAAATTCCCCCATTTAGACCATCGTTTTGTGATCAAAATTGTGATAGCAAAAAGATCATCGTAAAGCAGATTTGTCGTAATGTGGGGCAATCGGTAAGCGAGGCACACTGTATTATCTAGTTGTCAAGTTCTTCTCAGAATTAATTAGAGGAGCGTTCACTCTTTCTTACTCTACTTACAGTTTTCCCTGGCATACTGTTATGGGGCCTGATCTTTCTTTCAGTCTTCTTATTTCTTGCCAAAATACCACCACCTTCAGGTTAAAATACGCTATCTACGTGGGGCTGCCCTTGAAGGTGGTTCAGAAGCTGCAGCAAGTGCAAAATGCAGCGGCCAGGCTGGTCATTGATACATCTAAAATTGACCATATTTCACCTGTCCTGGCTCGCTTGCACTGGCTGCCAGTATGCTTCTGGGCCAAATTCAAGGTATTAATGCTAACTTATACTGTGTAGCCCTTTACAGGGCTGTCAGAGCACCTCTCCCTCAGGTCATCTTCCCATCCCACCGGCAACTCCCAGTCTTTAATGTTGCAGGTGGTCACTCCAAAAGAGGCCCGGAAGGCATCAACCAGAAACCAGGCCTTTTCAGTAGTGGCCGCTCCACTCTGGAACTCGTTTCCTGTGGAGGTGAGACTGCCCACCCCCCATCCTCCTGAGATTCCACGAGCAAATTAAAACCTGGCTTTTTACCCAGGCCTTCCCAAGCACCACTCTTTTGAAAATTATGCTGGCCTATTGTCTCCCATCTTTTGCTCCAGACAGGTGATTTCAGGGGGCGGGGGTAGGGTTTGTTTGTTTTCTTTTTATATGTTTTATAGGTTTTATATGGTTTTAATATTTTGTAAGCCACCCAGAGTAGCGGCATGTTCGTAAATGGGTAGGAAAGAAAGAAAGAGAGAGAGAGATAGAGAAACCAGATGGGCGGGTTACAAATCAAATCAAATCAAATCAAATCAAATCAAATCAAATCAAATCAAATCAAATCAATCAATCAATCAATCAATCAATCAATCAATCAATCAATCAATCAATCAATCAATCAATCAATCAATCAATCAAATAAGAGAAAGAAAGAAAGAAAGAGTCTTAGTCCCTCACTCTATCCACTACACCACATTGGAAATACACATATTACTAAAGGGAGAGAGAGAAAAAACCTTTTAACAACTCTGAAATATGTACATAATGCTCTGAAATATTCTCTTTCACTCTCTCTTTAGGATACAAAGGGGCTGGTTTTTTACTTCTCTGAAACTCTGCTCTGCTTCTGTTCAATTTTGCTTAACATTTAAATGTTAAATGATTCAAGTGCAGCACAAAGGAGCATAATGGTAAGAGTTGAGTTTTCACTAATTTGCGTCTTTTAAATAAAAGAAAGTAAGCTATTGTAATCACACTTCTTTGAAATTATTTCTTCAAAGGTTGCAAGACATCTAATAAACTCATTTTTCAAAGCCTGTAGGAGGCCTTATACGTTGTACTTTTGTTGCCATATAGGTATCAGTCAATAAAGGAAATCAGGGAATATCAACCTCTTTAGCAGCAGGACCTGGAGTGAGCCCCCCCCAATTAATCTGTGTTCCTCCTCCTTCATCTTCCAGAAGTACTTGAACACATTTTTATTCTCTTGATTTCTTGTCAGGAATTCACTGGTGTGTATCGTGTATAAGTAAGACAATGATGATGGTTTTCTTTGTTTTTCTTGATACTCTTGTGCTCTCTCAGGCAGGGATCTGATATATCTCAAGAGTCATTCTGTAGAGACTGTCTGATAACTGAGCGATTGCCTGGATGTATGACAAATCAGGTGAATAGCATCTCATTGTATGCTAAAGCTGGACACACACTGCAATCTGTTGCACGTGGTGTTGCCCCCCCAAATGCTTTGAAAAGTGCAACCACTTAAAAACATGAAAGTACAGTGGTGCCTCGCATAGCGAGGTTGATCCGTTCCGGATTAACCTTCGCTATGTGAAAACTTCGCTAAGCGGAAAGTAAAAAGCCATTGGAACGCATTAAACGATGTTTAATGCGTTCCAATGGCTTTTTACTTTCTGCTTAACGATGTTTAATGCGTTCCAAATTGGCTGAAAACTCACCGTTTAGCAAAGTTTCCTGGGTCTGGCAGCCATTTTCACGCCCTCTGTAAGCGAGGGGAGGGCACGAAAACGCTGCATGCTGCCATTTCGGGCGTCCGGCAGCCATTTTGGAGCTGCCGAACAGCTGATTTTCAGGCGTGGCAAAGCAAAGATCGGTAAGCGTTTCGCTTACCGATCTTCGCTATGCGAGTTTCGCCCATTGGGGCCAACCCTGTGCCTCCGCATTAGCGATCCCAGAAAAGGGATCGCTATGCGGATTCGTTGTTATACGGTGCGCTCGTTAAGTGAGGCACCACTGTAAATGTAGTAACTGGACAAGAAATAATGCTTGAGCATTTTTTAATAAACGCACCCTTGGAACATCTGACCTTAATCTGTATCTGAGCTCAACAGTAACACTTGATATTAACCATAATGCTCCAAATAGCTTACAACCAAGTTTGTATAGTTTCAATGGAGGATGTAAATGCTTGCTTAATTCACTGTTGGGAGAACAACAAAATCATGTTTTTCTCAAGGCTGGGCAAGATTGCAAGAGGTTTTGTGCGTTTTTCACTTCAGGACTCTTTCTATTTAAAAAAACAACATAAAAATGGGTTTCACATGAACATATATAGAGAAGCTGCTTTACATGTAGAAAACCTTGAATTCCACACCTTGTGTTCCCCTCTCCCTCCCCTCCCCCCCGTTGCTGCTGAGGTGGGGGGAAAACACTCCTCTTTTTGCTGTCATGCAAGAGAGAGAAAAATCTCAGGGGAGTTGACAATGTTTCCTTTGACGTTTGACTCCGTGTGTCAAGGAAAAGTGTCTTATAGAGCATGAGAAAAAATTGTGAATATTCATCACATTCAACTCCAGAAACTGACTGTTGAGTTCAGCAGCTTGGCTTTGTTTTGTGTTTTGGTTATATATAGCTGCGGGTGAATAATTCTAGGCAGAGAAATTAGGTGTCTGTTTCACTAAACTACTCCATGGGAAGATGAAATTCTCAAACAGTTTCTTGTGGGTAAAACTTGTGACTTGTGGCAGTTCTGCCTCTTTTCTTTTTTTGTTATGGATTTTTTTAAAACTGCTGCTCCAAGTGGCAACAGCAACAACTGTGCAGATAGCCTCACCATTCTTTTGCAGCTTCCACTGAGACTCAGAAGGGCAGCAATGAAGGGACTGGAAAAGATCATCAAGTGTAAGGATGTACCATTAGAGACCAAGATCAAAATTATCCACACTCTTATAATTCAGATCCCCATGTACGGATGTGAATGCTGGACAATTAATAAAGCTGATAGGGGGAAAAATTGATTCATTTGAAATGTGGCAATGGTGGAGAGCTTTGCAAATACCAGAAAGATGAACAAGTGGATCCTAGATCAAATAAAGCCTGAACTATCTCTGGAGACAAAATGTTCAAACTGAGGTTGTCTTACTTTGTACACCTCATGAGAAGGCAGGATTCTCTGGAAAAGACAATAATGCTGGGAAAGGTAGAAGGCAGCAGGAAGAGGAAGGCTAAATATGAGATGAACTGACTCCCTAAACAAAGGTCACCTGCTTAAGTCTACAAGAGGTGAGGAGAGCAGCTGAGGACAGGACATCTGGCATGCACTCATTCATAATGTCACAATATGTCAGAGGTGACTTGATGGCAGATAGAGGTAGCATGGTTCCAAGGCATGTGTGGGATGACACCTGCCACACAAATATGATGGCTGTGAAGAGAAGATGTTGCAGGGTGCCTTTCTTTTCCAAGAACATGGTTTTGGGTTTTGTTTTCTAAAGCAAGGAATTGCCTTCTGAGAAATTTTGTGTCAGCAATAAAGAAAACTTTTAAAAATTGAAAGGCTGCCTGATACCTGGAAACTGTCATGAACATCACTATATGCAATGGAAGTTTTCTCCCCCATATGCCAAAATAAAATAACTGTCATTGGTCAGTTATGTTTCCCCCTCCCCACTCTCAAATGTAAGAGAAAAGATGGTTCAATGCCCATATTATCCAGTGCAAACTCTGGCCAATGTGACAAGATGCTTTAGCGTTTTCTCATGTTATGTTCCCTGAACTTTCCACAGGTCCTGGAAGCTCACATGTCCTGCACACTCACAGTGACATTGGCTAGTTTTGTCAATCTTCATAATTCTCTTATAATTTTAGCTGTTAATAATGGGATATTTTGGAAGGGTCCCTATACTGATTGATTCATTCATTCATTGATAGAATGACTGATGGACTGATTGAGGTTTTAGGCTGCCTGACATAGTGAAACACTACTCTGGGTGGCTTATATACTTAACCGAAACATACAATGACTAAAATAATACAGAATGAAATACATGATAGCACAAACTGTATGTAGATATTGACACAAATGTATTCCCAAGAGGTTTCCCCACATATATAGAACTTATTATATAATAGAGCCTCATGCCAAAGTGGTTAACCTGCAGACTCTACTCATGACCTGAGTTCAATCTTGGACTCAGGTAGTCAGCTCCAGGTTGACTCAATCTTCCATCCTCCTGAGGCTGGTAAGTTGAGTACCCAGCTCATGGGGGGGGGGGGAGGCAGGATGTGTAGCTTGCATAATTAAATTGTAAACAGCCCAGAGAGTGCCTTTAGTGCTATGCGGCACTATATCAGCAGCACACTTTGCTTTTCTTTCTTTGCTCTTACAACTTTCTTTTAAAAAAACTAAACAAAACTGCACAGTCTCATTTCAAAATGGAGTTTGCTACTAGAGGGAACTATAACCTTTCTGTGGAAGCATTCTTGTTCAGTATAAGTTCATTCAAATTAACATTAGCCTAGCTAATTATGCTGATAGAATAAGTTCAAGCTAGTACAGCTCAGGTGCTAATTGCATTTGTTTCCATCTTTGCTATAATTCTTAGTTTTTAATATGTAAAGCCGTATCTTCCTATAGGAAAGCCAGTAAGACAATTTTAAAACTTCAGTGGGCTATCTAGTTGCTCTGACTGATCCCAGGGTACTTGTACATAGAATTACTATTAAATATATGTAACACATTAGTGGTGCCAGGTGTGCCTGTTGTGAAGAATCTCTACTTTTATCATTAATTATGTGGAGAGATGCACATTTTTCAAGGTGAAATGACAATTTTATCTGTTCACTGAAAATTTTGTGGCTGTTATGAGGCTGCTGAATCTAGCTGGTGATTCAGCAAATCACATTATGCTATCCACAAATAGAAGGATATAATTCTAGTTCTTTCTCTACTCTTTGGTAGTTGGTGATTACTCAGAGACAGACATTTTTAATAGGCCTAAGAATGACACAAGTGCTAAACAGGACTATATTGAGTTTATGGAACTTGCTTGACAAATATCCATCTTAATCTGAGTATTATCTCTCTTTCTGTTGTCCAGGTTTATACTAAATCTCCATTTTCCTGCTTTAGGAGCCCTATAATAATTACATTTCATTTGTACTCCTTAAAACACTTGAAACAGGAAGAAGTATGGTGTAACATCAAGTTGTATGCAGCATGCAACTGATTATATTGCTTGAATGTGTACTATGGAAATATTCTATGAAATAATTAATCCAGATTATGTACTACCCTCTGGTGGCAAAGGAAAGGATATTTTTCACTATTCCTATTTACTGCGGTACGTTTCTCACGATATATACATCAGAGTGCTACTAATATTCTTAGACAGCTGTTTGGATGTTCTGATTATTTATAGTTATATTTACATTTTAAAAGGGATTTTTTTACTTTCAGCTAGTTGCCAACATTTAAATATTTAAGAGTGAGATATCTAAGGAAATTTACCATATAAATAATTTCTGGAAGTAAATCTTTGTAGTGAGGGCAGTATTTCAATAAGTGAAAGAATAAAATTGAGCCACTCAAGAGCTATAATATCAAAATTTCTGACATTTGGTGTGGTGCCTTTGTGCATGACTTCATGACCATCTCCACTTTACCCCTAGGCATATGCAAGCAGACACTTGCTTAGGGCTCATGTTGTGAAGAAAAGCCTCCAAAAGCTCAACAAGGCTCATTCAGTCAAGGTGTGCAATGTAGCACCATCAGGACTAGCAGCCGCTCTCCACCAGCTTCCTCACTCTGATTCAGATTTGGTAGCCCAAGCATTGTATTATTCCTGTATGTATCTGTAGAGAGGGGGGGGGTTGCAGTGAACCCTTCTAAAATTCCTTAAATATCACTGAAGATTGTTGAAATTTATTTTTTATTAGTCTAATGCTAACATCCAGCCTGTGTGGTACAGCAGAGAGAGGGTCAAAATCAGACTCAGGAGATGTAGGTTCAAATCTTCAGAAAAGATGGAAGCTCACTGTGGTGGCGGTGGGAATCTCAATTGTAAACTAGTCCCTGAACACCTCACAAACATGAAAATCTTACTAGGGTTGCCATAAGTCAAAAGCAACTTGAGAATCCATAGCAGCAATTGCAATGCTAACAGGGCAAAGCTGTTCTGTGCAAAGGAATGGAAAATCTGTGGCAAAAACGTACCCCACTAAAATTTCATTCCTATCCCGCCACTCTCAAATACTTTTGTAACTGACAACATTGTTAATGGGCCTTGCTACCACTGCATTGGAATGATCTCTGAAGGTGGAATTTCCTTCCCTGAGATTTGCAATCTGAAGGTTCACTGCATCACAGCTAGGAACTGGTGAGAATTTAATTCATTTCAGGGTTTGTTTTGTGTTTTTAGCCTCTTAAACTGTTTTAAAGATTCACATTTTCTTTTCTTTTTCTCTTTTCTTCATAAATGCAATGGAAGGAATTTGACACAAAAATAATGTGGAAAAAAAAGCAAAATGTGTTGGCTTCCCCATTCAAGTAAGGGCTTAATTCCAAAAAGTCTGGATTTGTATCCTACTGCATTCAGCCTTGTATTAGGCCTGCAACCTGATTTATTTTGTATTGTTTAGCTTGTTTTGTTATTTAACAGCTTCGTGGCAGGCACATGGTCCTCTCCATGCCAGAGATAGCTGTACTTAATCAATTTGGCTAATACAGATGACAGAGAATCTTGTGTATCTTGCTAATCATAAGAACATATCACAATCAAGAATTTTCTCCATAAACTGGGCTTTAAAATTCTGAATGTAGGAGACAGAGAAATCAAGAGCATTATGGCTCCCTAAGCCTGCTCTAATTAAGCAGAGGATTGTTCCCTAAATTTCACATTATTTTAAGAGACACCTACATGCCTTAAACCAAACAGCCCTTATGCCTGTTGGAATTGCAATGTCTTGTCTGATACTGAAGATCTCACTCAGTGGAACAGATGATTTTTCGGCACTAAAGTTGTTTCCTGGGGCAAACACTCCATGACATTCCTAACTGGGAAGAAAGAACATAGTCACAGGAATGTACTAACACACAACCAAAATGTATCCATGGGGGCATTTCTTCCGTGAAACATATCGGTATAGAGAATGAAAGGACTTACAAAGAGGCAATGTTTGTTGCTGAGGAAAGAAAAAAAGAGAAAGAAATGGAAGCGCCTTCTGCTCCAGCTGTGCACATGGAGCACGACAGACCAATATTTCTGCTCATGAATGGGTAGTCTCTTGGAACAATTACCATACACAAAATATCTTTCACTTGTTAAACAAGCTGAACAAGGCACAGAAAGTTTCAAAAAGTGGCTTTAGAGGATTTTTGCCCAAGCCTATAGCATTACTTTGGGATTCCACAAGGATACATCTTACGTCCTAGGATTGTTAGATTGTGAGTCAGAGAATGAGTCAGGCCACTGGTCCCATCACCTCCTGGGAAATAGAAGGGGAAGATATGGAGGCAGTGACAGATTTTACTTTCTTGGGCTCCATGATCACTGCAGATGGAGACAGCAGCCCCGAAATTAAAAGACGCCTGCTTCTTGGGAGGAAAGCAATGACAAACCTTGACAGCATCTTAAAAAGCAGAGACATCACCTTGCCAACAAAAGTCCAAATAGTCAAAGCTATGGTTTTTCCTGTAGTGTTGTATGGAAGTGAGGTAAAGGTAAAGGTAAAGGTTCCCCTTGACAATTTTTGTCCAGTCGTGTCCGACTCTAGGGGGCGGCGCTCATCCCGCTCTTCAAGCCATAGAGCCAGCGTTTTGTCCGAAGACAATCTTTCCATGGTCACATGGCCAGTGTGATTTAGACACGGAACGCTGTTTACCTTCCCACCGAGGTGGTCCCTATTTATCTACTCGCATTTGCATGCTTTCGAACCGCTAGGTTGGCGGGAGCTGGGACAAGCGACGGGTGCTCATTCCGTTGCGTGGATTCGATCTTACGACTGCCGGATCTTCTGACCCTGCAGCACAGGCTTCTGCGGTTTAGCCCACAGCGCCACCACGTCCCTGTATGGAAGTGAGAGCTGGACCATAAAGAAAGCTGACCGCCGAAGAATTGATGCCTTTGAATTGTGGTGCTGGAGGAGACTCTTGAGAGTTCCCTGGACTGCAAAGAGAACAAACCTATCAATTCTAAAGGAAATCAACCCTGAGTGCTCATTGGAGGGACAGATCCTGAAGCTGAGGCTCTAGTACTTTGGCCATCTCATGAGAAGAGAAGACTCCTTGGAAAAGACTTTGATGTTGGGAAAGTGTGAAGGCAAGAGGAGAAGGGGACGACCGAGGATGAGATGGTTGGACAGTGTCATCGAAGCAACCAACATGAATCTGACACAACTCCGGGAGGCGGTGGAAGATAGGAGGGCCTGGCATGCTCTGGTCCATGGGGTCACGAAGAGTCGGACATGACTAAACGACTGAACAAACAAAAAGAGTCAGAGAATGTGGAGTGGAGCAAGAAATCTGCTGATGACAAATAGCTCTGTTCTTCTCTGTCATTTGTCTTAAATAAAACTGTAAAGGTACTGAACCAATGTCTGAAGTTAGGAATGGGTTGGTTGGATATGGCCAGTAAGCTGATCTAAGAGGCTGGCTACATAGGAGTTTATCCCACTCTCTAGCCCCCTGCTGGAAAGGTTAGGATCATTCTAAGAAATGTCAACTACGCAACATTCTTGTTAGAGCATCCCAACCCGTCCCTAATAAGGATCAGTTTATCCCAGATTGGTTTAAGGTTGAAGCCAATTGCTTATTTTAAACATTAGGATCAGTCCAAATAAATATGGAGTTTTTGGTATGCGATTGCCAAGATTGCTCCAGTGTGGGGTTGGGGAGGTGTTCTTCCTACGTGTCAGTGGTGGTGTGCAGAGGTGGGTGTGTTCTGGCCATGACTGCGGATGGCACCCTCTGTCTTATTTTGAAGTGAAAAGGGGCATTTTTAATTATTCTTTTTAAAATATGTTTCCACTATTGTGCTGCATCACTTAATAAAACAATGATATCCCGGCCGTGCAGCTTCAACTTTACAAACATTTTTTGCCTGCCAGTTTTGCAAAGTTGGTGTTGCTCAACACCTGTCAATGGGGACTACATAGCACAGTAGTGTAGTAGGCGGTCATGTTTATTTCTTCAAGACAGAAATGTCACCAATGTTACACAAATAATTAGAAAGCACATCACATGTTTGTTATTCCTACTGAATAGCAGGCATGGGGTGATTTTCATTGGGACTAAAGGACATGGGAAAATGAGTTTTGACGCTTCAGTCCTCAGCCAAGATTCCTCCTGAAATATCACCCCTTTCCATATCCGTGTTAGCTTTAGTAGGAAACAAGCTGTCATTGTTACCATTATGTATTACTTCCAGTGTGGCCCTTAAAATGAATCCCAAAGAACATAGCACATGTCTAGACATCACTGAGACTTGTGACAACTGATTGTACTTAACTGTTGGGAGAAAATGTGGAGTTTTACACTCCATCTATCTGCTTGGAAGGAATTGACTCAATAAATGTATTATCAGATTTCACTCTCTCTTCACTCTTCTTGTTCCTCAAGCTTCAGACAGTGTGTAATATTGATCTCTGTACTTATGGCATCTAAAAATAGGCTATTTCCTTTGGCACCGCAGTTGCCCACAACTCTTACAAGAGCATCCTATTGCTGAAATGACCATTTACTTTTGCTTTCCCCTTTTGTTTCAATTTTCACAGTTATTGGAGGCCAATCACCTTTTTGGTGCAATTTCCCGTCTCCCTTGCACCTCTTTCTTTGCTTCTGTCAGCCAGCAGTTACTGGGATTCCTGTTATCTTTCAGAGTTTAAATTCAATGACTTCACTGACTTTTTATCTTCTCTCAGTCTGTTTTCAGACATGAGCATATCAGTTTCATTGAGCTTCTGCTGATGCTCAATGAACCTAGCTTCTCTTCTTCACTTTTGGCACCCCTCAGAAAAAAACAATTTTGTTCTTAGGTCCCAATACTTGAATACAAAATATGTACTCATTGAATCTCTGTTGCTTAGAGAAGGAAGTCACAACTAAAGTAAGCCCATTGAGTTTGTGGAGCTTGTGGTGGAGTTGATTCATTACATCCTCACTGATTCAATGGGCCTACTCTAGTTTTGATTTACTGTGCTAAGCGACAGGATATCAGCTATTGTATCAATCTGGTCCATGGGGTCACAAAGAGTCGCACATGTCTTAATGACTAAACAACAACAACAACAACAACAATCAGTTTGGAAGAAATAAAGAAGACCAATGTCCAATCCTATGCATTTTATTTGGGAGCAAAGTCCCATTGTGAGAGTTTAAGACCTCAGCCTTAATTTGTTTCACAGACATTTCAGTCTTCAATCATATCCAAAGGGAATTTGGCAATGATAGCACTGCACATAGTCTCTGGATGGAAAGAGAGTACAGGGGCAGCCATGGATAGATCCATGCTATAGCTAAATGGCAACAGGAGATCCAATTAAGAAATCAGATTTGGGCCTGTGTTGTCCTTGGTAGCCCTTTTCTATCGTGATCTCAGTGTCTGCCCACACTGTCAAAGGGTTTTTCCAGATGGTGCATTTGTTCTTGTAACGGCAACAGGTTCTCAACTGATATTGTCAGTATTTTTTTCTGTCATCCATACAACATTCCTTTTGAGTCACTTGGTACATTGCTTTTTATCATGACTTTTCCCTTCCTTTTTTATCCCTATTGAAACCATAGTTTATATTTTGAATTCCTTTGCCTTAAGTTTGAGTTTAACTTTGTAGCACTTCCCATACTTGCAAGAACAGTGTGTTCTTTTGGATCTCTTAATGTCTGTGGTTTGTGGACTGTACCAATTAAATTCTGTTCATCCTTTTTGGATTTAACTCGTGGTAAAATCAAACATCTGGGTTTTTACATGCCTAGCAAGACGTGTCCTTCTTTCTTTGATAAAACATAGTTTTCATTTTTGAAACCATTTGTTATCACAGACCTATCTACACAACTTAGGAGTGCTGGTTGAAGTTCCTCTAAATGTATATTTGTTAATTATAGTGGTAAATGAAGACTGAAAAATAGAACTTTTCACCACATTGAAATCAACAATACTGTCAAAGTATGAAGTTTTGTAAAGTGTTAAAAAGATTATGGAGGGTATAAGAATTGTAATCTTTGAAATGTGACATGTAATCACAAAATGAAAGTTTGAACAATAATGTACTAAACATAGTGGGAGAAAAAAACACAAATAGACAAGGAATACCTTCTTACTTTGAACAGGTCAAATTTCCAGGGCCTGATGAAGATATGTGTGGGTTGAAAGATAATTGCCCTAGTGTAATACGTACATTGCTGTATGTTACTTCCCCTAATCATTTTTATACATGTCATTTCTTAATATACATATTTCTGGACATAGCTTTTCAGAGAGCTGGAGAATTCAGTGACAGGGAAATAGTCAAGTAACCTTTTTCTGGTTTTCAAAGTGAATCAATTAATTTTCATATTTGCATTAAAATGCAAACTGAATCAACTGAATTTCTTTCAGAAAGAACTGAGAGAAATTCTGCCCCCCCCCAAATACCCTTAAGTGCCCCTTTAAATTCCACTGTGATCTCTTCCAACCACTTAAAATGACAACATGAAACCAAAGTTCTTGTTAAGGCCTTAATAATGGTTTCCCCCTTCTTTCATTCCTCACATTAGTTCTTATAGCGAGAGTGATGAATTTTTAAACATCTTTGACCTAACATTAAGATGAGAGCACCAGACTCTGAAACTGTGAGACTTGCTCGTCTTCCCTCAGTTTTGTGTATTAGTAGTGAAGAGGCTTTTGGTTTTTCTTAGCACTCTCTTTTATTGTTACTCAGCAGCTCTTCTTAGCAAGGGAGCCATTTTGTCTGTTGTGGTTAGCAATGTTATTTTGTCCTTCTTACTAAGTGGACTGGAAGCTTTTTACTGGCACTTGGAAAGATATCAAATGCCAATGAGATGCATTACTAGACATACACTCCCTGGTCATCTTGGAGTAGCAAATTTTCTGAAAAATGGGAAGAGGGACAGGTAGGAAATGAAATTTGAAGAACATACCGTGTTTTGTTTAAATAATGTCCTGTCAGTCAGAGAATTCCACTATGTTAAACTGAGAAATTCAGAATTCCTTGTTATTACTTGAAGGATGGGCAGTGTGTGCATATATGCAGTTTCTGCTATCCAGGCAATAGTCTGTGATCCATGAAGTGCATCACTTAGAAAAATACTTTTCTAGCACATAAATCCCCAAATCCCTCAGCCAGCATGGCTGGGATGGGTTATGGAGAGTGTAGTCCCCAAAACTATTGACACACAAATTAGCTTCTTCCTGGCCATATAAAATAGACTTAATATCCATAAGCACAAATACAAAACCCAAAGATCAAGGTAGCATTATACTCTCCAATGCCTCAATTTCTCCCAACTTTTGGAAACCTTTTTTTAATGCTGAGTAGAGATGGAGATATCCCTATGCACCTAGACTTATGTGTCCACTCATGCATCCAGTGGTGGCAGTAGCCTCACTCATCCTTCCAATTGCTCCTGGAGCTCCGCTCTCTTCCTACTCTCCTGGCCATTCCAGGCAGTGGGAGGGAGGACGAGTCTCCCTGCATGGCTGCTGAGTCGCTAGCTGAGCAAGAAGAGAGTGGCACTCCGGGAGTGACTGGAAGGATAAGCGAGGCTGTGGCCACCACTGGATAGGTGAATGGATGGACTGGCCACAGGGGCCACCCCTTCAGTAAGTCTAGCTGCATGGGGATATTCGTATACAAATGCCCCCAACTCTAATACTGAGAATCTTTGTTCTGTAGCTTGAGAAGGCCAGGATTTTCAAACTTTTACAGGGCCATCTGCTTCAACCTTGTACCTAATGCCGGAAACAGGATTTTCAGAGTTAGAACACCTTTGCCAGGCTGATTCCCACCTCCTACCTTAAGACTTCCAATGGGAGACAGTTTCCCTTCTTGTTAAACCAATCGCCATATTGTCAAATTACTCTTATTGAAAAGAACTTGACCCCGGTGTTCAACCAAAGTTTATCTCAATCCGGTTTTGCAGAAGAGAACAAACTTTTTCTATGTGACATCCAACTGTTCTGATAATTAAAAGAGTTCTCTCCTGGCCCTCCTCTGTGTTCACTTCTAGGTCTCCAGGTTAAACATATCCAGTTTACGAATCAGTGGATTGACAATTTCTTTCATCTTACTTTAAGCGGACCTGGAAGAGCTACATTTTCATTGCTTTTTCTGCGTGCTTTCCCAGTCTCAGCTTATTTTGAGCTGTAGCAATCCTAATATTTTCCATGCACTGTTTTACTGATCTGTTTGTTAATACTCCAAAGGCCTTTTAAGGTCAGAAAAAAATTGCTTCACAATCTGGATCTGTTCTGATTTCAGCTCTATAGTTAGAAAATATAATTAGAAATATATACACGTAGAAAGAAATGCAATTATCATTTAGAACCGTGTGACAATCACTGCTGCAATCATCCTTCGCAAACAGAAGATAAGTAGTAGCACTGAGTATCTTATCTCTGTGAAGTTGAGCTGCATGAGAATGTGCCTTTAGCCAGGTTTTCAAATTCTATAAGTCTTTATTTATTTACTTGTTTGAAACATATTTATTCCACTCCGCAGCCAAAAACAAAAAGCCCCCCCAAGTGGGTTCCTACACTTAATAAAAACAATAATTTCCCTTACATAAAGCTTGAAATCTGAGAAGACACCATAAACAGAAAAAGGGAATGTGCAGTTTGATCAACGTTCATCTAAACTCCTGTGAGATACTTTCAACTTCCTTGTTGAACTTTTATTTGTTGTTGTTGTTTAGTCGTTTAGTCGTGTCCGAATCTTCGTGACCCCATGGACCAGAGCACGCCAGGCCCTCCTGTCTTCCACTGCCTCCCAGAGTTGAACTTTCATAAGTAGTGTTGATCTGGAATAGGTTTTACAACACTTCGTACCATGACATATTCCCTGCTTTCCCAGCTGTGGTTTGGTACATCTTTTGAACTCCTTGGATGTATCTTCTGAATAGCTTTCATTCATTTTGATAGAATTTGAGCAGGGTAAGTTCCCAATAGATCCTCAGTTCCATCTTGTCATTGTTTTCTTTCCACCTTCTGGCTCTGATACTGATTTAGCTCCAACCAGCTGTAGTACTAGAACAGTCCACAGCCTTGATAATGAACAGCAGTGCTGGTATATGTAAGGATACTCATTTCTCCCCCTGACCTCTTTGAAGGTCGCTGCTTAGGGCAAATGGGCTGTCTCATTTATTTGCTACAAAGAAAAATGAGGGAGGGAGGAGAGAGTGAGCTACCTTGTCCCTCCTCAGGCAGGTAAAAATGAACATTCGGATTTTGTTGAGTGAGTCAGAAATTCAATTTCCCATGAAAAGCAAGTGCCACAGATTGGAGGTCATGCATGGCATTGCTTAATGACCCCAACAAATATATGCCACAGACTGCAGTAAAACTAACAATTCTAGATAAAAGCTATATTGCCATCAATTTAAAAAGGACCTTCGATACATAACATCATCAGCCACACCATCACTGCAATGTTGCAGAAACGTTTCTCCATGACTGCATGTAATGGTACAAATGCTATGATCATGGTTCCAATCAGCTTAATTCTAGAAATTTACTCCTCCTTACACATTTTGTTGCTCAAGCTGAATAACATTTACCCATGTATGTATTATCTCCAATCACCATAATCATCAATCATCATCATTTCCTCCTACCACCACCGCCAATTATTTCTGACTAAAAACTTTTGAACACATATCCCAGAGAAGAAATTTATGAGGGAAACTTGCTTTAAAAAGATTTAGCAGCCCTGTTGAATGCAAAATGTGAAGCTGTTTTCTTGCTATGAATAAGGTTAGGCAACTACTAGAGATTGAATAATTTACCTAGTAATAATAATTAAAGTATTTTATATTTGTGTCTTGCTGGCCATATGCAAGCACATCTGTGAGAAAGAAATACCAGGTGTTTTATTTTTATGGTTTCCTTCTGTTGCTTTCTGACAAGTCCATTTGTTATTGTATAAGGAAATGAATAATCTTGATACATATTTGATTGGAATGGAGTACTTTGTCCATTTAACACCATTAGCATTCCTCCTGTACTTGTGGACGTTTCATTGCTGGAAATATTGCTTCTGAGAGAAAACACTATATACTGTATTTGATGTAATTCGTAGGAAATTCAGCATATTGGCTACATTTTCTTCTATATTACAATTCTTTGAGGAATTCTTTTAAATCAAATCTTGCCATTTGGTCGCCTATTTATTTAGTTGTAATTTTTTATGCCACATTGCAACAGTGATCTCAAAATAATATTTGCCCTATATGTACCATATTTAATGACTGGTATAGGCTTTATATTGTATTTGGTTTGTCTTCAGAAGAATACCCACAGATACCCTGTCGTATTTATTGACAACCATTCATCCATTAGATTGCAGGTCAATGAACAGCAAATATGCATGATACATTGTTTATGTCATCAGACATATAAAATAGATGTTACATTTTGGAATAGGGCAATCACTCACATCACCAAATAAAAGGATACATAACACCAAACATCAATACAAAAGAGGGCACAAAATCTGTAAAAAAAATATTGCAAATAAAAGTTTATATGTTCAGATGCAGATCTGATTTAATTATGCAGACCTTGCCATAGGGGTAGGAGTGGGAAGGCTGATCAGGACCTTGCTAAGGCTGCTATTCAAGGGACAACCGTGGTCCCTTCAAAATCAGTGCTCTCTCTACTTGCCTCTTTACCTTTAAATTAGAGTTGGACTTCAGACAAAGGAGATTTGCAAGAAAAAAACAACTGCCAATAGATGCCAAAACAACAATAGATGATTATCCTCTGTAAAAGATGGGGGCACTTCATCTTGTAATGTTACCTGTGGGTCTCAATTGAAGTGCTGTGAGAATGTTTGCTCACCTATTGAATGTGAAATGTATTCCTGAGGTTGCACATTGTTTACATCGAGAATTGAGGGCAGGACAGGAAACTTCTTGGCTTCATGGACCTCCTGGCACTCCTATCAACAGCAGCTAGCAAGAAAAAGAGTGAATAACAGGACCTTCTCATTGTAATGCCAAAGGGAGAATTACACAATTCAGTAGCAGCTTGACTTACACAAGATACCTTGGACTATATGAAGGTGGGAAACAAAGAATGCTGAATGTTTATGTATGTGGAGTGTACCTCTAAGCAGGGAACTCCATTTCACAATTACAATCCTTGATGTAAATTATGGTTTAGATCTATAGGGTAAGATGTGGTGTTCAGCAGCAACTCTGACAACTCTTTTACAAAATTTATAGGAAATATATCTATCTCTATATTTGATATCTGATCTGCCTTTCTCCCATAACTAAAACTCATGATATCTCTCAAGGTCTTTTATAAGGTACACATTAAAAACACATAAAGATATAAGGTTGAAACAGATTTTTTTAAAAAAAATATATTACTAAAATTAGTGATGTGCTGGAAAATTCTCCTGTGACAGACAAGAAATGCTCTTTGAAAAGAATTTCAGAAGAGGAGCAATTTCAGAGACGCTTTCACAGAAGTGATTCAGCATACTTGTGGTTATTTTATGAGCCAAGGAGTGTGTGTTAATATCTTGTCTTTCATTGTGCGTTCACCTCTTCCGCAGCTAGAGCCTCCACAGATTCCTATACTTCAATTAAGGCCATTTTGTTGGGGTTTTTTTGTTTCCAGATCAAGGAAGCGTGAGTGGCTGGGATAAGCACTACAGTAGTGAAGAGAGAGATTGAGAGAGAGAGAGAGAGAGAGAGTTGTTGTAGTAGTTGTTGTTTTCCCAGATCAGGATGGGCAGGATGCTCTATAATAATGAAGCAATGTGTATTAGGAATATATCTGCAGCACCCATCAGTCACCGTAGAAAGTTACAGAAATATCAGAGGAAATTCTAAAGAACCCAATGAAAGTGAGGCAGAAAAATGAAATCATTTTTTTTTCATGGGGAACTTACGTTGTTATTGTCTAAAAAAAATTATAAACTTTTGAGAAACTGGGAAATGACTACCTTCATTTCTGTTTCCTAGAGCTGGACACAGCACTGCCCTTCCTCCTGCAGAGCTTACAGAGAGCACCTAAGTTATAGATATCTCTGCAATCTAGACAAAAAGCATCAGCATTGACTCCTGCAATATCTAGTGGGGTGACACTGTTTTATACATAGTAGCAGCTGCACTACAGCGATGTCTGTTTCCATTGCCCACTCCGCTGACGAGTACACTTTGTCAGTGCAGAGCATTTTTGCTGCCCTCCCGGGATATCGCGAGACCTGCAAGTCTTGCGAGGGCAACCCAGGAGGGGAATGGGGAAGGACTGAGTCATTTAAGAGGAGTCCCCCCATCCCTTCAGCCTCTTTCCTTGTGGCCAACAGATGAGGATGGAGCTCTGCTGCTTGTTGTGAGATTTATCTGCATAGCTTGGGGGGAGGGGTTGCATCAGCACCCCCCCACACACAATTTGATTTTCAACAATCCTCAGCTATCAAAATTAATAAATACTAGTATAGGGGGTTTTCTTTTATTGCAGTATATATGTGTGATACAGTTAAAGTGGGAAAGGAATAGAGCTGCAAAAAAGAGGGGCGTGGCTGCTAGGGCCTGGCCGGGCTGGGCCTGGGAGCTTCATAAATCTACTGGGATTATCGAGGAATCATTTCATGAATTTAAAGCAATTAATTTACATAAATAATTAAAATTAAATAATTTGAATTTAATTAATATTTAAAGAAATTTTTGTTAGTTTTATTAGGTATAGGGAAGGCCACTGGGTGGAAAAGGTGATACTGCTCCACGAGCGTGCGCACAACCCTCCTGGCCAGCAGGATTTTATATTCTATACAACAGTGAAATTTATATATGCGAGTGGTGCCTTGCATAGCGATGTAAATCAGTGCGGCAAAAATCACCGCTAACCGAAAACATCACTATGCAATTTTAAAAACCCCATTGAAATGCATTAAAACCCCTTCAATGCGTTCCAATGGGGAAAAACTTACCTTTAAGCAAAAATCCTCCATACGGCAGCCATTTTCGCTGCCCGGTAAGCGAGGAATCAGTCCCAAAAAAGAGCAGGTGGCCATTTTTTTCAGGTGGCCATTTTGGAAGCACCGATCAGCTGTTGGAAAAAATTCACTATGCGAAAATCGGTAAGTGAAACAGCTTACCGATCATCGCAAAGCGATTTTTTACCATTCAAAACTTCATTATGCAATCGCTTTTGCGATCACAAAAACCTAATCACTATCCGGATTTGTCGTTAAACGGGGTGCTCGTTAAGCGAGGCACCACTGTGTGTGTGTGTGTGTGTGTGTGTGTGTGTATTTCACTGTTGTATAGAATATTAATATAATAATAAAAATTATGCTTTAGCATAATTCTTAAAGAGGCACACCTCTTTAAGGTAGACATTCCCCTTGACATTTAGTCCATTTGTGTCTGACCCTAGGGGGCGGTGCTTATCCCCGTTTCCAAGCCGTAGAGCCAGCATTTGTCCATGGACAGTTTCCGTGGTCACATGGCCAGCGCAACTAGACACGGAATGCCGTTATTTTCCCACCGGGGTGGTACCTATTTATCTACTTGCATTTTTACACGCTTTCAAACTGCTAGGTTGGCAGGAGCTGGGACAAGTGACGGGAGCTCACTCCGTCGCGTGGATTTGATCTTACGACTGCTGGTCTTCCGACCTTGCAGCACAGAGACTTCTGCAGTTTAACTCACAGCACGACCACATCCCTTCATAGAATATTAATATAATAATAATAAAAGATCTACCTTAGTAGCTAGTCACACCTCTTTAGTTAATAATAATTCTGTAGCCTCAACACCTGGTGGAGGGGCCGATTTGGGAGTTCAATCCCAACCATTGGAGTGCAGGACTTATTGTCCCAGTGGGTACTTTCCAGATCATCAGGGATAGTTATAAGATGGACTACATTATTAGAAATAATAATTACAAAAAAAGAAAGAAGGAAAAGGAAAATAATAGAAGGGGTGGATTACTTTTTTAAAAAAGATAGAGAGCAGAGGCTTGAAAGGATAGGATACTAAGGGAAAGAGAAAGCAAAAGAGTTTGACTGAGGTTAAGTGGCAATTAGGTAAGGCCAGCTGGTGGGGCTTTAGTAGGCCTCTTTCCACTATTATTCCATGTCATAGCATTAGATAAGTAGTTTATTAACTACTGATAATCATGGGTAGTTGTTTCATTTAGTCAACTGATAGTATCAAATCCTAATGAAGAGTAGGTGGTAAAGGACAAATTAATTTGGGAGGATAAACATATATAAAGGACTGAGGCTGTGTGGTTAACATGGCTCCTAGGAAGGGCCAAGGAAATAAGAAAGGTAAGCAATCTGGTAAAAATCATGCACCTCCCCAGGTTTCACCTCCACAGTCATCTTCGGACAAAGAAACCTGGCCTATCTGGCAGCAGTTGCAGGACAAGATTTCAGTTTTAGAAGCCAAGAAAGCGGCACAGGGCAGTGCAAAACATAGCGAGCTGCAACTGTGTCGCTCAACTAGAGAAGCAAAGAGCCATAGACGAGCTAAGCTTAAGGCAATGGCGTAAAATTTAAAGTCTTGTTTTGCTTCTCTAGAAGCCAACCAGCAGGTTGTGGGGCTATCCAGAAAGGAATCCGAAGCCCCGATGATCATACCTCAATGCCAGAGTGACAAGGAGGAGCAAGAGATGCTGACATTGGAGGTTGCAGGGCCATCTGCAGTGACCAGGGGTCAGCAGGGGAAAGCCGCAGAGATAGCAACAGATTATCAGCTGGGCAGGGATGAGCAGGATGCAGTACCGCCTATTGCAGCAGGTGAGTTGGCAGTTGCACCGGACACCCTCCCGACCCTGGCTGTTTGGCCTTGATTGGGCAGCAGATACGGTAGTACAACATTCAACACAACACATGATTTACAAGGGTTTAGGCCACAGCCAACCCATGGCCTAGTACAAACATACGAACAGGAAGCTGGATGGTTACCTACCCTCAAATTACTTTTCCAGCACCAATGGGTTTAACATCTGAGGTCGGGGTTTGGCCTTATCCATCTGTGCCAGACACTGGCTGTAACTCTGGCTGTCCGTTTGAAGGCCTTGCCTTTTGGTGATCATGCTATGTCTTTAGGGGATCACCTCACTCCAGCTAGTAAAGAAAAAATATGAAGAGGTGATTGTATAGACCTGCTAGATTAAGTACTGAATACTGAATTGGGTGGCAGCTGACAGCTTGTTATCGGGCTCTCATTTGGAGTACAAGGTGCTGAGAATCAACAGTGAATGTCAAATATATGAACCCCCTTCTTTTCTGTACTGCTTTTCTTCGTTACTTTTACTCCAACTGTGTTACTTTTACTCCACAGGTGTTTCTTAGAACAGTTTAAGGAACAATCAAGAGATGCCAAAATGACTTTTATTCCCAGTGGAATGCCAGCCATTTGTTTGCTAGAAGAACAATGGACGTTTGTCTCATCTTAAAAGTAATCAGCAGCCCACACAAAGCAAACCAGCCAGCCATGGGTCTGGCAGAGCAGACTGCAGGCAGGAAACCTATAACTTGTTTTTACTCCCTGCATCAGTTGGGAGAATTTCTGATGGGGGATGTTTTCCCCAGCAGTTAAAAATAATTGTTTTGAGGCAGAAATGAAGGAATAATGCAGGGTGTAGACCACGAGGTACAGATGGCTGTCCAGTATAATGTCTGGCTGGGAGGAAAGGGGATTGCAATCTGTTTTGCTCTCCTTCCATTTTTGCAGACAAATGCTTCGTGCGAATTTCTAAAATCACTAAGACTTCAGCATATGAAACAACACTGAGATACGAGACATTGCCTCAAGCAACATGTTAGGGTTTAGACATTATCCAGACAGCTGGACAACTTAATGCTGAGACTATAATCAGCCTGTCATGGCAGCCTAACAGCATTCTTTTCTGGTACACCTTTACAGAGAGGCGGTTTACCAGTAAGGAAAGGCATTTTTTTCCCTTGCCAGATCCATCACATGTGCTCCAGTGAAGAAATTTCCCTATGTAAGTATGGCAAGTCTCTAAATGCAAATTTGTCTGTCTTTCCCATTTGTATTTATCTCAGCACTGAAGATTATTATTATTCACAGAATGTTAAGTGTATTTTTGCTTGATGATACCTGCTGGGAACAATAAATGCTATTGTTCTGCCATCCAGACCAATATCCTTGTTATATTACATGGGATACCATTTTCCTTCTTCCGATTCTTTGTTTATTTCGTCTGCCCATAGAATGCAGTTCCACTGAGAATTGAAGGGAATCAGACAAAGGTTTGATATCAACAATGATCTACTGGTAATCTTGAAGTCATTATGAATGTCTGTGAATGCACCAGATAGTAAAGGCTTTTGAAATTCAGAAGCTGTTCTGTAGACTTAGGTGGGTACATGGAGGAAGGCTGGTAGATATTTTTGTAGGTTTAGTATTCCCACCACCCCCATGGGTCTGTTTTAGAAGGTGATAATTAGATTCTAATATGATTTCTACATATTATGCCAAGGTAAAGTTGAGGCAGGTCTTGTTTTAGCTATCAGCAATCTGCTTTGAATAATTGCTCGTATTCTATTTTGGAGACGTGAGGAAGGCTGATTTAATGAACTTAACAGTTTCCCTTAAAAAAAAAAAACTTTGGCTAAAATCTATACAATTACCCTTAAGTGTGAGCTCAGTAATACCTCCAGATCTTCTATCTGTGGCTCGAATTGGCTCTTGCTTTTTCTGTATCTGATATATTGTGGAGGAGAACAAAAGGGAAATAGTTAGTCATTCCAGAATTAGAGAGTTCACTTTACTTACAATATGAAACTCCTTCGTGGATCTCATTGAGGTTAGGAGTATTTCTACTTCCATGTTTTTCCACTGCATTTAACACCAACAGAATGATTTTCTGTTTGGCTGACAAAGAACAACAGTGAGGCAAATTGACTGGTTCACTTTCCAAATAGCAAAAAGAGATGGTATTAACACTTGACTTACTGCAATTCAACTGTCAACAAATGGGCCATGATTCTTGATGAGAACCATTGCCTCCTTCTTGTCAACAGCACTTTAAGAAATGTTGCTCTTTGTGCATTAATCTGCGGCATGCACATATAAACACAGTATGAAATCTATCCCAGTTCAACTGTAAGAAAAGCTCTTTCAAAGCTTGTGTCTAAGGCAGAGGTCTCCAAACTTTTCAGTACAAGGGCCACATCATATATTTTACACATTTTTGAAGGCCGAAGGGAAAAAATTGGGGGAACGGGGGGAGAGAAAAAAAACAGTTTTATAATGAATGAATACATTTTATTTGTATCAACACACTTTGTACTTGTTTACTACAATATTAATGGGAATGATGGAACTGCTTGTTTAATTTCAAAATATTCTCAAACTGAAGTTTCAAGCTCGAGGAGCCAATTATTAGAATGGACTGATAAATTTGCTTGATAGTTGGACTTGACATAAGGGGGTCCTACTGTATACTTGCTAAAGTACAATCTGCAGGAGGCCCAAATCACACTAAACTCAGCAACAGATAACCTGACATTGAATATGCCTCTGATGAATCAGGAAGGGTAAAATTTCACATCCAGGGCGGAAATGAGTGACCGCCTTCCAGAGCTCAGAAAAGTTATTTTTGTATGAGAAGCCACAGATTCCTCCAGCTATAAGGGCTGGTGGTCCTAGTGGCCAAGAGATGGTGGTGGGAAGGGATTCTGGGATTTGCAGTCCAAAAGCATGACTCTTTCAACCTCTGCCTGTGGCTCACCAGATGCTGGCCACTGAGCCACCTGGACCAGGGAGGATGGGTGCTGTAGTCCATCTACATTTAGTGGACAGCAATGTCCCCATCCTGGTTCGGCCTCTAAGCCTTCTCCTGGATTCGCCCTCACCCCACCCCTGTGCATCCCAACATTGATGCCCAAGGCTGGCAGTCCTAAAAGCCTCTGCGGAATGAAGTGTTTTGTCTTTCTTCCACAAACAGGCTCAGGATCAGCCCAGCATGGGGCAGCTAGGCAGGCCAGCCGGCTTGGCCCATCTGGCACTCCTCTACTGGCCCTTCATTGCACCCTGCCACGCACTGGCAAGGCCCTTTGCTATTCCGCACTGACTCAGCCCTTTTCACCTGCAGGGCTCCAGAAGGACCCACTTGGCGCTGCCATGGGAGGGTGCCCAGGGAGCCTCAGCCTTGCCTGGCCAACCTACTCCAAGGCCGGGCCCCTTCTTGCCTTCTCATGCTGCTGCCAGTGAGAGGTGTTGCCTGGTTGCCCAGGTAGCTACGAGCACTGACCTCCCCTGCTGGAGCCAGTGAGCCAGGATGGCAGCTGTGGCGCTGGGAGCAGTTGAGCATGCAGGACAGGCATGAGCGGCACGGAAGGCGGTGGCTGTGAAGCCCGGAAGAAAGTGCTGAGCCAGTAAGGGAGCCAGCCCCACTCACTGTATTGAAGATCATTTCCCAAGGATCCACTCCAGAGCTGCGGGCTGTCCTCTCCTCTGCAAGGAGTGCACACCTTCACTGGGCAGAAGGTGGTGAGTTGGCCCTTGGGAGCCTCACCAGAGGGCGGACCAGTAGCCCACTTGTTCACCCTCCATCCCAGTAAGCCTTGTACTCTACTTTTCTTGGGTGATTCATGGAGACATCTGGCTCTCCACAATTGGATATAGAGTACTAGACTCTTGATATGGTCTAGTGTGGCTTTTCTTATACTCCATTCTCCTAACATTAAAATAATAAAAACAATAGACTGCTGAGCACAAAGATCAAAGAGACCAAACTGCAGAACCATGGTGAAAAGCTATGTGGATGTAGAAAATAATTTTGCTATAGGGAAGAGTTGTAGATGTCTTCATGTTTCACAGAACACTTTCTTGCAATTATATGTTTGTCCTACAGCCATGTCATTAAACAAAGTAGCCACAGTCCAGAACAGAACTGGACATAAATCCATTAAAAGTAATAAATTTAACTACATTAAACTATCTCCTTGGTTGTATGGTCGCAATTTATTGTCTGAATTTTTAGCAGAAAGGCCATGTTTTGGTTTTACTGGAACAATACCGTGTGTGTGTGTGTGTGTGTGTGTGTGTGTGTGTGTGTGTGTGTGTGTGTGTGTGTGTGTGTGTGTGTGTGTGTGTGTGTGTGTGTGTGTGTGTGTGTGTGTGTGTGTGTGTGTGTGTGTGTGTGTGTGTGTGTGTGTGTGTGTGTGTGTGTGTGTGTGTTCTGGGTATTTATTCCTAGAATCCTAATCTCAGGGGGTCAAAAGGGTTATAGCTCTTCTGCGTACATTAATTTCCTTAGGGTTTGTAAACATGATTATCACTTGTTTTTAAAGCATGCTAGAAGAGAAAAGCCAGATGACAGAGAAAGTAAGAAAAAATAATATATATATATTTTGCCAAGCTGGTTTAAAACTGTCCAGATGCCAATTCTACCTACATCAATATCAGCTGCAAAGGAGAACAACTGACAGCCCAGCTCTGGAAGGTCCAACTAGATTCCAAATTCTCTGTGAGAAGGACGTGGGTGTAAGTTCTTCAGTAGCCTAGCAAGTTATTAGTTTTGTCCCAAAGGAAGGTAGCTCAGTCAGCCTGGAGGGAAAATGCAATTTCTTTCCATTTATAAAGCAAATCAGGGAACTGTTTCAACAGTAGGATGGACATACATATGCACAAAGACATACCTCTATTTTGCTTCCTTTCCACCTGGCTTGGCACCAGGCATTTTTTGGGCCATGCTCTCTATGCTTCTTCGCTTCCTCATGGGCTTTGAAGTTGTCCTAAGATTCATTGACAGGAGATTGATTGATTGATTGATTGATTGATTGATTGATTGATTGATTGATTGATTGATTGATTGATTGATTGATTGATTGATTGATTGATTGATTGATTGATTTTTACCACACCTTTCTCCTGGTCCAGCTTGATATTTTGACATTGTCAGTTTTATCTTGAGAATATTGAGTGGTCAACATGTGCTGAGAGGACACGACTAAGTGTTCAGCTGGAAGTGGTTTTCAACTGATCCACAGAGGAGAATATGAAAGAACTCACCCATAGCCCCCTGAGTCAAGGAGCAGATAGCAATTCAAGTGGTCTATATTCCCAGCTAATCTGTACCAGTGGTATTAATGGCTGCTTTTTCCTTTTGCTGTGAACTATATCTGCATTGGATCTGATAGAATGTGTCATCTTGAATAGGACTAGTCCAGATTTGCCTCTTCTTGAAATGTAATAAACAAGGCTGATCTCTCTCTAGATCATCAAGATTTTTATATTGCCCCTATTTTTCTTTCAGCATTGCAATAAAGCTTGAGAAACCCAAATAGTTAACACTTGAGGATGCCTGTCAGAAAAGGAGCACAGAAGATGACAGAATACCTGCCCCTCCCTGCTTCATAAGTGTAGAGAATTGCTGAAATTTGAAGTAACAGAGAAAATAGCACCTTTGTGCAGTTCTTATTTTACCCTGTAGAAATATGTAGATATGGTGATATTACTAATCATCAGATTAAGGGGGCAACATGTTCTTATTCACACTTGTAGCCCACCTTCCTCAGAGTGGATGTGGGTTATCCTACTTTAATCCTTGCAATGATCCTTCGAGGAAGGTTAGCCTCCTAGAGTGGTCGTATAGACCAGATGGGTGGGATACAAACAAACAAACAAACAAACAAACAAACAAACAAGTAAGTAAGTAAATACAGTAAATACAGTAAATAAATAAATAAATAAATAAATAAATAAATAAATAAATAAATAAATAAATAAATAAATAAATAAGAGTCCTAAGGCATGATTGGCACAAGATTGCACAGTGACCTTACTGAAGATAGCTGGATAAGAACTCTGATTTCCCTCTCCAGTTTCCAGAGTTAAAGAATGGCAAGAGAAGTCTAAAGCACTGTTTGCTGCACATTGGAAAAACTCTTGATGGTGGTTTGCTCAGAATAAGACAAACTGCATTGGATAGGAAAACAATCACTATATTAACCACCCCAACTAAAGGTCAGCTTGTGAGGTCATGAACCTCATAGCTGTCATGCAAAACCCAGCACAACTTTGTGAATTGGTTCAAAGTCTTGTGGCAGTGAAACCTATTTCTAGTGATGCCTCATTGCTGCTTTCTGTAAGATGAAGTAGCTCATTACACATCAGGGCTGAAACGTAAAATGTCGCAGGCTTCAGGACAGCTAGTGAAACTGTGATTTGGTTTTAGGAAATTTGCAATAATTATTATTTGAGCTCTGTTTTCTAAGGGGGGGTTCATTCATACATGCTTCTCACCTTGAGGTGCAGCATCAAGACACAACTGCCTTGTACAAATGAGCCATCACTACAGAGACTTCACACAATGACAAGTCACCTCAAACATGATAGTCCCCCAGTGGAGACAAGTCCCATCATCCTCCATGTGAGTCATAAGCTGAAGAAAAACAAACAATGAGCATGTATTTGTGAACTCAGTCAGAGTGGTTAGTCTTGCAGCCATAATAAATCGAAGATGAGATTTGAAAACTTTTAATATATGGCCTTGGCACAAAATGTCACCCAGGGCACTATGCTGCTAAGTGTGCTCCAAAATAGTGGAATAAAAGAGCAGTCCCTCTACTCCTCCTGTAATTGATTTCAAAAGCTTTTTCAGAAAATTCTAAATAAAATGTCTACCATTGTGTCAAAGGCACAGTTAGGAATAATTGCTAGGCTTTTAAAAAAAAGAGGAGAAGAAAACCGTTTTTGACTTACCTGAACACAAATAAAGCATGTGAAATGTTTCTTCGCCAGCAGAGAACACTTGTTTTTATTTCTCAGCTTTCATTTTCTCATAAAACGGCCAAATGGGATTTTATGAAGCTTTCCAAAAAATTTCTCACCCTTGGGTTGAAAACAAGTGTGAGAAATTTCAGTCCAGAGAGTAATTATTTTACAAAGAGTTCAAACCAGGGAAATGTAATGGGTGTGCTTCATCAGCCATAACTATAGCTGTATTGCTGTAATGCATGGCACGCAGCAGCAAGAGTGGAGAATCACTGCTGTTCGTCATGGAGATAGCTTTTACTGAGGAACTGAAGAGAAGTATCTTGGTGCGGGTGGGGGGAGGATGCAGGAGTGAGGCAAGACAAAGAAGATGCCACTGAGTGCCATCTTGGGACTCGTGGCTTCTCTTTAAATTGACTTGTAGTGGCCTGGCAAAAAGCGAGGCATCACGTGGGTGCATAAATGATGCATTCCTACAAGCAGCTTTAAATTAAGGGGGGAAAGACCTAAGTCTTTAAAAGTGTGCCGGACTCGGTTGTTTTGCAAAAGCACATATGGCACCCCTCCAATGTTCCCTCTGTTCTTCTGGAGTGCTAGGCGAGGGGCCCAGCCTGTGCATGGGGTTCTGGCCATGACCAGAAGCAAATACATGGCAACGCTGACTTGGCTGCATACCCCCAATGCACAGCTTCGGAGGAACATTGCTCCCTTGCCTCTAACAAGCAATAAGTGAGGGTTGTTCCAGATGCAGCACTTGCCTGCCATTTTTTCCCCTGGGTTCTGCATGAATCTTATTTATTTTATATCATTTATATGCCACCTTTATCTCTTTCATTGCTTTTCACCACCTTTGATCACGTCCAAATGAAATTCTTCTTATCTAGCTTTGTATCATTCTCCCTGCCCTCATTTCTTCTAACCTCCCCAAAGGTTATAATTTTTTTTGTACTGCTTTGTACCAAGACAGTTGAGCATCACGGCACTTTTCAGGCAATTTAGCAGCTAAAGGTCAAGCTCTGAAGTCTGTACTCCTTCTGTACCTGTAGGCTACTGCTTCTCTGCAGAGGAGAAGCCAGCATCCTTTGCTTTGGGCAAAGACTCAACCATAATTTATCTCTTGAGTGTCAGGTTTATCCCTTCACAAAACACACAAATATATATTCTCCTTTCAGTTGCTTCTTTTCTTCATGCCAGCTTTCCAGTTGTCATGGAGAAGTGAGTGTATGAAAATGACAGAACCCCTTCACTTACCCCTACCATAATGAGAAAGATCACAACCATCACCTGGAGTAAAGCAAAACTTTATTTATTGCAATCTTCAGCAAGGGGAATAGGATGAGATATTGAAACGCACCGAAGCAGATGGAAGTTCTTGTAAATCTCATAATTTTCCATTAATAATAATTGTGTGGTGTCAAATTAATTCTGCCTTTTGGTGACCCTTTTCAGGGTTTTTCCTAGGTAGTGGGTACTCAGAAGTGATTTACTATTCCCTTCTTCTGCGGGTGCCCTGGGACTGTTGTGCAGCTTGCCCAAGGCCACACCGGCTGGTTCTTCTGGGATACACAGTGGGGAATTGCCCTCCCGACCTCTAGCTCTATAGCCAGATGCCTAATTCACTGAGCTATGGCCCAACAGTTTAAAAAAAAGGAAATGAAACAAGGTGAAACAAATACTGTATCTCAAACACCCCTGAGAAATGTAGCGCACTGAGGTTATTCTCTTCTTTCCATTTTATGGCTTCATTTTGTGGGGTTTTCTAGTGGTTCATGCCCACCGTGGGGGATATTCTAGCCTCTTCATGTAGTGTTCATGTGAAGGAGTAGTGTGAGTAGAAAGGGCTGTGGAGCCATCCCAGTCCTCCACAGGTTGATGGTAACTTACACAACAGTGAACCTTTCTTGTCAGTGGAAGCTCCTGTGTGATTTATAGTTGAAAGAGCAGGCATGGGGACCAATGGCCAAAAAGATTAGAAAGTCACTGGAAAGTAGTCACATATCAGCTTAATTGTGAATAATCTTTTTAAAAAACTATTTAGAATAGGATTCCTATATCCGCAGGACAAATATCCACAGTTTCATTTATCCATGGTTTACCATAGCCCTATATACAGCATACAAGAGTGTGGCTCTTATGACTTTTGTCATATATCCTTGTATGTTGTATATAGAGTTTGGATTTAGGCATTCCCCACAGATATGGGGGGTCCTACTGTACATTATATTTTTACTGAAAGAGGATTTGTGTTAATTTTAAATTGGTGCTTAAATTTTTCTTATACTACTACTCTAAAAACCATACCACAACAATGAAAAACTTGGTTCCTCTCCAATCCTTGCCCCTCTGTTGAACAATGGAAAAAAGGGAACAACTGCATGATTTTTTTAAAAGACCAATTTCTCATCAATCTCAACAAAAACCACTTTTGCTTTTCCTTTCTCCCATCTTCTTAATCTCTTGCACCCACCTCTATTCTTTTGACTTACTTTAGGACTTCTCATTAAGGTGGGCAAGGCTGAGAAAGAAACCAACCAACCAACCAACAAACAAAAACCTCAAACCAAAAAAAAAAAATACAACACAAACACTTCCTGGCAGAAAGTTTCTTCAGAGACAGCAAACTTGAAGAAAACATTTGGGGCATTTCACTTTAAAGAACACAGAATCAATTTTCTCTCTCAGTTTCTACAGGTGTTATGCTGGATGAAAGCAGAAGCAACCCAAAAACATATCAATTCCAAGATGAGATAAGTTGGAGGTTAAATATAACCTCAGTTTATCCAGTCCTGCAACTTTGATATCTAGCTAGTATGACCAAAGAATAATAGATTAATAGAATCACTGAGTTGGAAGGGACCTTGAAGGCTATTGAGTCCAACCCCTGGGTCAATGCAGGAATCCAAATCAAAGCAGATCTGATGGACAGTGGTCCAATTTTCTCTTAAATGCTTGCAGCATTATAATGCTCATCACCTCCTGAGGAAATTGCTTCCATTGTCGTACTGCTTAACAGTTAGGAGATTTTTTTTCTGATTTTCAGCCTAAATCTGGCTTCCTGTAGCTTGAGCCCATTATTACATGTCCTGCACTCTGGGATGATCGAGAACAAATTCTGTTCCTCTTCTTCAAAGTATGACTACCATTCAAGTATTTGAAAAATGCTATCAGATCTCCCCTCAGTCTTCTTTTCTCAAGGCTAAACATGCCTTAGTCTTTCCTCATTATAATATCAATAGATTTTCTTCTTTTTTTCTAATTATGAATGAGAGACTAAAGTCTCAGTTGTATAAAAAAATGTAAAAGCTGCCCAATTTGTTTCAGATCCATCTTGCTAATAAGGAGTTTCTTTTGTGCCACACTGTCCCTGTTTTTGAGTAGCTGCAGAATGTGCTCATTGGACCAACCAACGAGCTGCTAATTTATGGTGAGCCTTTAGGTTCTCCAAAACTCTTTTTTTTTTAGGTCAGGAGGTTTAAAAATGTGAGGGAACAGAAAGCTCCAGAAATTTGACCCATTGTCGATACTTCATCTGAGTCCAAAAATATTTCTGAAGTACAAGGTAATCTCCCAGCTTCTATTTAGAGAGAGTGCTAAGTGGAATTTATTTCTTGATTGGTGTGATTTCTGTCCTGTTGTTACCTGAAACTGGAAAACAAGGTGGCTCAGGCTCCCGTCCTCCCCTCACCTTTGGGTTGACACAATGGAGGAAGGACACCTGTTTTCTCTCCTTTAAATTGCCACAATATTCAGTTTAAAGGCAGAAGCACCTAATAGTAATGAGGCAAATTAAAATGCTTCGTATCCTTTGTAATCTGGCATTTCTTTCCTTTTGTTTTCAGTCCTTCAAGCAGCAATAATTCAGGGGAAGTAGATGCTTTAGCTGCAATCCAACATAGATGATCGTTAAAGAGATCAAAGACAATTCTCTCAGCAAATGTGTATTTCTGATTCAATTTGCCACCACACATTAAAACGCTTCAGCTGATACATGTGCTTGTCTGCCTCTAATGAGATATTACAGATCTGCCACAAACTTTGTTCTCTGCATTTATTTAAGGTGTCATTTGAAATACTGCATAGATCTTCTGGTATACAAACAGCTCAGATACATATCAGGACAGGAGCAAAGTATCCCCCATCAACAGGATGTAACTCAAGGGGAACTAGCATGGCTGATGTGGAGAGAAAAAAAAGAAGGTGCAAATTATGAAGAGTTTACCATCACAGTATGAAGAAATGATAAAACAAAGCAGCTTCTTACAGTGTGACTGGAACATCTTTTGAAAAAAATTATTTTAACTACTTCTTTATGTATTAGTGTTTGTTTGCAAGGCATCCAGATTGACTCCCCTGAAGTCTGGAAATTGTTTAGCTGTTGATACCAATGTACTTGAAATACATTTATGCTTTAAATGACTAGGCCAATCATTTATCTTTACACTGTGTCATTGTTACTCCCTCCCTACTCCCTGCTGTCTCTAATAAAACTGGAATCAGGTACAACTTCCCATCAAGCATAGGACATTTGAGTACATTATCATAATCAACCACTTCATAATTAGATAAAATGTTCATGTTAGAGCTTACTACAGGTATAAATAATACTTTCCAAGTTCATTGTTCTAACCAGTTTCTGCTGCCTCAATTTGACAATTCATCTCAATGAATTATCAAGACCTGTGAACTCCCCTCTCTTTCAGGTGAGGGTGAGAAAAAGAGTGCCATTTTTTTTCTCTTGTCAAGGTCTCCATAAATTCCACAAATTGTCTGCACAAACAGTGTGCTTTTTTCCTTTGAGAAGCCACACACACAGACGTTGCAAGCAGGGAACTGTGCCTAAGAGTTGAAAGAGACCCATCCTCCTCATGCTTTTAATCCTGACAAGCCAGAGCAAGAGAGCAGTAGTCACCTGCATTTTGTACAGGCTTCATTATTTGAATGAAAACATTATTTCATGGAAGCATGGAAGAGCTGGCGCACTTCACCTGTGCAAAACCAAAACACAATCGGGATTTGTCATCTTGATGAGAGGGCGACAAAATACCTTGCTCTCTCACAGGGTGAGAAAAATAATTTGATACTTCTTTGTCCTCTCCTATGCTGATGAAGCAAGGGAGGATTCATTTCCCTAACCTGTAGCCAATGCAATGTCCGTCCCCAAACACCTTCCCTGTCTGGAAATATATCTGAATGCTCTAGCAGAAGTAGACACCAGCTCGTATTTCTATGCACATTCCATGTTGATTCAGCTTCACAGAGTTTGGCTCACTGGGTGGTGACACACACTCTGTGAAAGAATCTCTGAAGAGCTGCCCCTGCATTCCCTCCTTCCTGCTTTCCTCTCCACCCCTCCAGAGTTTCGCTCCCACCCCTAAAAGTGGAGAGGAAAGCAAGAAGGAAGGGAAAAACATGGACGTGGAGTTCACAAATAAGGAATGGATTTCAATATATCTTGTCAGAATCACCTCTCCCTAAAGAGATGGTGTCTTGGGCGAGGAGTCACTATAGGTGCAAGCGACCACCACTTTTCTTACCTGAGGCAGGTCCTTCAGCCTCAGAAGTGCATAGTTCTTGCCCTATGGACAAGCTCAACCTGAAACAGACCTCTTGCCTGCTTACAAGGCAATAAACCATGAACTGTGTGCTTCCTTAGATAGCACAACAGACTGGCTAGGTAGGACCTCTCTATATAGTAGCAATTAGTGACCTTTCCAGTCCCCACTGGATTCAGGTGCAATCCTGCTGTTCAAGAGACAAGTACTGAGTTAGAATTATGTTTGTTTTATTAAGAAAATAAAGTAGTTTCATTAAAGTACAGTTGCAGCTTTAAAGCATAAAGCATAATCATATCCAATCAGTTACCATGATCAAAATAAGCTTACTATTCTTAGGTTAAAATAATAACAACTAAATCTATTCTAAGTAATCATCTCTGTAACATTCTACATCTTAGCATTCTAGAGAAGCTGGGCAAATCTCTCCCCCCTCTCTTTCAAAAGACAAACCTCTCTTCTCCCATCAATCATCTCAACAGCACCGACAACAACATCATCAACCTGTCACATACATGAAACAACCATTTTTCTATGTACATATCTCTGGACCTCCTTCTTTCTGACACTTCCAAGCTGTTAACCAATTAGGATCATGATGGTGTAACACAGCTCACCATCCCTATTTCACATGAGATCTTGCAGGTGTCTTATCTCATCTCAATTAAGAGGAATGTGGTGTTTGGTCTTCTCCTCAAACCTTGCTCCTTATCTTGGTGCCAGGCAGAGCCAACTTGGAACAACAATCCCATGAGAACATTTCAGTGCTTTAAATCCAAACTACACAGAAAACTTAACAGACTTCATCTTTGTATGACTACAAGTCCCAGTCTCCTTCTAATTCCTCACATATCTGATATAAATAAACAGACCTGTTGAAGAGGAGCGAAAAAACTCACTGCTGTAGAAAATAACACAACCCCCTTTCAAATTAATCTATGACTGCACATTCCTTGTGCAATCACCAAATTTAAATCAACCTAAAACATGCTGAACACGGTTTAAATTGGGATGGGGGGGGTTAAGCAGTGGGATCAGGCTCCTTGATAGCCCAAAGTCAGCATTGACCCAAGAACAGCCCAGGGTTTTCCTTCCCTTGAGAGCTGTTCCAGTGAGTTACTCCTGGAAATTGTTTGGGCAGCAAATGGTTGGGTGGTTCAGTTTATTCTGAAAGAACCGAGCTGAACTCCTCTGTGATTTAACTTAACATTGGAGTTGATTTACTCTCCTGCTTAGTCCAAAGGCTGGCTTTACCCATATCCTGGCTGCTGAGCTAATCTGGTTGGGGAGAAGATAAAGGAGTCTATGTTGCTCATAAACACACCCCTGTGGTTTTTATATATCCAGGAAATTGGAGTTATTAAAAATGCAAACAGTAGCAGCCCATGTCTGAGAAGTATTGTTGAAGGGTGCTTGGCACTTTCTTAGAGTTGTAAACACAGGCACGACAATTTATCACAGATAGGTCTGCAAACTGTGGACAGATGGTTGGCATATGAAAATGAAAGCTGAACTCAGTTGCTGTGGTTTAATGCACATTTGTTCCATCTGCTCCTGTTTGCATATTATCTATTTGTTTATTGAAGAAGTAGTTGCCCCATGAAGACACACGGGTTCTGCATTTATAATTTGTGTCAGGGTTTGTTCCTGATTTTGTTGTCTGGGTTGCAAATCTCTCTGCACAAAACTGCTGCTCTTTCTCCTTTGCAAAGTGAAACACACCTCTGCAACAAGCACAGAAGGAAAGGCCAATCAACCATGTAATAAAAGCGGGAGATATATCTTAGTTTAGCCACATGGTTTGTAGAATTTGTGCACAATTCCTTCTAAAAAACATGCACAAATACCATGCAGCCTCAGAAGCCGGGAGAAAAGTTGTGCTGTTTCTCATTTTCACACATAAGAACAAGACTAGCAAAGATGTACTTATTATGCCCCTCTACATGCTTACTGATGCCCAAATCAAGAGGCCTACTCTCTAAAGCTATCCAAGTTATTGTAAACCTGAGACAGTGGAATAGAAAATCCAATAACCAACAATCCACTGTCCTTTTATGGTCCCCAATTGGAGATGAGAATATTCATATTTGTAAATGAATACCAATATCCCTATCCCAGGTGCTCCTAGTGTGGGTATGGCCACACACTGTTGTGCTGCCAGCCTCCCGCTGTCCTTGCCAATTGCAGAAGTGGTTTCCCCGCTCTTCTGACCAATCAGCTGCTGTGCTGGGAGACTTGTCTTCCTGCCTCCTGCCTGAAGTGGCCAGCTTGGCAGGAAGACAGCAGCGCTACTTCTGTCATTGGCAAGGAAACCAGGAGGCTGGTGGCACTGTGAGTGGATGGGCCAGTTTCGAGAGCCATACCCACATGAGGTGCACAAGGGATGGGGATATTTGTACTTGTTTACAAATACAAATATCCCTTTCTTTATCCACAATATTTGCTGTGTGAGTTGGCTGCCTCATTCTCCCCAATGGTATGACAAGTCATGGTTGAACTTCATCTCTGATTTCTTTCCTGTAGTGATAGAACTACAGATATCCCTTCCAGCATAAAATGAGACCAGATGTTGTTCCTTGTTCTCACATCAGGAGAAAACAACAACAATAAAAAATGAAGTGTGTTGCATGTGGAACACCCTCCCTCTGGAAATACAGAAATAGTTTTAATGTATATGTGCTTTTAAAAAAGAATTCTTAAGTTTATGGGGAAGGAATGTCTTCTTTCCTAGATAACAGCATTTAGCCTATAGAAATAGGCTGTGCAGACCATTTCTAAGCTGCCTTGCAGGGGGATAAAAACAAAAGTTAATATTTTAATTTAGAATCAGTTTTATAGCTACCACTGATGTAGATAAAAATTTATAGTTTCACAGCTGTGGAGTTCTTAGATTTAATTAGAGGAACTGTTTCCCCATCATGCACAACTTCCACATTAGCAAAAGGCTATGCTGATTGGAAGCCATGTGCTTTAGGTAATTTGTATTCAGTTTCCTGGTGTGAAAAACTACTGCTCTGTAGCTTTGGAAGGTAAGGATCACAGATGAACTCTTTCCCCTTGACTTGACTTTCCATTTTTCTAACCTTGGGATATCTATGTAGCCATCCATCTAGATATTCCCCATCACACATTCCTCACACTGGTTTCCTATTAACTGCTTCACACATAGATACCTTGTCCTTATGTTGAAAATTTTCCATTCCTTTTCTTACTTCTCTTTTCACCACAAGGCATCCTTGCTTGTAGCACTCCTGCGGCTTCTTCACCCCAGATATTCAAAAGTCTCATGCTTCTACAAATGCCCCTGTCTTTTCTTCCCTGTGGTTCTTTTTGCTCTGTTTTCTTTTTGCCCCCCTCCCAGAACACAATGGCACTTTTCTAAAATATCATCTCAGATATTCTCCCCAATTGCCATATTTTCTATGAAGTCATTTCAGGTAGTGGAAGACCTATATTTCTGGAACTCTGAAACTTAAACTATTATGGAGGTCTGTTCGCAACCAACAATGAGGTCTCTTTTCTTCAATGGGGGTTGATCCATGACAGATCACCACGATTTTTTTTAAAATGTGGACTACAGTTACTTCTGGGCCCCCTCTGGGATTAGAAAGACTGAAGCTTCATTAGTTTCATAGCAGATCTGCCCCTGACTTTAGGTCAAATGTATGTATCTAAGTTACATGCCATCAAATCCCTTCCAAGTTATGCTGACCTTTGTAGAGTTGCTAGGTAGGTGTGATGTTCAATGAGTGATTTACCATTGACACCCCTCAGTGAGTTTCCATGACTGAACAGAGATTTGAATCCTTGGTTCTAATCAAACACTTGATCCACTACACCACACTGGATATGTACTTTACCCCATATATGTCTAAACTAGGGATGTGATAGATTCTTGCTTCTCTGTAGATCTTTCTCAAACCTAGTCATCTTGACATGATGAGACTCCACCAGAAGAACTTGATTGCACCTTCAAAGGACTTTGGTTCTGTTGCAAGGCTGAGATGCTAATTCCACCTGAATCATGTTTTCTTTAAATAATGCAAATTATAAACATACTGTGTATAAAACTCTTATACTCTGAAAATGAATAGGCTGTTGTTAAAGCAATCAATGTTGGTGGTTTCTGTGATATAGACCCAAGACTTCACTATATACAAAATACTCCATGTAGCAAAAAGCAAGAGATGTCTCCTTTTCTATCACAGGTTGTTTTCTCAAGGAAAAAGAAAACAACTTGGCAAATTTCACGGTCTTGGAACTAGAACTCCCCTGCCCCGCAAACCACACAAGGATGAATCCAAACAGGATTTGCCTTCCCAGTCTAAGCATCAGTAATGGAAATAAATGCCTTCTCCCATCTCCACTAGAAACAGATAACTGTGTTACAGTCTGCATATTGGTTCAACAAATGGGCTCAGTTTACTTTGGTTTCTCTAACATGTGGTCCAAACACATTTATCCCTTGTCCCTACTATTCTTTGACTAGATAATGTCCTATTAATTATCACCTAGATGCCCAATGTGTTATAGTGGATAGAATGATGGACTAAGACTGAGGAGACCACGGTTCAAATCCCCGCTTAATAATGGAAACTAACTGAGGGTGTGGAACTGGTAAAACCACTCCTAAAATATCTCACTTACTTTGAAAGCCCCATTACGTTTGCTATAAGTTGGTTCGAAAATGACAGCATATATAAGAAAAACAATTGTCACCTCCATGTTGAAAGACTATTCACTGAATTAGATCATTGTTGATATGTTAACATTTGGATTCTGATCTTGGAAGTCTCTGGCTAGTTTCAAAATATTTCATTCAAATAACAGATAAACTGTCAACCTTAATGTATTCTCGAAGCCTTTCACGGTCAGGATCTGATGGTTCTTGTGGGTTTTCCAGGCTGTTTGGCCGTGTTCTTAAGGTTTTTCTTCCAAATGTTTCTCCAGTCTCTGTGGCCAGCATCTTCAGAGGACATGAATCAGAACTCTATCTGTACTCTCTTGCAGTGTGTTGGATTTGTTGTTGTTTAGTCGTTTAGTTGTGTCCGACTCTTCGTGACTCCATGGACCAGAGCACGCCAGGCCCTCCTGTCTTCCACTGCCTCCCAGAGTTGGGTCAAATTCATGTTGGTTGCTTCGATGACACTGCCCAACCATCTCGTCCTCTGTCGTCCTCTTCTCCTCTTGCCCTCACACTTTCCCAACATCAGGGTCTTTTCCAGGGAGTCTTCTCTTCTCATGAAATGGCCAAAGTATTGGAGCCTCAGCTTCAGGATCTGTCCTTTCAGTGAGCATTCCTTTAGAATGGATAGGTTTGTTCTCTTTGCAGTCCAGGGGACTCTGAAGAGCCTCCTCCAGCACCACAATTCAAAAGCATAAATTCTTTTGCAGTCAGCTTTCTTTATGGTCCAGCTCTCACTTCCATACATCACTACAATAAAAACCATAGCTTTGACTATGTGGATAGTTTATTTGTTGGATAGTTGAGTATTGATAGCTTTGGGATCAGCTTTTGTCTTTTTCAGGAGATTGGGTGATGATTGTGATCAATGTGTTTTTGTTGTGAGTGTATTGTGATAAGTGGGAGAGATAATCTGTCACTGTGATTGATAGGTGTTGTTAGCTTGTCTTTTGTGTGCAGTAATCACTGGTCCTTGTAGCTGGGTAGAGTTTGTTGACCTTTTGCAGGCTATATTTTTCAGTGCTGGGAGCCAGCCTTTGTTGAGTTTTAGATTTTCTTCTTTTTTGTTGAAGCTCTGCTGGTGTTTGTGGTTTTCAATGGCTTCCCTGTTCAGTCTAACATAATAATTGCTGGTGTTGTCCAGTACTTCAGTATTTTGAAATAGAAATTCATGTCCAGCTTGTTTTAGGGCATGTTCAGCTACTGCCGATTTTTCCGGTTGTTTTAGTTTGCAGTGTCTCTCAGGTTCTTTGATTCTGGTGTGGATGCTGTGTTTTGTTGTTCCAATATATACCTGGCCACAACTGCAAGGTATCCGGTATACTCCTGCAGTGGTGAGGGGGTCCCTTTTGTCCTTTGCTGACCGTAACATTTGTCGTATTTTTATGGTGGGCTTGAATACTTTGAATACTGTTTGTAGGTTGTGTTTTTTCAAAAGTTTCCCCATGCGGTCTGTGACCCCTTTGAGTTATGACAGAAATACTTTATTTCTGAGTGGCTGTTTTTCCTCTTCAGTTTGGTGTTGTTTTCTTGGTTTGATGGCTCTTGTGATTTCATTCTTGGAATAGCCATTTGCCTGTAGGGCCCAATTCAGATGGTTGAGTTTGGTGCTGAGAAATTGAGCTTCACAGTTCTGATTTGCACAGTCTACCAGTGTTTTGATTATGCCTCTTTTTTGTTGTGGGTGGTGGTTGGAGTTTTTGTGTAGGTATCAATCTGTGAGGGTGGGTTTTCTGTAGACATTGTGTCCCAGTAGGAGCACAGACAGAGTCCTGACTCTTGTCCTCTGAAGATGCCGGCCACAGAGACTGGTGAAACGTTAGGAAGAAAAACCTTAAGAACACAGCCAAACAGCCCGGAAAACCCACAAGAACCATCTGTCATCCCTAACCTTTAGGATTATATTATTGTTAAAGCAGACACAGGTGTAATTTAGATTAGCAAAACATAGCAAGATACAGTCAATTAAAACAGGTACAGGGTCATTGGAAGGAATTTTAAAACTCATATTGCTCATCTGCATGTGCTTAAACAGGACTGTCTCAGATATTCAACACATTCAATGGCTACTGGGGGAAATTCAGTGTTGGAGTTTTCACTACCTCCTCAGTAATTAGTGCTTTGCCTGATTTACACGGAGAACAGTCCTTCTGATTCTTAATCTAGTCCTTACTGCTGTTTCTTCAGTATCACAAGATCCTTTATTAGTTCAGGCATGGTAACAAATTGCCCCAAGAAGGATTATCCCAATACTTATTAATTACAAGGGATTTGCATCTCAATCCAAAGGTCTTCACAAGTCTCATTGAGCAATTCTGCGCTCCCTGAGCTTGAAGGTGAAAAGTCATCCAGTTCAATACAAATTGAAAATGGGCATTCTTTTTGCCTCAGAGGATTCAGGAGTCCTACTACACCAAGAAGTTAAATGAGACATTAACAAATGGGCACTCAGAGGTTGTTTTACAACCTCTCCAACTGTAGATATATATAGGCTTGTCTACACAGTTGGGAAGGAACAAATGAATCAGGCTGAACAGGGTCAGTTGGAGGTCCAATATGCCATTTGGTGTGATCCTCACATCCAAGCAACATACAGATCTCAAATGACCCTATTTGGTTTGCAGCAGCCTTTCTCTAATTTTCCAATATCCTGAAGTGGCTTAATAAGACAAGCCCCTTCAGGACATTGGCAAATTAACCACTTCCTCAGCCCTGTGGAAGGGTTGAGGAAGTGGGAGGAAATGTAAGTGTGAATTGGGCAGTGACTATTTGCTATGTCACTTTTTAAAAAAAGAGGTAAACTGAAAGCTTCCTCCCAGAAGCATTGGTTTGCTTTTCTCTTAAAAGTTTGGTTGAAAGCCTAACCACATCCTCGTTCCTTGTGTGCAGTTCCATTGCCTGCAGAAATAAATAACAGTAATAATCTTAGAACTGCAGACTTGGAAAGGACCTTGTGGATCATTGAATCCAACCTCTGTCAAGGGAATCAAACTCCCAAGTTCTGGCTTGCCTAAACCACTGAACTACCCAGTACTTCATAAGAAATAATACAAAAATAAGCTGATTCAAAGGGGAGAGAAAAAGAGAGTGAGAGAGAGAGGAGAAATTGCTAGTAGATGCAGTATGCTGGCTGGCCCTTTTTTGTATCTGGTAAGTTAATATATAATACTATAATACTGTTGTGTCTCTATAATCTATATTTTTAAGCCTATCTTATGGCTCATAAAGGATAAATATACTTTTTTACTATTATGTGGCTAAATTTTTTGTTACCAAGCATCTTTGGCATAACAATAATTTTTTGAGCTTTTATAATGTTTTTCTTTTATATATATATCAGTTTTAAGCACCCCAAATAAAGAAATAACTATAGGTGTTTGGTTATTGTACAAGTTTATTTATCAGGGAACCCAAGCTGCCCTTTGCAAAGATGGAGGCTGCAGCTTTCCTACCCTAAATGAAGTCGCAGCTGCCATCTTTGCAAAGGCAGCCACTGTCCCTTATTGCAGGCCATGACTGCAGAGGCCAGCTGGAGACTGTGGTGGTGGTAGCAGTGCTGGATGGTGGCAGTGGCTATGGTAAGGAGAGGAAGGGGGTGGGGGATAGGCTCTGGGGGTGGGTGACTGCCTATTGGCCCACCAATCAGCTGATCGGCAGGTCAGTAAGCAGAATGGGAAAGCCAAAGGCTAGCCTTCACTCTCTCCAAATGGGGGACAAATCAAAATGGGGAAATATTTGTCCCTTCATATTCATTGGGGTCTCTGGAACTGATGAATATGAAAGGATGAATATTTAATGAATCAGCGATTTCTCACAGATATCATGATCTGTTTTTTTATTTGTCCCCATGTCTAAAGATGAGTGTTAAATTCTATAAGGCTTACCTGCAGATATTTCTTGGTTCTTTCAAGTCTCCCAATTTAAAATCAATTATTGGTAAGAATCGAAGGAAAGGTAATATGTTGGACCTTAATCTGCCAGGGAAAAGGATAAAGGTTTTTTGTTTCTGATTCTTTAAAATCATATATAATGTTAAACACATTATTATTTATCTGTGAAAAGTAGCCTTAACCTAAAGTGTATTATTAATCTGCGCGGGGTGAAGGGCACTTACAGTAGATACCATGTACTAACTAGTTAAGGAATTGTTTTGGGACTGTTAATAAATTTGCACTGGGGGTGAGCAACTTTTTGGTACCAAAAGGCCACCTTGGACCTTCAAGAATCCAAGATGAAGCATTTCAGACAGGTTGCTGAAGTTGCCACTGAAACAAAAGAGAATGACAGCTGCTGTCAGTGATGCATAAGAAGAAACAAAAATGAGGAATAAAACGAAGATGAGCAGGGATGATAGGAAGACATGAGTTTTGCTGGACTGGAGCCAGGTTCGATTCATTGAAAGGGGGCATGTAAGGATATCCAGTCTGTGAATCTCAGCCTTATTTCATTTCTTTTAACCCCACTTGCCTTGCCTTTGTTTCAAATCAGGTTGCAAGTGTTTGGGGTTTCTTTGTAATTTTTCTCCATGGAATTTCACTTTCTCCCCCAACTCTGCACACATTGTTTTCTGCATGCTTTATTCTCACAATCACCCCATAAGCCTTGCAAATATGCAGATTGTTGAGATAAGGTATGTTCCTGAGAGGTATGAAAGGGCCACTTTTATTGTTCCTATTGAATCTAACAAAATTCTTCTTGCTCAGATAACCAGACTGTATGGTTTTGAGGGCAGCTGCAGAAGTGATGCTGATGTTGACAGCATAAGTATAAAGGAAATTAAGTAGCAAAAGTTACAGAAGTGAGTTTTCTGAGATTGCATGCATCCCATGGGCAGGGTGTTTCAACCCCTGTTTTGCATAATGATTCTTGGGTATTACAGCGAACTATGGATGCGACTACATCAGGTGTTGTTTGGTCCCTCTGGGGATGGACTGGTCACACCTTTTCCCAGCGACCACATGCCACAAGTGCCAATGTAAACCAACCGTTCCCTTGAATGTTACTACTCATACTGTTTTGTCTGCTCTCTTTTAGTTGTGTGTCTGGTTGCTCTGTTTTGGTTTGGTTCCAGCATACGCGCTCGCTGGAATTAATCCAAAGCAGATGGTTTGCTGCTTTCAATTTCCCATCTGTGTTTAGTTTCCGAATATTGTTAAGCGGCTTAAGCAGATAATTTAGCTACTTAATAATATTGAGAATTTTTTTTAAAAAAAAATCATCTGCTCCTCCATGGAGTGGGAGTGGGATGAAACAAGGATGTTTTTTTTAAAAGCCTATTAGGGTAGTGCTGATGCGCGGCACTTTTTAGAAAAATAAATAAATAAATTGAAGTATTCCTGCTGGAAGAATGAGGACATTGGAGGGAGGCAAAGACGGGAATTTTTGTTCATTCATTTTCTTTCTTATTTATTTATTTAATATACTTTTACCCCATTTTGCTCCTTAAAAAGGACTCAAGGTTTCTTACATCATTAAAAATGCAATATTAAAAGCCCAAAACAGTCTATTATTCAAATATTAAAGAATTAATAACATTATATTAACTATGTTAGTTAAAAGTATTATAAAAACAAATGTAGAAGCAAAATAAATCCAACTTTTTGTCTCCTAGTCAATCCTGTGAAAGGGAGATGAAACAAATATGACCACTTGAGGTGCATAGGCTACATGGATGCATATCACACCTCTATGTGATCTTAAACTGCCTGATTTAGCCTGTCTGGGCTAGTGATCATGGATCATAAGACTTCTTAACTTCTGAAGGATGCTTTCATGTTACATCATAGAAGAAGAGAAGCAGTATGCACAGGTAAGCTGTACATTTCTTTCACTCCTTCCACTGGAATAAGGTCTCAATTGTCTCCTTCTCTGAGGAATGTAATTCCTTGCCGAGACTCGGAACTTCATCAAGGCCAGTATTTCAGAATGTTATGTAACTTATTGCTGTCTCATCCATCCCAGATCTTACATTACACAGGAATTAAAAATAAGAATCTGGCAAGGTTAAATGCAAAGACATACAAAATGGCATCTGTTGAGTCTGCATCCAGGGTAGTATTTTTAAGAGCACTGAATGCAAGAGACCTTATGAACTCAACAAGGAGACAGTGTACGCATCTTTTGCTGTGCTAGTATTTATTTGTATATATATATATATATACACACACACACATATATATATACACATATATACACACACAGAGACACATATATATATAATTATGAGATGGATTAACTTGGCAACCTTGAGTTTGCAAGAGCTGAGAAGCATTGTTGATGATAAGACCTTTCGGAGGTGACTCAGTCATACAGTCACCATGGGTCACAGGTGAATGACAGCATATAACAATAACAGCATCATATTTATAGTCTATTTCTTTAACCCCAGTGCTCCCCGATTCAATTGGAGAAAAAAAAATCTCAACAATAATCCTGCAGGATACAGTCAAAGCTCTGCATTTTTATCAAAATAGGAGCAAAACAGCAGTTGCACTGAAAATGAAAGAACCTCTGACTTTGTAATGTGCAACCACGTTAGCATGAACACCAAGAATGAGGCTATCATTCTTGATGTTCGGTTAAAACAGCCCTGAGCATACCATTAAGAGGTGACAGAAGAACAAGAGGCAAGCATTAAGAGAAAAATCAGTTAGCGTAAAAACACAAAGCCAAACATTTTTACAACTGCTAAGGTAACAAACACAGTCAAGACCCCAGCTCATCTTTTCTAATTATATCCAAACGCACAGAAACTTTTCCTAGGTTTTTAATCCCTTAGTTCTTCCTAATATAATTAAAAAGTCAAGAAAGCTTTGCAGTCAGGCATTCTAAAGATTTGGGACCCAATCTTTGCTTTCTCAGAAACTCCCAAATTTTTTAAAAAAGTAGGGTTCCAGATCTCTGAATGCAGCTTCATGGGATAATAGGATTCTGTAATGCAGTGCTGTACTTCCGGTCCACTGAACTGTAAAATCCACTTTAGAGTTTTATGTGACTTCAGTCCAATGAACAAAATAATCCACTCTAGAATTTATATCACTTCAGACCAATGAACGACATAATCTAGACTTTGGTTAGAAATTCTGGCCAGATGACAAGAAAGGTGCCAGTAAATGGTGTTCAGTCACAGAAGGACTTGTCTTGTAGGCAGCTAACAAAGGCACAGTCACATTCAAAATGGATTCTTGGCCCCTTGCAACCCAGTATTTTGTCTGCAGTACACGGCTAATACATTGTCTACTTTAACATCCCTTCATAAGGTGTTGAACTATGTTCTTTTCCCTGATCTGAAACTCATCCTGTAGTTCAAGCTAAGCCTCCCTGAGGGAGCAAAAATCCATTCTTGAGAATGAAGGAACAGTACAGAGCAGTTCAGCCTCAGTTTAATTTTTAAAAAATGGTACTTTACAACACAACAGAAACACAGAAGAACTCAACAGAAATCTTTGACTAGAACACCTCGGTGCTATGGCTTGTCTAAACCAAACTAGATTTAAATATCACAGAGCAATGAAACACAATTTAAAAAGAAGAGCTACACAATGCAGGAGTTTATGGAACCTGTTCCTAGAATTAGGAACAGATGTATGTACAATTCTACACATGTCTACTTAGAAGTAAAACCCACAATATCCCATGGATGGGGACTATCAACTTGCAAATCACTGTTGAGTGTGACTTAAATTGCCCTGGCAATTCAACTCAGACTCAACTTGGTTTCCTTTTTTTAGACTTAGACTTGGCTCGTGGCTCATTTTTCTGAGCCATGTTTTCAGGTTCCTGTTATTTTAATGGGGACTGAGTCATTAGTTGAATCCAGGTCTTTAAAAAAGAGGAGGAAATAGCAATTGGAAGGGAATCTCAACCCATGGAGCTCCATCCCAGTTTTCCAGGCAGGGGCATAGCCAGGCAGCCATCCATCCATCCAGGTGAGCCAAAAGGGGTGTGGGTGGGGTCTTTATTTAAACCTCTCCTCCTTTACTGGTGGCCCCCTTCCAAGATGGCTACTTTGGCTTCTTCTCACAAGATTGAACCAATTTTTTACTATCAAAAGTATCCCCCTCCACTCAACATATCTTCAGAAAAGATGTTTTTAGTGGGGGGGGGAATGAAAATTTGCAGGGGGAGGAATTATTTGGAGAAAGTACATATTCTATATGTAACTAACAAACAAGATAATCTATACATAGCATTTAGAAAATTGTAGTATTTATTTCAGAGTAAACCTACATTGATTTCCACTGTTAGGTGACTAGAATTCTATTCCAAGTCTGAGGAAGAGGACTTGTCCATGAAAGCTCACATTAAAATATAGCTTCTAGTCTTTAAGGTACCACAACATTTTTTCTTCTTTGTTTTTTACAGTATTTGACTTTGGTCGGATATGCTAGCATAAGCAAACATGGCTACCTCTTCTCAAACTACAATTGTATTAGCACTTTCCATGGGAGTAAGGGCATTTCCACACTGGCATATTGGATTTAGTATATGGGTTGCTACCCTTTTGGATAGGGGGCAAAAGATTACATCCACTTGTGTTTCTACTTACAATGATCCATCCTTCCCCTTTAAGAGCTGCTGTGCACCTTTCTGTCCCAATGGCAAGGCATGCATTCTTTTTGGCACACTCATTGTTTAGCCAGCAGATAGTACCCATCAAGGCTGCAGATTCTGAGAAAGTGGGGGGAAGATGAAGAAGGGGAAGAAGGGAGAAAGGAAGAAAACAGGAGAGCACCAGCAGAGAGATACAGAAGGGATGTAAAAATATAATTTCATTTCCTCAGACGATCAGGGGAGGAGCCTTTATAGCTCAATCCGCTCCACACCCAAAACAGCCAGTCTGGACAGGCCCTAAGTCTCATTGAACTTTGATGGGATGTCATGGTGCATGTGCAGAGTGCAGGATTTAAATTAATGAGTGCAAACCTGATAGTCTTCATTATTTAGTTAGCCACACAGTACTTTTAGTCATGGAAGACTTTAAGCCAGGTAAGGCTTGGAAAGGGGTGATGCTCCTTACATTCAGCTGGTAAACCTGTTGTGTTCCATGCTAGAAACCAATCTGAAGGCTTGGTTTCAGAGCACAGAGTGCTGTCCTCTGAAGATGCCGGCCACAGAGACTGGCGAAATGTTAGGAAGAACAACCTTCAGAACACAGCCAAAGAGCCCAAAAAAGCCACAACAACTAATCTGAAGGCTCCTTGGGAAAGTGATTTTTGATTCCTTAGAAATATAGTTGAGATCCACTTGGGAATCAGGAAATTAAATGTGCGGGGGAGTAGGGGGAGTGTAAGGAAGAGAGAGGGAAATCTAGCTGAAGAGGAGGGAATTAAGAAAATGGATGGGTTTTTCCCCCTCTGGTTTGGCTTTACTGTTATCGCCTACCTAAGAATTCAATAGGAATTTAGCATAAACTCAAATTTACCTGCACCAACCTAAATAGTTTAATTACATTTTTGGACACAGTAACAGTTCACTAAAGTGTTAGTCCTTTTCCGCTAACCTTCCCATCTCCATTCAGGAGAGGGCATCTGTGATTCTGCAACCGTTTTTGCTTTAAAAATCCCACAATTTTTCACTCTTGGTTATACCAGCTAGGGAATTATATGATGAAAACATCTGGAGATTTGCAACTGTCTATTTCTACTGTAATGGGGAAAATCTGTATGAAAAAGATATCTGAAATTAATAAGGTATAGAAATGGGCACACCCCCTCTGTTTTAGTGGTTCAATGTGGTTCACTTTCTGGTTGAACAGCTGATCTGTTGTTCAGCGCCCTGCTTCCCCCAATGGGCACCCACTCAATGGCAGTCCCCTTTCCCTCTTCCTCCGGTTTCTCCCTCTGAATGGGCACCCACTGGGAGATGTGGTCCACTGAACCTAGGATCAGCTGTTCCGCTTGAAAACCCATTATTCTGACCTGCTGAACCAGCGGTGCATGCCCACCTCTAATCAGGTACCTTGGACAAATATTTCATTCATATTTGCTGAAATCATCTCTTAAAATCCCTTGACTTCAAAGTGTTAATGAATACATATAAAGCCCTAAACGGTTTGGGACCTCGATATTTGGCAGATCGTCTTCTCCCACCCAGATCTACCCGAATCACCCGACATAGCCAGCAGGGACGGCTGAGGAGTCTGATGCTGAGGGAGGCCCGGAAGGAAAAAACAAGAAACCGGGCCTTCTCGGCAGTGGCCTCTCAGCTGTGGATCACTCTCCCTACTGAAATTCGGCTGGCACCCTCGCTGGGCGTTTTCAAAAGCCAGTTAAAAACTTGATTATTTAAACAGGCCTTCCCTCCAGCCAATTAAGTGATTTTTCCCCCTCTTCTTGAGTCTTGCCATCTTGGAAATGTGTTGTTTAGAATTAATTGTAAGAATTGTATTTTTATATATGTTATTTTGATGCGTTTTAACCTATGTAGGCCACCCCGAGTAGACGCTGTCTAGAGGGGTGGGGTAAAAATCAAATCAATAAATAAAATTAAATAAATAAATAAATGAAAGTTCAAAAATGACAAAACTTATTGTTTGGAAAATATTTTACCCAGTCAATGATAAAGATACTGGTGTAGCTCAGTTTCTCTCTCTTTCTCCCCCTGCCCCATCCCAGCATGATATTGCTTCTTGATGTCCTCTATTGTTAAACTAGGGTGAGGGCCAATACTGTAAGAATAGCAAAATTAACTCCTAGAAGTATTAAGTTAATATGTTTAATACTTTTGATGCTGATTTTTATCTCCCTGGTCATTGATGGCTACCTGCAATTCTGATCTAGTTTAAAATTTACTCTGTTGCATTCCTTAATTCAGAACAAACCAAAAACATGGATCAAAATAAAGATCAACCATACAAAATTCAGAGGGTACTGTACTTTTTTCTCATCCTGTTTCCTATATCTCCTAGAAATTTTAAAACAGTATAAAAATGTCTCTGGGAGTTTATTGATCTTTTTTCAGGGTAATAATAACTTAATAAAGTGGGATATTATTACGCTGAAATGGATCAATAAACTCTGTAGAGATGCATTTGTTTCACTATATGTTTTTTTTTCCCAGCAGGTATGCTATTCTGAAAAGAATTACAAGGCATAATCTGAAAATGCTGCAGTTTTCAACCCCAAAGATCTTAATGGGGGAAAAACAATACTGCAAATGGATGGCATTGGCCAAAGGCCCTTTCCTCCACTTTCTCAACTGTCCACAGAAGTGCCATGGTTAAGATAAAGGGTCAATTTGTTAGCAATTCACAATAATAATATACAGCACTTAGGGAAGGAAATGAAAGCAAATTGAAGGCTGCTTTGAAACCATGGAGGTTAGAGGCCACCTGAAAGTCAGCTGGATGTAAACTTTATGCATTTTAAACTCATTTATCACCCACATTTGTAGCCCCACCCTCTCTAAAGAATTCTGAGACATTTTTTAAAATCTTTACAATAACACTTTGACTTTGGTAGGGCTGAGATGCAGTTACCTGTGGAAGAGCGCTGAACGAGATTTTTTTTTTGAAGGCTATAGGACAGGGCAATTTATAGTCTTGTGGATGTTCTCCACGCATAGTCTTCCAGGCTAATCATAGTCATCTGGACGTTCTTGGACTACAACTCTTGTCAGTCCTGTCTAGTGTGGCAATTGATGAGGGATGTAGTCCAACAACATAAAAATTGCCCATCTTTGCTCTAGACATAATTCTAATTATTATAAGCAATGAGTTGCTGTTGTTTTGTTGTTGTTGTTATGTGCCATCAAATCATCTCCTACTTATAGCAATCTTATGAATGAACTATCTCCAAAACATCCTGTCCCTCAGCTCTTCCAAATTCAAGCCTGTGGCTCCCTTTACAGAGTTGATCCATATTTTCTCTTTTACGTACTCTTACCTTCAGCTAAAGATAGGCACAAACTGAACCATGAACCAGAAAAACCAACAAATTGGGCTGGTTTTTGACCAAATTTAGGAAATCTGTTTTGCTTAAGCAAAATGAAGCACCAAACTTTTTCGCCTCTTGATGCTTCATTTTGCTTTGGCAAAATGGATGCCTGACTATCCCCTTGTATCCCACACTAGCCTGTTGTGTTCCACACTAAAAACCTACTGCCCCCTTTGCCTCACTATCTAGTCCTTCCGTCTCTTCCGCTGCTATCATTAGAGACAGTAGGCTGGCTTCCATTCCACAAGCTGGGCTCACTGCCTCTGTGCATGCTCTCACCACCCAGGAGAAAGGGATGACAGAGGATGAAATGCTTGGACAGTGTCATTGAAGCAACCAACATGAATTTGACCAAACTCCGGGAGGCAGTGGAAGACAGGAGGGCCTGGTGTGCTCTGGTCCATGGCGTCACGAAGAGTCAGACATGACTTAATGACTAAACCAGTGGTTCTTAACCTTTGTTACTCGGATGCTTTTGAACTGCAACTCCCAGAAACCCCAGTCAGCACAGCTGGTGGTGAAGTCTTCTGGGAGTTGCAGTCCAAAACTCCTGAGTAACCCAAGGTTAAGAACCAGTGGACTAAACAACAACAACAAATATACTTTCGGACTGCAACTCCATCTATCCTAAGCTAATGATAAGAGATTATGAGAATTGCAAATCTAGCAATATCTGAAGGGTCTCAAGTTGCCTGTCCATATTCTAGACTCTGACATAAAAGCATCTAGTTCATTGGGACCTGTGGGAAACACTGCTCCTAAGTGCACCACAACAGAGTCCGTGCAGCAGGAGCCCTGGTTAGTCCATTACCCTTGGCTTTTCCTGTGGTTCTGACATACTCAAGGCTATATGAAGGCTATATGAAGTAATGGAGGCTCCACTGTATAGTATCTCTGTTGCCACTACTGCACAGGTCTGACTGAATGGAAAATTGAGGATGGCAGAGATGGTTTGTAGCAGGCTTCTAAAAACCTCCCTCAAACCTTGAAAGAGTCTCGATCACAATCAAATAGTAAAGGCGGGAAGGGAGAATTCATTTCTGAACTTTCAGCGCCAGATTTTACTGCCATCAGCAGTCACAGTGACTTCTGCCACCAGTAATCTGGAAGATATGTTAGAGTAAGGCAGGGCAGGCTTGTGAATGCTGCCTTCTCAGTAGGACATTTCGTTTCCCAATGCAGAATGGTCTTCTCCTATCTCTGTAAAAGTATAGTTCTACGTCTTTTTTATTATACCCTCCATTTCTGATTCTCTCTTTCTTCTCTATTTGCATCAGCACAGAGGCTATAATCCATGAGCAGCTCATCAGCCAACAAAAGGTGGAGGAGGGTGACCCACCACCACCACCATCCATGAACTATTAGGGTTACAGTACTTGCTGGGTGGACCAGGAAGATCACTCAGATTGGGTCTCTGTTGTGAGGACTCTTGGTGTTTCTAGATCCCAGTAATTCACTTGGTAGAGTAAGAGATCTATCACTGCTAGAAAAGGGTGATCGTTGACCTTTTATTACCAGTTTAAATGGCCTGTTACTTACAATATCTATATTAAATGACCTTTCACTTACACAATCAGTTCTTTTGGATTCCCAGTGTTAAATAAATCACCATAAAGACAGAATTGCCACCCTAAACAGTTAACATTTCAAGAACAAATGAAAGAGCAGAAATACCTCAAAGTTTTGGGCTGTATTGTTCACCTATTTCCAGTAAGTCTTACTGAATTCAATACACCTGTCTTCTGAGCAGCTTGTACAGAAAAGCTTGGCAGGAGCACATATCAAAAGGTTTTGCTGAACTGCCATGTTTCAAAACAAATGGTGGGGGAGAATTGAACACAACATTCAAAATGCTTTTGGGAAAGCAAAGGAGTTTTCAGCAAATTCCTTTGAGCAGTTCTGCTTATAGAGCAGTTCTTAGATGAACTAGCTGTATATACGAAACTTAAGGATCAAGCCTGGAATTCGTTAAGAGTGTTTTGAAACTGTCCTGCCACATGCAATACTTATTCTGATCTGATTCCTGTTATCTGGATCTTCCTTTGTTGAGCTTGATATTTTCTGTTTTATTTCAACAAGTCTATAAAAATCCATACACTAATCTGGGAAACAGCAGTAAGATATGTCAGATCTCAACCTCCAAAGGAAACTATAGAGTGTACCCCTTTACCTTTTCTATGCTGGCTGCAGTAGAGGAAAGGTGTGCCAAAGGTGCATCAGTGGGAGATCTAAGTGATCCGATATATCCACAGCTATCCTGGCTCCTGTTTGAACACCCAAACCAGCTAGGGTCAGTGATCTCCACTGATTTCAGTAGGAGGAAATGGATTAAACTGAAGGGGGAAAGGAGGAAAAACTGCTGGTTCTTTGGCCATGCTAGGACAAGCATGGCAGATCTTGAGGTATCTCAGATAGTCTGTCCTCCCTGTTCTCCTAGCTAATAATTTTTTCCTGTTAATGTTGCATATCTATTCTGACTATGTGACAGAGAAAGTCAGCATGAGCCCATTAACAAAATGGCCTTGATTTAAAATGTTAAGAGGAAAACTAGATGATGCTAGTGATTTGTCACAATGGAAAATAATTATATGGAGGGGAAAAACAGCTCTTGATTCTTAAGGTTATAACAATTTACTTAAAGGTTACAACAATCATTTGAACATTACCTGTTTCCTGGGCCATCCACTGTGTGCCTTGTGTTCCAGTTGCTGGAAAAAAACAATGATACTAATCACTCTGAATCATGTATCTGGGATAGCAACAAATATCAGCTTTTAATGAGGGGCTATTCACAATGTATACATTGACCTAAAAGCATGACCATACAGTTTGACCTTAAAATACAAATCATTATGCTGTAGATCTGATGATCTGATGATCATAGGATCTTAATGGAGAAAATAGTCGCACTGAACTTCTCCTCCAATCCTCATATGAGAAAGAAAGTTCACACAAATCCCCAAAGGATAGGCATATGCCTTGTCTTTGGACAAATGTATAAATATGAACTGAATCAGGGGTATTTCTGAGGTCCTGTTGGGAGGAGGAAAATTCCCACCTACCTTATGTTAGGTCTGGCATTTATATATTGTGATTAGTCATGAATAAGTAGGGGGAGGACAGTAAGAATCTGCTCTTCACCTTAGACATGAACCTACCTTGATTGTAACTTTCCTGCTGCAAAATAATTGTCAGAGTCTGTACTATGGCTGCAGCACCAGTGTTTTCAGACCCAGGGAACAAGAATTGAAAGGGCAAAGATGTATACAAAAGATGTACACAGAATGTAGAAGAGCAAGCTCTATGTACTGCCCTTTTAAGAAGGAATCAAAACTACTATGTCCATTGCCCTTTTCAGTGCCATCACTTATTCCCTTCTGAATGACTGCCTTAAGATGTTAGCTAGGACTTTCCCCTGGCACCTGGGAAAAAGTGAAAAAAATTAAAACATAACAGAAGGCTCAGCTCTGCAAAAACTGCAAAACCATCTACCTGTGACCTGGCCTTGCTATTTTAGCAGGAATGGGGTTGTCAAAGAGAATAAGAAACACGAATGTCATCACAGACTGGGTTGGAATGTCATCAAAATGGCCGCTCCGCCGGTGAGCACACTTTGCCTGGGTGAAGCTTCTTTGCCTTCCCTCCTGGGATAGTGTGAGACAAATGTAATCTCGCAAATGTGACCCAGGAGGGCAGGGGAAGGAGCACCCTATTTAAGCATGCTTCTTCCTCCTTTTGGCCTCTTTTGAGGCTCACAACCCACCCACCTGTCCTAGATGCTAGGGTGAGTTCTCTGGTCACCTTTTTGGGGCCAGATAGGAATCTTTGACCCATCTCCTCATGTCCTGACTGGCAGCTGGAGACAGGTTTTTTATATTATTAAATTTTTTGCCTATCCCACACTGGCTGAGGTGTGCAGCCCATTAAAGGCTAGAAATTAGGATGGTCACACTGGCAGGTAGTGCAGAATGAACAGAGTTCAGTGAGTCCCCTTGCAATCACAGGTAACATTATAGCTCATCCAACCTCCCAGCAGTGCAGATCATGAGATTACAGTGTGTAGGAGGGAAGATGCGCTGGGGCAAGACCTGGGTCGATGGTCACCAATGGGATGGTGGCTCGAGGTCCAGAGGTGGTCAAACTTGGGCCAGCCAGGGTCCTGCTATCTTCAAGTACCATGAGACTTTGGGGCATGGGACTTGCCTGTTTTTTAGGATAAGGCATCCGGTGAGGCCCCAGATGCAAAACCTGATTCTGTACTATGGCAGCCCCCCCCCCTTTTATGGTTATTTATAATGGTTAACAGTAAAGTGTGTCTCATAGTTTACCCATAACACTTGTCTCACCTCATTCTTCTGGGATGGGGGGCAAAGGCACAGGGTGGGTTACAAGCATCTGCACATACTTATGTGGACATATGGGGAACTGTGGGCTGCTTAAGCCAGGCTAGAGGATTGCATGCTGACTCTCTTTACAGGATACACATCTAAAAGTGAGACTGTAACACATGTCTTAGGTTAATACAGATTTCAGTTAATTCAGAATGTAATAAGATGTTTAGATTTAGGATAAAGGATAAGGCTTGCCAGAAAAATGAGGCTGACATCCAATTTATTAATGCTAAATTTGTCCAAAAGGAGAGACTATAAATTTAATTTTGTTAGGGTTGGCTGAGAGGGAAAGAAACCTGTGTACAGTAATGGTGATGTGGGAAGACACATATGGGCTCCAATTAACTGGAAAGGGATCTTTAAGAATAGGTGAAATGAATAATGATGAGCTTCATTTAAATGGCATGTCAATATATACTTTACAAACACCCACGAGGCAACCTGGCAAAAGGGGAAATAGCCCATCATTTGAATTTTCTGGAACATTGCATCATTTCTAGGGAGGAGCAGCATTCTCTCATTTTGCCCTGTTATCACACAGGAACACTGCATTCTACCAGATGAAGTGACTATGTAAATATAAGCATTTTGATGTTCACAGTGAACTGATTTAACAGTCAGTATGTCACTAAGCACTGATGATTTGCAAAATGTTTTCCAGTGTATGTTTTCTCCTTGTGATAACAACTTTAACAAAAATGTTCCAGAGGTTCTGGCAGGAGGAGAAATGCTCCTAAATAATAATAATAGGGAACATATTTAAAGAAAACAGCCCACGTAAAGCCTAATGTCTGGCTTTTTCCAAACTCCAGTGAAATTAGGAAATCAGCTGGAGGTGTTCTTGTTCTTCTTTTAGAGATTCCTCTAGAGGCTCCTTCACTTTTAAATTAACTAAAACCTTTGCAGCATACACAGGTGCCTACGTACACATATCCACATGGAAACCATACTAAAGGTCCTTTCAGGCCTTCTTCATGTATACAGTGAAGGTGTTCACAGTGGAGGTAGAGCAGGACTAAATAACACTGATCTTCCAATGTTGTGTTGCTTCTCTGGTGCCCTGACCTCTGATTACAGAATCAAAGTTCTGAAAAAGAGATTGCTGCATCTGTTTAGCTGTACATACAGAGGTGTTTTATGTCACATGGAACTGCTTTCAAGCCTAGTTACTGAATGTATGCAACATCCACATGCAGCTTCACCTGTGTAGCTACCCCTTTTTGTATACTAGCTGAGCCAATAAAACATATGACATCAAGAACATAGCTAGAAACCAGTATCAGTTGGACAGCAATGGCCTGATCTTACACTTACACTCACAGACTAGAAACAAAGAACAATTTCCACCTGTTGGAAGGGACATCATGAAATGCAGCATGTTCTGAAGGTATATGTAGTTTATGAGGAGGAATAGACGGACGGACAGACAGACAGACTTCCCCAGATTTCCTAGGTTGTATCTCACCTGCTCTGACTTGTGCTGACCTGAGATAGTTATTATAAGGGTTGCTGATATCACTTCCTTCCTTCTCACACTTCTATCTTGTCTTTTTCACAGATCAACCATCTTGCCTTTTTTCTCTAGAGATGGAAGGGGCAACCAAGATCCTGACATCTCCAACTCAGATAGTTAGAACTAGGACATCTATCACTTTTCCTATCCCAAGTGTACTTCTCTAATAAATCCTAGTTTTTTTATTTTCTGAGAAAGAAGAGTAGACATGATTCCTTAACAAAGAAGAAAGTGTGCTCAGGTCATCATTCCAGGTTTCCAAGGGCTGAATTCACACGTTGCTCCTCCTGTCTCACTGTTTTGCTTATTCTCCAACACATTCAGCCACCTATCCCTTGTGCTGCCCGTAGGCAGAGCAGTAGAAAGAAAGCTGTTGGAAAGAAACTGTTCAACAAAAGTGACAATCTGTGGAGGAGGCGGAGGCTGCTATATATCCAGGTAGTCTTTCAATGGGATCCAGATTCATGTATGCCGGATGGCTTTATTTTAGTAGAGTCTCTGATAATGCTTTGTAGCCATGGCTGCTGTTGATTCGATGGTGCAGTTTTTATGCCTCGTTGCTTATTCATTTTACCCTCAGGTTTTTTTTTTAATTCTTCAATAAATGTGTTCTAAAAATAAATGGATGGATAAATGTGTGCAGTTTGTATTTCTGCTACTTATTTTCCCGATTTTTGAGTTTGGTTTCCTCACAGAAAGGTAGGGCAGAATTGTTGAAATAAGCCATATGTGCAGATAATGGAAGTACCTACATAATCCCCCCCCCCAAAGGCTGCCAGAAAAGATACCCACCATTTCATCTGGTTCCTGCTGGGATATAGCAATGCCTCTTTTGCAGACTGTATTGGCATATTTTTTACTTAAAGAAGCTGGATGTGCTGAGGTGCTAAATAATAAATCAACAGCTTGGACCTAAAGAGGATGAAACAAAGATTTGTGTCCTGGGACCCTGCTGTTAATCATCTGCTGCCTTTTGCAGATCAACCCTGGTATTCTGACACCGCTTGTTTGTCAAGTGTTAACAGGGTCCGTGTTGCATTTTGTGTGCTTGTTTCATCTCACCTTTCTTCCTCCATTTGTAATTCATGATACAAGGCTGCAATAACCCTTCAGCGTACAGGAAACACATTTTCACCTCCACTCAAACCAGCTGAGTAAATAAATAAATGGAAATTAAGGATCCCAGTCCCTTCTGATTTATTTCAAAAGGTGAGGGGACATCTTTTGCAAAACATGCAGGCAACACATTTATAGAGGAAGAGTTTGGAAATTGTAGTCGTCTGAAAAGGTAATTTTCTCAAGTTCTAGATCAACTAGTACAGCTACTAAGATTCTGGTTTCCCCTTTTTCCTATGCAACAATGTGCTTGCTACACTTAAAGCTCCAAACCCTCACCTCAGAGACAGTCACCTGGGGAGCAAACCCCAGAGAGCTAATTGTAGATAAAGTACCCTCCCAACTTGGCCCTGACAGGTTGTGATTTATCAGATTTTTCTCCTTCCTTTCCAAAGCTGAAGCTTGAAGGAGCCCTATTGTTCATCGGCACTTCTGTCACTCTGCAGCTTGTTCAGCAATCTACCATTGTAACTGAACAGCAGTTGTAATTTCACCCAAAGCCATTCATTCTCCATAAAGAGGAGGAATAGCATCTCCTCAGTGAATGCATTTGTCATCATCCTTCCTGCCACCATAGTCAGTTCCATCTTCGGAGAGATAAAGTAGAGGAGGAGAGCGGCAATCTGTAAGGTTTCGAGCTTCATATTTCAAACGCAGAGAAGAAGTCAGCTATGGCTAGATGAGACAGAGCTCTTTCCTGGGATGCTAGCAGCATTTACAGCTGGATTGTGCCATGATGGAAAACAGGAAACCTTGTTTCACACAAAAGAATTGCATAAATGACATAAAACACACAGGAGATGAGAAAGAGAAAAACAGAAAGAGTCAAGGAGAGGAATTGCACGGTTACTGCTGCTTCATTCAGGGGAGGGAGAGGAATTATTTTCTGAGGAAACTTTCTTTGTCATTCTTCCCAACTGATCTACACAAGCAGCTGCCATGTACTGCAAATTTTAACTATGGCTCAGTTAATTTCGTATGAGAATCCAAGTTTCCTGTGGTAAATAGTAGGCAAAAAAGTTAGATATTTATTTATGATTAACTTTAAGAGGAACAAAAGCCATTTATCTCAATGTGTGTTTTACTGCAGAATGCTGTGCAGGTGTATGATCCATACATTTTGATGCAATACCCCCCCTCCAATTTAAGTGCATTTAAGGCTGCATCCAAAATTGAGAGGTTAAAGTACTTACAATTGATCCGTCCCTTCTGTACTTAATGTGTCTGCTGTGTGCTCCTAATGGCTGCCATAGTAAAGCCATGGACAGTGAATATAGGTTTCCCAAAATATGCAGCTGATAAGCTCCAAGGAGTTTCATCCAATCACAGCTCTCAGACTTTGGGTTCTGCCAAGCAGGAGCCTCAAACAGATAGCATGCCCTGGGAGAAATTTGAGTATAAAAAGTACCTTTTATGCCAAAGCAAATAAAAAGTAATGGGATAGGGGTATCAAGGAAAGAGAATGAGGGATGGAAGGACTGAGAAATAAGCCACATATAGAATAATAGAAAAGTGATGTTGGAAGGGCCCTATAAGGCCGTCAAGTCCAACCCCCTGCTCAATGCAGGAATACAAACAAAGCATATCTGACAGGTGATTATCTAAGTTTTTCTTGAATGCCTCCAGTGTTGGAGCACTCACCAACTCCCAAGGTAACTGGTTCCACTGTCGTACTGCTCTAACAGTTAGGAAGTTTTTCCTGATATTCAACTGAAATCTGGCTTCCTTTAACTTCAGCACATTGTTGCGTGTCCTGCACTCTGGGATGATCAAGAACAGATCTTGCCGCTCTTCTGTATGACAGCCTTTCAGATATTGGAAAAGTGCTATCATATCACCCCATAGTTTTCTTTTCTCAAGGATAAACATGCCCAATTCTTTCAGCCTTTCCTCATAAGGCTTGGTTTCCAGCCCCCTGATCATCCTTGTCACTCTCCTCTGAGAATACATATTACAGAATGCAAAAAGGCCATCTAAACTGCAACACATATCTTTTTCTTTGTCCTGTAGTTCCACAAAATGGCTGGTGAAGTAGCTATAATAATTATTGCACCATGACTTCTGTCTGAGCTCCCACTAATGCCTAAATGGTCTTTGGCTTTACTGAGCTAATCAGATTCTTACTCACTTTCTTCTTTCACAGCAACAGCTCAGGCTTTTGTTACTTCATTGGTTTTGATTTCTCCATTCCTCCTTTCAAGTCAGTGACTATATTTCAATTATTCAAATGGCAATAGATTACAATGCTCCATTGTGGTCTTGCTCTGTCCTGGGGGAGGGGGGAATGGCTCCTTGTTCTGTCCTGTGGTCACTCCGGAGCTGCACAAATATTCCTGATTCAGTCCACTTTTGCACATTCATCTGAAGACCATACTCATATCTTATTTGGGACTAACAGCCTGGTGAGTCTTGCATTGACATATCTGAATACACAGCATACTTTGAACTATCTCTTAAATAGACTTGGTTTTCGAGAGTGTAAGGTGGCGGCGACAGTGAAGCCTAAATCCCAGGTGACAGGAATTGTTCACAAGGATATGTTATGGGCCTCAAGTAGAAATGGGCACAAGCTGCACTTTGGCAGTTTGGCCCATTTCTGTGTGGCACCCGCACAGATGTTCCATAAGCACTGCTCACTACCCTCCCCTGCCTCCTTTGTGTGATCTCCCACTCACTGGCTACAGTGCATTTCCCTCCTCTGCCTTCTTTGCATGACTGTCCACTCAATAACAACACTGAGGGCTTCCCTGCCCCACTTCCTCATCTGAGTGGCCATCGCTAGCCTCAGTAAGAAAGTCATCTGCACGCTGAATACTAGGAATGGCATGGGTGGGCATCAATAGCACCTTAACATTCTATGAAACACAACCATTTTCCTCTTAGAGACAGTGACTTATATTTTTAGGAGATGCTCTTCATGTTTTCTCTTTGTCTTTGAACTTTGTGTCTTGTATTGGCTGAGGACAGAAAAGTTATTACAGTGCTGTGCAGCTGTGTTTCCCTTGAACCTTCTGGGCACTTCAGGTTCCTGTCCAAATGTAGTGAATGCACTTCATGACGGATTCTTCCAATTTTTCAAGAGTGGTGAACTGTAACCTCTATGACCCTTAAGCACGGCTGCATCGGAAAGCCCAAAGGAAACAGCACGGTGACTGACATGAGAAGAGCTACAAACGGCCTGAGCTGAATGGGATTTGGCAAAATGGCTTGTGCTGTGTGACAGAAGAAATAAACTCTCTTACTTTAAAGAAGAAGGAAAGGGGGCTGTTTGGTTCAAAGGTAAATACAGTGGGCAGTTTATTAGCTGTAAGCGAAGTTCTTCTGAAGAGCAATCAGGAAGACCAGAAGTTGGATCTGGGATTGTAGTCCATGGAATGCCACTCCAGATCCTATTGAAACAAACTGCTTTGCATTTTCATTAAAGGAATGCAAATGAAAGCAATGCCACTTCTACTATTGCTGCAGCTGTCTGAGATCATCGTACATTTAATTTTCCACTGCTGTTCCAGTCCATACTAAAAGCATGTGATCATGAGCATGAGGCAGAAATCAAGAACTCTCTTTTAAAAAAAACCCAGAAAACAGAACAATGAGCATTTTCATACCCAGCATTTATTTAGCATGCTTGAGCATTTTAAAGTTACACACATGAATGAGGTGTGTGATCCTAACAGCACATTTTTAGGAGGCCCGTATTATTATTTCGCACAAGGTGCAGAGGTCTGTCTGAACAAAGCACTATAAAGATTGCTACAGTGGGTTTTTATTCAGTGAAATGCATTTAAGTAAAATAATGGTGATGATAATGAGAATGATGGTAATAATAATAGGAAGTACCTTGCATCTTGTAGGGGTAATTTTAAAAACATAAACAAGAGAGAAAGAAAGAATAAAAGAAAATACAAATTTTGGGTGCTGTATAACATTGTCCATCCAACCTGGAATAAAGGGGTGAGACACAAGTGATGGGTTCAAGTTACAGCCAGAATTTTATTAAATTTTAAACTTGAACTGTCTCATCTGGACAGGGGAGTGGCTTGCCATAGTGCAGAATTTTGGTTTAGAGCCAGGGGTGGAGGCTGACCTGATCTCTGCTCCAAACTTAAATGGGTGAGTCCCGAGCCCTGAAGTCATGTTGTCCTGAAGATGGCCCGTCCCTGTCCAGTCAATGATTGTAGGACCTCCCTGGTCCACTGGCTGCCCAGTGTTTTGACCCTATGTGGCCTGTAGCCCAGGGAGACCTCCTACATTCCCCTTCCAGCACCATAACCTTGGGATACACAGCAGCAAGAGGTCAGATGGACTAGCACTCCTTGGGGCAACCAGCTAGTTTCACACTGGGTTCCTAGGGCAGGCAGATGTGCTACTTGCCTTGAAAGAGGCTGGGACTGGGGCAGGGCAGCCATATATGAGATGCTGTGACCCTGCCCCTTTCCCAAAACATGGGACACAATTGCGCAGTGACCTCGTGGTGCAGTGGTTAAACCGCTGTAGTGCAGCCAAAACTGTGCTCACGACCTGGGTTTCAATTCCAGGTAGACGGCTCAAGGTTGACTCAGCCTTCTATCCTTCCGAGGTTGGTAAGATGAGTACCCAGCTTGCTGGGGGGGGGGTAATGCATAATTAACTTGTAGACCGCCCAGAGAGTGCTTGAAGCGCTATGGGGCGGTATATAAGCAGCAAACTTTGCTTTTTGCTTTCCATTCTCTTGCTTGAGAAACATGGTCAATCCCATCTCTTATGGCCTTTAAGCAGTCCATGAAGAGTGTTTGTTTGTTTTCCCCCTTAATGTCATCATCTCAGGATTTTTTTGATGGATCCTATTCTTACCCAATGTAACTTGGCCCCACCGCCTTCACAGGTGCATTTGATGGGGACACAGGGCAGAGCCTTCTCTATTGCTGCTCCCAGACTCTGGAACTCCCTCCCACAGGAGACCAGGCAGGCCCATCTGATTATCTTCTCATCATGTTTATGTATTTTGCCTTTAAGGTTAATTTAGGCTACCTTGTGAGGATTGACCCTGAAAGGTGGAGAAGGAAAGAAGTAGAGCCTGTGTTTCTCAAATTTTAATTACAGGAGTGAGCTACTTTCTTTAAATCTCAAGTAATCTATTCCTCCTTATAACTCCTGCTTCTCCCGATTTGTTTTTAAAGTTACAAAGCAAGATTTTTACATTCATAAACTGATAAGATTTTATAAGAGATACACAGCGAAAATCGTTATGCTGCTCAGGATCTTCTTCTGTAATCTCCAAACAGCAAAAACAAAGACACAGGACACAGAGAGACATTCCCTTTACCGAGAGTGTATTTACAGATATACATACCTGTATGTCGCACCTCAGAACTGGCAATTCCACGATTCCAACAAAGTAATGTGCTGCTCCTCCATACATCAACCCAAAAAATAAGCTTAGTAAGCACATTGCTTATGCAGTGTAGTCTGAAGCAATAGTGACACAGCAGATTGAACTCTGCAGATGTGCAGCAGTATCACATGATTTTCACTCTGGGTAACTGCCAACCTGAGTGACTCAGCCTTTTCTGGTTTCCCACAAACCACTAAGGCAATTCCATATTACATTTTATACAAATGCTGACATAAACTCTTATCAATTCTGTGGCATAAGGCTGATGATGTTATTAGCTAGGCAATTTTTTATAAATTAAATATTTTCTCCTTCTGTCCTATGACCTCCACTGTTCCCAAGTAATCCCTGGTATAGCCAAGAAACTGTGGGGGCCACTGGACAGGGGGAGGAAATGTTTAATTTTCAAAAAATTGTCTAGCTGATGACCTCATCAGCCTTACTTCACACAATTTACATTAGCAGGATTTCAGCCATTGTATAATAAATCTCTGTTCAGAAATAATAAATATGCACATTTTCTTTCTGATGTCAAGGGTCTTGCTGATTCATATTAAGTATCCACCAGTCAGAAACTCCTGCAAGTACCCCAGCAACCAGATGATGATAAGTAGCTGTCCAGCTGAAATTGTCAGTGGATGTTTCCTGGTGGATACAGTGGGGTCTCTACTTAAGAACTTAATCCGTATTGGAAGGTGGTTCTCAAGTGGAAAAGTTCTTATGTAGAATCTGCATTTCCCATAGGAATGCATTGAAAACCATTTAATCCGTATCTGCTCTTTTCCGTCCATAGAAACTAATGGGAAGCTGCTATTCCGCCTTCTGCCACTAGAGGGGGATTTTTTCTTTTTTTTCCCCTTAGGTCAGGGAACAGTGTTAAAAGCACTTCTGACGAAGCTAATTTTGAAGCAATGGACTGAAAACCAATTAATCCGTTCTGGCTGGTTTTTTTGTTATGTAGAGGTGCGTTCGTACATTGAAGCATTAGTTCCCATAGGAACTAATGCAAAGCTGGTTAATACATACTCTACCACTAGGGGGAGAATTTTTTTTAAACCTAAGATGACCTAAGGTTAAAAAAAGAGCAGGAAAGGTTTTTTTTCCTGTTCTTATCTAGGATTTCTGTTCTCAAGTAGAAGCAAAATTTAGCAAACGGAGCTGTTCTTAAGTAGAATTGTTCTTAAGTAGGGACATTCTTAAGTAGAGACCCCACTGTAGAAGTCTGCCTTCTGTCCTAGCATAAATCAGACTGAATATAAGTGTTATCGGAATGTAGGATATAATCTAAAATTTGGAGTTAATTCTTTTAACACATGAATACTTGATATGATGTCAGGTTGTGATGTTATGTTCCAGGTGGAACTATGGTGAATGTCACAGGTGCATTTGGTGGGAACACAGGAGAGAGCCTTCTCTGTTGCTGCTCCCAGACTCTGGAACTTCCTCCCACAGGAGACCAGGCAGGCCCCAACTTTGCTGTCGTTCTGCAAGCAGGTGAAGACCTTTCTCTTCAGGCAGGCTTTCTCTGAGTGGCTTGCTGTCTGAATGGAGTTTTTAAATGGATTGCTGTACTTTACTGCTTTGAATGTGTTTTGATCTTGCTTTTGTTTACTGTTTTTAGTATTTTATTTGTCTGATTCTTTTTAGTATCTGTATACAGTACTCATGGTTGTTAGCTTTAAATACTGTCTTTTAAAACTATAAGTCACCTTGGGTCTTTTTTAAGGAGAAAGGTGCGGTAAAATATTTTAAATTAAATAAATAAATAAATAAAAGAATACACTTCCTTCATATACCTGATAGCAAGCTGATTCAGGCTTCTTAGAGGTAACAGAGCAAAGACAGGTTTAGGTTAGAATTTGGAAATGGCTGACTCTCCAGATGCAGTGGCACTATACCTCTTACCGTTCCTGTGCAATGGTCATATAGGCTGAGGCAGATGGGAAATTGAGTCTCACAACATCTGGATGGCCACACCTTTCCAGATTCTAAGTTTGGCGTGTCTAACATTCTCTGATATGGATCATTGCTTCCTCTGTTTGCTTCCCTACAGAATGCTTTTTGCCAATATGTGAATTTTTGGATAAGACAGAAACAGCATCAGATGTGCCTTTTCTGTGTACATTGCTCTCATTTCAGGATTCAAGAGCAGCTTCCATTTGCTATTTAGTTGGGGCAATTTGATTCTAGAATGGTTGACAGATTCTTGACATCCCTAAAATTATTGTCAAAGTAACTCAAACAGTGACAAGTGTCATTTAGGAATCTAGCAAATCCTTGATCTGAAAAACGTTACAGATCTACCATAAGTAATAAAATAATGGGAAAGCAAATGACATAGTGAAGAGAGTTGAAATTAGATTGTGCTATATAGCATCAGGGTAGAATACAGAAATGCTGTAAATCTGTAGAAAACGTTGTATTGGTTTAAAGAGTATGGCTTTGTTTTTGTTGGAATTATGCTGTTCCAACCAAGGATTTTCTGCTTGTTTCTGTGATAACAGGGTCAGTTCTGATGAACACAAGTTTCTGAGTTTTTCCTAGAGGACTATAAAGGTCTATAAGGTTTTAGGGGTGGGTGGAGGTGTTCAAGTGTTCTGACTTGACAATGGCATGCAGTGATCTTGACAGCAAAGGCTGATCAAGAAGATGAGTAACGGTGATGTGTAGAATATCATTTCAAGAGTCCGGTCAAATAAAAATTGTTTTTAGTCCTTCCCTGAAAATTCATTGGATGTCTCATGTCTCAAATGGCTATCCCAATCCATCTTTATTTTTGATTATGTGCATAAAACAGAGAGAAGAGGGTGTGCTAACTGACATACCTCCTGAAAACTGGGTGAAACTTGCTTAACTCTTTTGTCCTCTTATTTTCTGAGCAGCAGGGCTTCCAAATCAGTCCATGTTTCACCACCTATTAAAAGAAAGATAGATCAAAACTTGTCCCTAAACACCCTGACACAGACCCCAGTCCACACTGGGTAGAAAAATCTATAGGAATATGAGTCAGCAAACATTTATCTGGTCCTGTAATTAGGCAGATTTCTGTTACAAGTTAGGAAACACCTTTTAATGATAAGAACTATTAGGAATTGTGCAACAGCTTGTCTCATGATGTTATGGGATCTCCTTCACTGGACATATTTACAGGAAAGCTAGATGCCTGTGGGTCATTGATGCCATAGCCTTATCCTGCCTCACAGATCCTGCATTTTGCCAGGGGTGGACTAGTCAATTTCTAAGGGCCAGTTTACTTAGATGTTTGTGCATGGACAGTATGGAGGTTTGACCAAAGCTTGGAAATTTTGTTATTGCAGTTGTCTAGACAACAACTCCTTTTGGTGATGCTGACTGGGGAATTTGGCAAGCTGTAGCTTGAAGGATTTTCGCCCCCAAGATGTTATGAAGGGGTCTCAGTTCATTCTTGTCCTCAGAAACATTATTGTGCTCAAAACAGACTTTTCAACAATGTGATCTAAAGGCATAGCCCTTTTTCCACTGAATTATCAGGAACATTTTTCTGGAATGTTATAAAGTATGAAGCAGCCTCGCCAAATTATTCAAAGGAAACTTGAAGCATTAAAGCCTGTTACATTTTCTTCATGGGCAAGATTGTGATATAAATAATAATGATTTATTGTACTCCTGAATTAGATAATGATGCAGCTATGATGCATCACAGGCTCAGCTGAACACGACGACAAAGAAAAAAACCTCCATAAATAAAAATGCAGCTGTTCCACTTGCTTCCTATATAACAATTTCCATTTAAGTAGCATACAAGTTCCTATCACATTTGCACTTAAATCCTGAGAAATAGTTTTAAGGGCTGTATTTTACATGTAAGTTCATCACTTGGGGCTGATTCACCCATGTATGTTTATAATATTTAATCAGGACAGTTTGTTTGCTTGTATTTGTTCCTGTTAGCACCACCACTGCAATACCTATCATCATTGTCATTTAGATTTATATACCACATTTTGGCGTAAGAACTCTCACAGACTGGATTGCAATTAATCAACAATACAAAATGCATATTCCAATCCTAAAAACAATATTGAACACATAAATAATTAAAATAATGAATGAGCTATAAAAGAATAGTAGCAGATAGAAGCTTAATGAAAAGAACAGTGCAATAAAACTAATCAAGCCCAGATCTTAATAATAAATATCGCATCTTCCTTGGCCCTATCCATTTGTTCACATTTGTCCTTGTTACGTCCCAGTCAAGCATCCACCACAATATATGTGTCCATATACAAAATTCTGGCATATATAAGTATTGGACTAGGTGTAGAGACGAGGTAAGCTGTAAAGACTTCACATTACACACACTAAGAAGATGCTGGTAATTAAGCATCATGTTGGAGTGAGAAGTGTGTAAGTAGCCCATTGAACCTTTGTTTTGCTTTTCTGTTGTGGATACCTAACAAGTAAAACAAGATGGTTTCAAATAAATGTCTCAAAACACTTTCCATTCTCCTCTCATCAAATGCAAAACTTTCCAGGTCACTATGTTCATACATTCTGCTATCAGTCTTTGAGTCAAGCAGATGATATGAGGTATAAAAATATTTCCCTTCCATCCTATAAACATGATGGGCCCTAGCTCTGTCTACCAGTGAGCCACCAGAGACAGATAAGCCTGCACTGAGACCTCTGCTGGTCTTGAGATCCATGAAGTGCACCACCTGAGGTGCTGGAGCCTTGCAAAACTGCTCCAACACTTTCTCCCTGAATGACCCATACAGGGCAGGCCCCGCCATTTCACAGACAGTGGTATGAGACACTGGGCTGTTGTACAGAATCAGTAATCCTGACTGCCTTTTAAAGCCCATCTCTACAACAGTGAAGGGCTGATCATCCAACATCACCATATCTCCAAGGCCTTTGGTGATCTCTTCTGTTGCTGAAAACTTCTATCTCCTGGTCCTGAACAGCCCCTCACCCACCATCTCTGGTATTTTTACTTACTTGAGGGTCTGGGGGAAAAGGGGTAAGAGTTTCAGAGGAGCTGCTACTGCTAGAAAATTTGACCCACTATCATTATCCCTCGCAGGGAGCAGGGACTTATTTCTATGGTCCGCCCTCGAAGGCTACTGGATCCGGATGGATTCCAGGATGCCATGAGAGGGATTACAGCTGACCTGGCTGGCGCTCCTGTCGATGCCCTGGTTGACAGCTGGTCCACTGCTGCCACCAGGGCCATAGACACGATCGCGCCCAAACGCCCTCTCCGGCGCAGAACTCGCCCGGCCCCCTGGTTCAACCAGGAGCTTCGAGCGATGAAGCGAATAAGGAGAAGGCTAGAGCGCAGATGGAGGAAGAATCCGACGGATTATAACTGGATAGCTGTTAGGGTCGCAACTAACCTTTACCTGAACAAGGTGAAGGCTGCATGTAGATCATTCTTCGCTAACCGGATAAGCGAAGCATCCAACCAGCAGGCGGAGCTTTTCCGCATAGTGCGCGACCTATCCGGAGTTGGTCCGGGAGATGGGCCTCCCCCTAGTCTTTCACCGGACCAATTTGCAGCATTTTTTAAATCTAAAGTGGAGGCCATCCGCCAGGAGCTCTCTCCTTTTTTGAACGCAGCAAGTCGAGCTGAGATGTCCAGCGCTCCGTCTTGCCCGGTCATTTCCGACTCCTTTCAGCCGGTAACGTCCGATTATGTAGCCAGGGTGCTTGACCGCTGTCGGGCCACCACCTCCTCCTTGGACCCTTGCCCGGCCTGGCTAATCAAAGCAGCCAGGCCGAAAACAACGGAATGGGCCACTGCAATAATAAATGGGTCTTTCCTTGAGGGCAGGTTTCCACCTGCCCTCAAGGAGACACTCATTAGGCCCATAAGAAAGAAACCTAATTTGGCGGCGGACGAAATTGGCAATTATAGGCCCGTCGCCAATGTTTCTTTCATGAGCAAAGTGGTGGAGAGGGTGGTGGCAGATCAGCTTCAGGCACTTCTGGATGAAACAGATGCCCTGGATCCATTCCAGTCGGGCTTCAGGCCGCGTCACGGTACAGAGACGGCATTGGTCGCCCTGTACGATGACCTGCTGAGGGAGGCTGACAGGGGCAAAATGTCTCTGTTGGTCCTCCTCGATATTATGGCGGCCTTTGATACCGTCGACACGGTATCCTCCTGGGGAGGCTCTCCGAGCTGGGAATCGGTGGCTTGGCGTTAGCCTGGCTCCGCTCCTTCTTGGAGGATCGTCCCCAGAGAGTCTAGCTTGGGGAGAGCGTCTCGGCCCCGTGGAGCTCCAACTGTGGGGTCCCGCAGGGTTCGATTATCTCCCCAATGCTGTTTAACATCTATATGCGGCCGCTAGCTGGGGTCATCAGGGGGTGTGGAGCGATGTGTCACCAGTATGCTGATGACACTCAGCTCTACATCTCCTTTTTTCCAACCGCAGGTGATGCCATCCTGTCCCTTCAGCGCTGCCTGGGGACTGTACTGGAATGGATGCAGGAGAACGGTCTGAGGCTGAACCCGGACAAGACGGAAGTTCTGAGGGTGGGGGGCCCCGTGGTTGGTGGCTTGGGTGGCTCTCTCTCGTTTGGGGGGGCCACCCTGGCTCCGGCGAGTGGGGTCCGCAGTCTGGGCATACACCTGGACCCGGCGCTCACCATGGAAACACAGGTGGCGTCGGTTGTCCGCGCCGCCTTTTTCCATCTTTGGCGAATTGCCCGGCTGCGGCCCTATCTCGACACGGGGGCTCTCACTACCTTGGTGCATGCGCTCGTAATCTCAAGATTAGACCACTGCAACGCGCTCTACGTGGGGCTGCCTTTGAGGTTGATACGGAAACTTCAGATGGTGCAGAACGCAGCGGCCAGACTCCTTACGGGAGGGAGGAAATACCATCATATTACTCCTATACTGGCCAGATTGCATTGGCTGCCCATTCGTTTCCGTATCGAATTCAAAGTTTTAATGCTCACTTATAAGGCCCTAAACGGTTTGGGACCTCGATACCTGGCGGAACGCCTTCTCCCACCAAGATCTACCTGGATCACCCGCGCGAGCCAGGAGGTGAGGCTGAGGAGCCTCATGCCGAGGGAGGCCCGGAGGGAAAAGACTCGAAACCGGGCCTTCTCGGCGGTGGCTCCTCGCCTCTGGAACAATCTTCCTCCTGAGATTCGCGCGGCCCCTACGCTGGGTACATTCAAAATCCAACTAAAAACATGGCTTTATGTCCAGGCCTTCCCTCCTGCCAGCATTTAAGTTAATTTAATTTATTTAATTTAACCTTTTCTTTTTCTTATCTATCATTTATTATTTTTAGTATGTCTGTTAATAATGTATGTTTATGGATTAATTTTTTAATTGTATTTGTTCTGTTGTTAGCCACTCAGAGTGGTATAATTATACCAGATGGGCGGGATATAAATCAAATAAATAAATAAATAAATAAATTATACCTTGAGGTCTTGAGCCTACTGCCTGGCAGCTGGGATACATCCCTTGAAAGATGGCGTGATGCTACCTCTGAAGATGGAAAAGCAAGCTGCTGGTTCTGTAATACTCTTGTATTTTGCTCCTGCTTGTTATCCATTTGCAGACAGTGGTAATGACAGATAACAGTGTTGGGATCCATTCTCACCTGAAAATGCCTTTTCTGGGAGGAGAATCAGACATTATGGATATCTACCTGTCTTCTTCACAATTGCCATTGTCACCACAGTTGGAAATGGAGCATTTGACACTGACATCAAAGCAGCAGCAATAATATCTGCTTGATTAAAGCTGGAACAAATATTCAATGGAACCTATTTGTCCGGGAAAGAATGCCATCGTATGTGGTCAGTGCCAGCAAGGTCAAATGGACAGGGGGAAAAGTATGCTTGGAAGAAGTCAAAGAAGGTGGACCCAACACCAGAGTGTAATACTTTCACATAGCAAACTGGGCCAGTATGTGCCCAGTTGCCTACAGCCAGAATGTTCTCTGTGTCACTTTACCCCTTTACCTGTAAAACAAAAGCAAAGCCAAGGGTGGGGAGATATCCAAAGAGAGAAACTCAGACCAAAGGAGAACCAGAAAGGGCGGGGAAAAGAAAAAGCAAGTCACCCCAGGGAGAGAAAAATAATCTGTTAATGGACACCTGAATCAAATCTCACATGAAAATTCAAGCTACCCAACACAGTTTCTCTCCCCCCCCCCATCTCCATTGTCTCAATAAGTCTGAACTAAAGCTTTTGAACAGAAAAGCTGCTGCCAATCACTGATGTAAAAAGCACTCAACTTCACCTAGCAGTTGAGCAATATGGAGAATGACTGAACAATACTAGATCATACTGGAGAGACTGGGGGAAAAGCTGTCTACCAATTCCCCTTCTTCCCCTCTCCAAAACCCACTTTAGCATTTTGCTTAACATGGTCCTCCAGAGACTCGTGTCCACTTCCCCATGTCTTTCTTCCTCCTTTTCCTGCTTTCCTTTGTGTAATTATGTCTCTCTCTTCCCCCCCCAACACACATACACACACATGTTTGAATCTCAAAGCAATGTGGAGCACTTGGGGACGCTCTGATAAAGTGGCATCAGGCTAGGCTGCTTTGATCCAGGCTGAGTCAAGATCTGTCTCATCACCTCAATTCAAGGTTGGGCTTCAGATGAAGTGGATGTGCCAAGAAAGGAGCATTCTTTTCCTGCTGGTCAAGAGTTGATTACCAATAGTTCTTGGTCACTCACCCTTAACAAAGCTTCATTTTCTTTTATTAATAGGAAGGTCAATGAAAACAGAGAACTGACAAGCCTGAGTAAACACCTCTGACCTAATGAGAGTCTTTGAAATCCCTCTGGTTCTAGCAGTAATATTGTTTTAGCAAAGGGGAGTCACTGAGGGGAAACCAGGTCGGTCCTTCTATTACAAGCACAGCACATCTCAGTTCTTCTGTCCATCTTCTGATCTCACAGACTGCAGACAAAGAGAGAAAAGTAGAACTCTGCAAGGAGGGGGAATCCTGAAGCTCGTGCTTTGCCCAACATCATTTAGGACGCAACAATTTTGCTTGTCTGTTCTCTTGAGGATATCTAACAACTAAAGCAAGGTGGTTTCAAATAAATATTTCAAAAGAAATACTGTATGGAAAAGTTGTTTAGAAACACCAATTCAAAAAGAGCCTCCCCTTCTTTGTTGTTGTTGTTGTTGTTGTTGTTGCTGGTGGTTTTTAAGTATCGGAGTATCTCCAGTCATGCTTTTGATCCACAGGATCCTCTTTGATCCATACTGGGAAAGGGACTGAGGTAATTTCTTCCTTTGGAGTCCCCTGCAAGTCTCCAATCTGCTCCAGAGAATTGGGATACACTGATGAACAGTGTGGGAAGTGACACAGAAAACTGAGGCAGGAAGAAAAAAAATCATTCAGAAAAATTTGACTGGATCAAAGCGCTTCATGAATGGAAAGACACTGTGAGAGGGAAGCCATTTTAATTAACTAATCTGTTCAGAAGTATGGATTCATACCATGGGGATTATTTATTAAAGGTTATTATTAATTGCTTTTCTGCCCACCAGGTCTTCCGAAATGATGGATAGAGTCAGGTTTCCAATATCAGTCCCCAAAATCAGGGTAGACTTATTTGCATACCAGATGTGAACACTGTTGCCTCCCATTTGAGGCCTGTCATCATTTTTATAGTGAGCACCGATCTGAAACAGCCTAATGGACAGCCTAATGATTGTAGTACTAGACTCAGGACAAGGAGATGCAAGTTCAAATCCTTCCTCGACCTCACAGTTAAGGAGCTTCCCCTGGAATGTTTGATAATGGAGAGAGAGAGATGGGAAAGCGAGCAGGAAGATTCAGAAACAATCCAGAAAGAGTACAAATTGCCTCTTATGGCACACTAACTAGAGGGGAACTGGGATGGTTAAAACCACTGAGCTCCAAAAAGGACACTACCAGGCCTTAGCAGACCAACATGGTGCAATCAGAAAGAGCTCCCACTCATTTTTTTAAAAAAAATTTTGGTCGTTGCTGTTTTTTAAGTTTTCGAGCATCTTCAGTCATGTCTTTGATCCACAGGATCCTCTTTGAGTGATGTTTCTTTTCCAAGTGACATGCTTGGAAAAGGAACGTCACCACTCTGACTTTTGGAGGCAGGTCACCAAAACAGAGCCAACACACAACAGCAGCATAGACAGCCATATTAGCAGCAAATGGCTTGACTGGGATGGGAGAAAGGATCAGGACTAGCCCTAACAAAAAGGTTTCTATCAGGTGATAGAAACTGGAGGATGTAGAGTAATGCTAGTAAGAGATAGAGGACAAAACTGTGATACAGATGCCTCACATTGTGAAGTCCAGTGTCACTTCGGTAGTGTTGAAATGGTCCTAGGAGGAAACAGGGCTATTAAATACTTCAATATAGAGCCAATCCATTTCAATAATGTAGGATGAAAGTCAATCCTGTGCATGGAGGAATTTATACCCAGGAATTTGTATATATAATTGTAGCTTTAATTCATAGAATCATAGAAAATAGATAGTTGAATGAGATCCCAAGGATCATCTACTCCAGCCGCAACCACCCCTTGGGAAATCTTCAGCCAGAACATCCCTGATATCTGGTCATTCACCCTCTTTTCCAAAACCCCCAGCAAAAGAGAGTCCACCATCTTCTGGAGCAATTTGTTCCATTGTCATATAATTTTTACTATCATGAAGTTCTTCTTCCATTTGATTTCACTCTACTTTCATGTTATTTGATAGACGTATATAATTTGAATCCACTGGTCCTGGGTCTACCCTCTGGAGCTGTGAAAAGCATGTTTTCTCCAGGTGACAGCCCTTCAGATGCTTGGGGATGTCGTTCATATAACCTCTCTGTTTTATAGATTATTTTTATAATAATCTCATAATTAAGTTGGGGCCCTTAGTTATATCCAGTGGCATGTCTTCTATCTGCATTCTGAAGCAGAGGGATAACAGCCGATATGCACAGGATGTCCTTTTCAAATGCAGGCTGTTGCTAAACTACATGTTTGAAGGGGGAAGGAAAATAACATTAACAAGGCAAGCAACATTTTCTTCCTATTGCAGAGCACTGTAAAATCCAATCACCCAGTGAGGGGCCCTTTCCCATCCAGCAGTTCTCTCAGAGCAGATATTAATGCTGTGGACTAATGCTAGGTGTGCTCATCAGGACCAAGTATTTAACAGCATATTGTACATAACAACACACATGTTTTTCAGCTAACAAGTTGCATGTGGAGATTTCTCAGATGTAAGAGCCTCCAGAGCACTAATGGACACTTTTTGGGGGGGGGGGGGTTACCAATTACACAGCAATGTGCAACCTCTGTGTTTGGTTGCTATGCTGTGAATTTTGAGACAGAAGTATCACACTGGTCAAACCTTCCTAAAGGATAGGCAAGGTGTGCTTTTAAGAGCACTTGAAAATAATGTTCAATTTATGTAATTTTTTTTCAAAGGCAGATTCAAATTAGGCCATTCCCCCCCACACACACACTTCTTATGCCAGTAAAATAACTAAATAAACATGAAGTATGAGCTGTTTGGATTGTTGCATTTGAATGGCATGCAGTACAGTATTAGCTCCATGGAATAGTTGGAGTATGCTGTACAAGAAATTTTAAAATGAATGGTTAATCATACAGTGTGCTCCCATACACCCTCGTCCAGGTTAAGGTACCTCCAAAGCTTAGCAGAACTGAAGTGCTGAAACTCCACAGTGGTTACATAAGCAGATCTGAGATGTTTCATATCTTTTACCTGTCCAGTAAATAAGTTACACTTTTATACGCTGAAGCCAGCCAAGTGGTTATGGATATCTAAAATCAATGTTCGTACCTTACCAGCTAGGGGAGTTCAGTGTCTATCATCCCAAGCCAACATGGCCAACGATCACCCAACATGGCAAGTTATCAAGAATTCTGGGAGTTATCATTCGAAACATCTGGATTTTATGAGAGTGGGACAAACTGCTGAAATGTCAGTGTTGTGCACTCCCAGTGACTCCTGTGTGTTTTGCCCCTCACACAAGTTCACCTTTGGGCACGGCTTCTTCTCTTTCCCTATTTCGCTGCCACCAGAGGATATTATCCTCCCTATATCAATTATGAGTCTCACACTCTTGCTGCCAAATAAAACAAAGTTTATTTAAGGATAAATAAGTGAATCACAGAAGGAAAATCATGGATGTTCTATTATCCTTCTTTCATTAAACGTGGATTAGATTACTTATAAGCTTGTTTGTACTCATTTATTTTAATCAAGATCTCAATATTTTCTGACTGTTAATGTGCTTCCAATTCCCTTTAACTCTTTAATATTCTCTAACTAACCAACTGTCCAATATCTTGTCTAAACACTTCACAGTCTTCTGTCTAAACTCTTCACCATCTTTTCCCTCATTCTGTCACACCCTAACTTCCTCTCTGGCACGCCCAGTTCTCTTGACTCCACCCCTCCTGTCCTGTCATAGGCTCCTGCACTGGAGCTCTAAAATGACTGACAGGAGTGACGTGTGGGCTGTCCGCCACAGTCAGAGATGCATGATAGTTTAATGTGGTCGCACTTCAACTTTTAGGGTCGCGGGAAAGCTGTCATATATGGGAAATTTGAAGTTTGAGAGATTTTTTCAGTGAAGAATAAATAGGAATGTACGTGCAACACCAAGACGGGTTGAATTTTTATATGCGAACTGAGTGGGAACTGACTTGAGCTATTCAAAGCAACCATCACTTTTATTGAATTTAATGAATTCTCCCTGGGTACATTCTTATTCTCCCAGGGCAAAGTCAAATGAGATTTCTCATTACAGTTGCGAATGCTGCACATCATGATTTTTCTTTTTCCTTTGTCCTTCATAATGTTGTATTTCAATATTTCAGTGAGCAGTGTTTCACCCAGGTACCAGATGTTCCTGTAACTCACTAAAACTGTGCGTATTCGGGAACAACTCACTACTGAAGCAGAGGTTGGAGGAAGAACAACTTATATTAAAAAAACATTCTGATATGGAGACTTATAAAGCTAGCCCTGATTTAGCCTAGGGTTGTACCCGTGGGGAAGCAAGGTGCAAAAACATACTTCTGGACATGTTTAAAAGAGAAAGAGAAAAGGAAGAGGAAGACCAGGGGTCTAGTTAAAGGTACAACCATGATGAAAGGAGAAGGATGGCTCTATTAATACATTATGTATTTGTTCATATGGGGAACATTCTAAGTAGAGTGGCAACTTAATATATGACAAACAGGGAGGGAACTGATTTGCAAAACAAAAATTAAAAAATTAAAAAACCCTCTATCTAGGCGGCCACTGTGGGAAACAATGAACCACTGGCCTTTGAAAGCAAGGACACTTTGTTGTATTATTGTGCAGCCACATTTTGGTGAAGCAGAGCAGAACAGCCGCCTAGAGTGGACTTATAGTCCAGATAGGTGGGATATAAATTAAATTAAAAAAAAAACATAGCACAAGGCAACTCCAAAAATGGGGGCAAACCAAGCAAAAAAAAAATCTAACTTTGAAACTAGACTTCAAACCAGCTCCATATTTGGCACAGAGGTAGCAGACAGTCTGAACATTAAATCATAGAATGATCAGTCCTAGAGGATCTCAGGAGAAAGGGGCATGATCTTCACTACAGTTGCTGGGAGAAGACAAAAGTAAGAACAGATGGGATTTAGCTGTAGTCTCCTCTGTGCCAAAATATTTTGAAGGGCTGCTTTGGATTTAATGAAATGGTAAAGCAAAGGTATGAGTGGGTACAACAGGTACAATGGGGAAACATACACACCCTTTAACCTCTCAGGTAAACTAGTGTTGGTATGCTCACTAGAAATGTAGACTAGAAAGTGATATTCCAATTTCCAATCCCTTTCCTTGGGGGTAGGCAACCTGAAGAAGAAAAGCTATAGTGGACCAAAAGCTTTATGGACATGTTCTATGTATGTTTTCCAAAAGATGTTCCCTCACCTTTTGAAATAAAAAAAGGGGGGAGAGGTTGAAATAAGAAAGGAGTTAGTAAAGATTGTCACTGGAAACCAAGATCAAAATCATCTATATTATGTGAAAGAAAGACAGTGAAGAAACACAGGGACAAAAATCAACTGATTTAAAATGTGGTGTTGGAGGAAAGCCTTATAGACAGTGAGACGGAGAGACAGAAAAGTGGATGTTTTATCAAGTAAAGCCTGAACTTTCACTAGAGCAAAAATGAGTAAAATGAGGGTATCCTACCATGCATATATAATGGAAATACAGAACTGACCAGAAAATACATTATTGGTGGGGAAAAGTAGGGGTGCAGTACAAAGAAAGGAAGTCCTAATATGAACCAGGTCATCTCAATAAAGGAATCTACAGCTGCTAGTTTGCAAGCCCTGAGCAGAACATACTGGAAAAGATCATTTTGCTAAAAGAATGTGGGGCAGAAGGAAGACAGGACACCCTAACATGAGATACTGTTGGTGTACAAGAGCAGAGCTGTTAATGATATGACATTTTGGAGGTCATGATGTCATGTAGTCACCACAAATCAGAAGTGACTTGATGGCACATAATATCTCTTTAGGGCTTTTTAAAAAACATTACCAAACAATTGTATGGTGACAAGACAGAGAATATGACAGGATATAAGCACCAGGCTCTGCAGGTAAGAGCATTCCCAGCCAGATAACAAAAAAAAAAAGTCATGCCACGGCTTAAACAAGGTGCTTTTGAATATTTTTTTCCTCTTCTTTTTTAATATCTTTAAAAAATCTCTTTGCCAGCACCATTGCATGCTTGGCCAGGAAGGAGTTTGAAAGGTTGCCTTCCAAGAGTCAGCTAATTGGCTCGTGGCCAGCAACCATGGTACAGATTGTCCCAAACCTGGAGCTGTTTTCACCCTTTGACGACTTGTGTCAGGACCCTGGTCTCAGAAATCTTGAAAGAATGTTTACTTGAAAGAACTCTGGGCTCTGATAAACACAACTGCTTTGTGCTTTTGTAATGCAAAATATTTTGCATATGCACTACAAAATTGCATGCTACTTCCCCGGAGACAAAAAGCAGAATGTCCCTTTCTGGAGGACTCTCATTCTATTACTTTCTTTAAAGCTAGGATGGAGCTAGTTAGTTAGTTAGTTAGTTAGTTAGTTAGTTAGTTAGTTAGTTAGTTAGTTAGTTAGTTAGTTAGTTAGTTAGTTAGTTAGTTAGTTTTACTACTTAAAGAATTTGACTTTGGATTCGACTTCTCTGACCTTTCCCTGCCCTCCAAATACTTCCCTTCCCAGCCCAGAAAGCTGTAACAGTGTATCTGCTTTGTAAGGCTCTTTTTGGTTAGGCACATATGGTCAGTTTATGAGAAAGTCACTGTTTTACACTTTTGAAAGGCCTTTTTTGAGGACCTATATTTCAGCACCTGCAGTCTAGATTCTTTTGAAATAAAAAAGGGAGCAGTACCAACTATTCTCCTTAAATATAAGCAAGACTGGTCTTTTCAATACATGTGAGATATTTTAAATCTGGGAATGTTTACGGACATCTGTTTCTGAATAGGGCGGAGCAGTTTTACATTTTTAAAATCATAACTTTCCCTTAATTTCTCTAAATTTGGCACAGAGAAGGAGAAATTTTATCCAGTCCTGAAGTTCAGTATCAAAGTTTGTTTGTTTGAGCTGCCTCCATTTGTAGAATATCTTTCTAGAATGTTGATTTGCTGTGCTGTACAATAAAATAATAAAGTCCCTTTGCTTTTAAAGGCCAAATGTTCATGGAAACCCTCTTGTACTTACTATCATGCACACTTGTTGAAAAGCAGCCAGCTTCTGGGATTTTACGCTTCTTGGTGTCTCTTTGTCAATGGTTAGCCCTCTTGATTGTTGCCATTGATGTTTTCAACATTTACACTGCCCTTTTTCTATGTAAAGCTTGGCATCCCTTTTCCTGCTGGCAACATGGGCACGATATTGTGCCCATGTTGCCAGCAGGCAACACCATTTCCCAGTGTTTTGAATTGTGCATACAGAAGCTCAATATCCCATATTCATAAACCAGAAGTTTTTTTTAAAAAAAGAATTAAATATTCTTAGAACAACTCAAGCTTAGAACTGATGATATGTTAAGAATCTGCTCCCATAGATTGCTTCTACACAGGCCCTTCAGTCTGCACAGCCGAGACTGGATGTGCATTTTGCAAGCTGGAATCTGTATGATATCAGATAGGGACAAAGAATGCTAATGAAATTTGCAGTTTTCAAGTTATGATTGCTGAGAAAAAAATATGCACATTTGAGATGTGTACAACAACACAGCAGAGGTGTGTGCTTGTTAATAGAGGGGAAGTGTAAAAGCATATGACATGTTAAAGCTACATAAAAATATTTGCATTCACCAAAGATAGCATAGAAAATGAGAATGAGTGAGAGAGTGAGAGAAATGGAGCCAGGACTGTTTTTTAAAAAACTATGCAGTTGGAAGGGGTCACAGAAGTTTTTTTTTTTAAAGAGAAAATCTGTAAAAGCACATTTGATAGATGTACATGGCTGAACTTAGCTATGTGAGGTTAACACTTCCATGAAATTTACAGGCACACATTTTAGAAGTTGGGTCACTTGATCACATCTCCCTGTGGCCTGCCCTACAGCTGTAAACCTTCATAATGCAATATGCATACCAGTGATAAGAGAGAAACAAGGTTTGGGTGTATCTGAAATTAGTAAACAGAACTGAATGATCAGAGCAAAATGATGTGTTATTTTGGTGCTTTCAGTCTTTAAGCTGTAGGATTTGTCAGAAGAATTCGAAGCAAAACTAAGTTGTAAGAAGTTCCACACAGAAGCTCAGATGGAATTCCAAGTCACTCTCTAAGCCACAAGAAAGGAAACGTATCAAAGATGATAAGTTTCTTTTACACCAGAGGAAGTACGCTTGTTTGGGCTATCATGAGGCCACCTGCCTGCCAAAGCAAGGACATAGAACTGTGTTGTGAGATGGCAAAAATAGGCATCTAAAATAAAACACCATGAGATGGGCTTCAAATGTTGGAAAACGAGGGAACGTTTTCTGTGTCGTTGCTTTTCATTTGTGGACTTCTGAAAATTAGTGCTGAAATGTGAGCCAGCAAGGGTTGCAGATGCACTTCTCCCTGGTATGCAAATAGCGGTGTGCATGTTTGAGATATATAAATTACAGGGGTCACTTGGAGCTTTGCCAGAGAGATGAGTTTCATACCAGTCTCGGATCATTCACACACCTGCAAGTCACTTTTTAAAAGCCGCTTATAGGAACACGTGAACTATTTGAGTTCTCTCTTTTTGGAGCTCATCGAGGAAAGGGAAGAAACGCTGTACAGTCCAGTGCCTGAGTACATTCTTTGATACTATTGGCAAGTTACACCTGAGTTTTCTGAAATTCTGGTGTTCAATTATCTCACAAATGTAAGACAAGAAACTTGTCAGATAAACCCACCGTAACAGGAGATCTATGGTTACAGTTTAGGCAATAACATCAGAGATGAATCTTGTGGAAATGAGCAAGGTTTGAACCAAAAAGACTGGGCTTTTTTACAGTCTTGCTAACAATAGTTCCCAACCTTGGGTCCCCAAATGTTCTTGGACTACAACTCCCAGAAATCCTGGCAAGCACAGCTACTGATGAAACTTTGCTCTGCCAACTAGCGGAGCTTAGGAGGCAGGGATTTTTTGCCCACCGCCACCCAGGAGTAATACAAGACAAGGCACCTTATTTAAAGCACCTCCACTCCATACTTGGCCTTTTTTGAGGCACATAACCCTCCCACCTGCCCTGGGAACCTAGTGTGAGCCTATCAGGTTGTGATAGGATGTTTTGATAATGGTCATACATAAGTATGTCACTTTAGTGGGTAGTGCAGAAAGGATGAATATTGGTGAATTCCCATGAAGTACACAGGAGATACTAGCCCATCCACTCTCCCAGCACATCCAATCCTGAGATTACAGTGCTGGGGGCAGATGTGCTGTGACCTTCCTGGGCTGCAGGCAGTCTAAGATCAAGAGGTTTGTTGGCCCAGGAAGGGTTGTCTGATCATTGGCTGGCCAGGGTTGGGCTGTCCTAAGGACAGCATGACTATGGGGCTTGGGACTCACCTGTGTAAGGCTGGAGAGGAGGTAAGGTGCAATTTCTGGCTTCAAACCCCTATGCCATACTACAGAAGACTCCACCTTTTCAAGTTTAACAGTTCAAGTTAAATTTAATAAAGTGTGGCTCCAGTTTTAATCCACTCCCTGTGTCTCTTTATTCCGGAGTGAGTTGGCAAAGCTTCTGGGAGTTTTAGTCCTAGTATATCTGGGAACCCAAAGTTGGTAACTACAGCTTTATAAACTTGTTTTTGAATAGGAGAAACATATTGTTATTGCTCTTTTAAAATCATAAATCAGCCTGATGCCCGTAAATAGGGCATGTTTTGAAGTGTGTCAAAGAAAGACTAAATGGTTTGGAAAAAATGAAGTAAAAAATACAGCTTTCTTAGTCCCCTCCCTCCCATTTTTAAATGCGTATCTCTCTTGAAGTTAGAAAACAGTTTGCTTAAATCTGTGGGTGATTTGTGGACCAGGACAGGGGGCTTCCACATCCCAAAATTTCAGAAGTGCACCCCTAAAAATCATGAGCCATCATTCCTTAAATCCACTGTTCATCATATGTAAGCAGTGATATGAAAAGTTCTACTCTGACTTGCCCTTTATGAGCAAAGCAGAGAATTGACTCGGGGGGGGGGGAGTGAACTCTGGAAATAATAGACAAAGTGCTCATCATGAGGATATGAACTCAGACTTATTTCTGCTTCATGTCACAGTATTGCAGCATGAGGGATTTTCCATAACTTGGCCTAATGTTTGCTCTAACCAAGCACACTCTGAAGTAAATTATAAAGGGGAACCAGCAAGAGAATATCTGAATTTCAGACTGTTTTTGAACTGTAAACATGTCATCATTTATTAGAGACCAGCATAGTGAACATATACAGAAATTGTTGGGATACCGGGCATTGTACAAAAAGGGATATGGAATCCAAGGGGAGGAGGGATCTGGAAATAAAATTATTCAGCAACACATAATTTCCAGCTGTGATCACCAGGTCAGCACTATCCCATTCTCCAGTTTTCAAGGCCACAACCTTGTGTGTGTGTGTGTGTGTGTGTGTGTGTGTGTGTGTGTGTGTGTGTGTGTGTGTGGTGTGTGTGTGTGTGTGTGTGTGTGTGTGTGTGTGTGTGTGTGTTGGGACAGGTGATTGTAGAAATGAAGAAAACCTATGTAAACTTAATGAGTTAAAATGTAGCTAAGCAGATAATGTGGCTGACAACCCAGAGCCAGATGGGAGCATTTTGGTAGCTCAAAAGGTGGCAAAATATGTCCTCCAACTGCAGCAGCAGAAGCAATTGTCTTCTTTCCTCCTAGGGTGCCCATCCTGCATGGATATACTTATAGCACATATGACATGTGGAGTGTTTCCAGATCCTACAGTGCTGCTGGGCTTTATAGGAGGCTCACTGCCAGCCCACACTGAGCTGTGTTTGTTCCCCCCCCCCCCCAAGATTCTGTCCTCTGCTCTGCTTGGGCTTGTTGGACAAGAAGAGGTCTGACACTCTTCTCTCTGCATTACTCCAAATGACACAACAGGCCCGAGAGCATGTACCCACCATCTTTCTCCCCAGTTCTTTCCCTTCCTTCCTTCCTGGCTTTCTGGCACCCACATTGCAACATACATACAAAGAGCTTTGCACTGAGCCATGGTGGAGATAAGCAGATATGGATTAACAGGCTTTAAAGCCACCTCACACAAACAAAAATCAAAACTTTTCCTTCTTCACTGCGGCTCGTCCTGGGATTTGTCTCTGCCTGGAGACCTGGGGCAACAGGCGAACTCCTTGAATCTTTCACCAGTGTCCTGAGACCTGGCAACACTGGTCCCCAGGCTAGTTCTTCATAAATTAATCTTTCAATGACGTTTTGTTCATCTTGAGGATCTACTCATGGGGAAAAAAGTCACATAGACTTCTGAGGAGCAATTTGAAGGCCTCTGCACAGGACAGTGGACTTCATAGGGCGCCATTGCACATGAAAGAACTGTTGCACAAAGACAGGCTGTTGTAGGTTGCTTACAGTTACATTTCCCTAACACAGGTGGTCCAAGCTTTCCCACCTCTTGTGGTGAGAAGCTAAATGTTGCACCACCTGGCATGCTCCCAAGCTAAATGTTCTTTTCACAGTGTCTCCCTATAGACACAGCAGTCAATTACCCACCCTTACTGACTTTAGAAGCACTCTTCTAAAGGGAGGCAAATGCCACAGCATACAGTGAAGACTACAGTCACCAGTACCCACCCTAGCAAGAAGAGGAGGAGGTGGTATGTTGACCTGCACCTCCATTCCAAGCATGCCATTTATAGAGCTTTCTTCTTGAGGATCTGAGGGGTCACTGGCATAGCAGATGCCTCACTAAGGCACAAATACCTTTTCAAGTCACCCCAACCCTTATGTTTTGGCCTTTCTCAGAGAAACTTTATAAGCCATCCACTGAACAGTAACTAGTTCTGAGAGCTGCCTGCATCAACAGCTCTCTACAGCAGCTGTGGCCCTCCTGGCAAGGAATACCCTTCAGAGTGCACATCTGTTCCTGGCTGAAATGAATATTGCTAGAACTATTTTTTTAATATATAAATTAGTAAAGTGGTCTGCAATTTTGGAGGCTCTTTAAGGATTTGGCAGTGGAAACTGCATTTCAAAATTTAATCAGTCTAAATTTACCACTGTCCCACTGGCTGGAGGCATGAGTGCCCTCGAAACCCTATGGAAAAAAGTCACCCCAAAATATGCACGTGGATAAAGAAATATTTACAGCTTTTTCTTTTAATGCACAGCTGAAAAGGGGGAAAACACCTCGATTTCAAGCCGTCATGTGACTTATTTGCCAATGATTGCATTCTGTTTGGGATGTGTCCCCCAACAAAGGATTTTTCTTAAAGAAAAAGAAATAAAAAAACACATTCCATCATATTTCCATCCCCAAAGAGAACATTCAGTAGGAAACAAGTAAATAACCAGCGTGCTGCTTATATACCGTCCTATAGCGCTTCAAGCACTCTCTGGGCAGTTTACAAGTTAATTATGCAGGCTACAGATTGCCCCCCCCCCGGGAGCTGGGTACTCATTTTACCAACCTCGGAAGGATAGAAGGCTGAGTCAACCTTGAGCCGCTACCTGGGATTGAACCCCAGGTCGTGAGCACAGTTTTGGCTAGAGTACAGCAGTTTAACCACTGCGCCATGAGGCAATCAAAAAACCTACTGGCAGCCTCTGCAGTCCTAAAATAATCCTTGATTAAACATGCCAGCTGCAATCTCCCAAATCTCCAATTTAATCTAACCAGACAAATTCAATATCAATTTTGGTCAATTTGTAGGAAGTCAGTAAACAACTGAGCATGAAACAAACATAAATGTGTGAGTGATGCACATAGAAATGGAGAAGTGCCTTCGGAGGAGAAAACTTTGTCTTCAGATAAACACATCTCTCGCACTGTCACCTTCAATTGAATCCAATGGAAGGCTGTACCCTCCCAAAGCCATGAGAATGGCAAAGTGTATGAAGGTAGTACATTTTACTGGGCATGCTGGATGGAATGGCCCATGCATTTAGTGGGCAGAATCCTATTGATATCTATGCAAGTTTTGTGTGACTTGTAGCTAATAAATAAATAAATAAATAAATAAATAAATAAATAAATAAATAAATAAATAAATAAATAAATAAATAAATAAATAAATAAATAAATAAATAAATAAATAAATAAATAAATAAATAAATGTGGATAATAGACAAAGTGCCGGGGCATATCTCCCTGAGTGTCTAATCATGTGCTTAACCAAGACACAGCCTGGTACTTTGTCAATTTGCCTTAATTAGTCACAGCAGGTTATGGAAATCTTGTGTGGACACCCATGGGATTCTGGCCATAGTCCAACAATCTTCATCAGAAACAAGTTTAAAAAATGGAGCTTGAATTCAGTTGACAAACATGTGTGCAAATAACGAAGCAGGGATTGATTTGTAATAAAAGCAGATATTCCTTCCCCTCTAACACACCCACATACAGCTGAACAGAACTGCTCCTTGTAAGCATTTAGCACCCAAGGAGATGTGAGACCATATATCTTCACCATCTCTCATCGTGCCAACATCTCTTTTTCGGAACAGTGATTACATAGGATGGATCCTGGTTTGACATAAAATACCTCATTTCCCTGACAGATGCATGCACATCAAAAAAGCCACTATGATGTAGTGTTTAGAGTGTTGAGTTAAGACTCAGGAGACCTGGGTTTGAATCCCCACTCATTGAATAATCTTGGGTTCAATGTATTGCCTCAGACACATCTACCTCATAGGTTATTTCAAGTACAAAGTGGAGTTGAGTTCATAGGATGCAAGGTGGAATATCAGTATAGTAACCAAATAATAAATAGAAAAATTTCTTACTGTTGGTTGGCACACATCAAGAATGTTTTAATTTCTCAGGAAATGTTTCATTGCTCTCCCAGCCCGGAAATAATGAGACAAGACACAGGTTGTTGGGTTTAAAATTTGGGCCACAACTTTATTAACTGTTTATAGCTATATCCCCCCCAAAATACAAGGGGGCCTACCATAGTACAATATTCTTCAAAGTCCAGATAATCCTAGATCTCTGGACGCTTCCTATAGCAGCGTGACCTCCTATTTCTGAATCATGCTGTCCACTGTACAGCACACCTTCAGGTGCTCTGTGAAATGGTACCCGCAACCAACTCCTCCCACCGAGCCTCGAGTCATGACCCTAAGCAGCCAGCTGGCTGGTGGTCCTACCATGTTAAACCACTTCTCATCTGATATCCTGTTGTCTCAACCTAACAGAGAGATGACATAATTTTTGGCACCACGTGTCAAGCATGAACTCACCCATACTTTTTCATTGCACTACCCAAAGCTGCAACCTAAAAGGATTTTAACTAACCATTACGTGGTGGCGCTGTGGGCTAAACCGCAGAAGCCTGTGCTGCAGGGTCAGAAGATCCGGCAGTCGTAAGATCGAATCCACGCAACGGAATGAGCACCCGTTGCTTGTCCCAGCTCCCGCCAACCTAGCGGTTCGAAAGCATGCAAATGCGAGTAGATAAATAGGGACCACCTCGGTGGGAAGGTAAACAGCGTTCCGTGTCTAAATCACACTGGCCATGTGACCACGGAAGATTGTCTTCGGACAAAACGCTGGCTCTATGGCTTGAAGAGCGGGATGAGCGCCGCCCCCTAGAGTCGGACACGACTGGACAAAAATTGTCAAGGGGAACCTTTACCTTTACCTTTATTATTTAAGAACATTTTATAAGCCACACCCTATAGATAAAAATGGGAAGGGTAAAAATGCAGCTGTAATGTTAGGGGGACAAGATGAAACCTTGTTTTAACATATGACATTATGCCTTAACTCATGTATTTTCTGTACCTGATTTCTACTTAATATAAATAAGCTCTGTATAAGCTTGGTAATTGGTCTCCCTCTGTAATTGACTTCTGTAACTCATTCATGTAGCTGGTTCATGATTTCATTAATACTTTTATATATAGTTACCTATATTTAATAAGCCTATGTAGTTATATAGTTACCTATGTTATAGAATTGCATTTTGCATCATGATGCTTTGAAAATCCCAATTGCTTCGACATTCCTAAGTGATATTCCTACATCCCAGAATATGTTGGCTACATTGACCCCTACCAGGCAGGCAATAGGAGAAATCAACACCACAGTGAGGTAACACACAGGCCTTACTTAAAAATAACAATGCAACTTCTTCCTTCAAGAGAAGGGCAATTTCAGAGACAAATGGTGCAAATGGCCTACTCTGGAATGTGTAAGGAAGGAAACAACTATCAATTTATTTATTTATTTATTTATTTATTTATTTATTTATTTATTTATTTATTTATTTATTTATTTATTTATTTATTTATTTATTTATTTAATTTATACCCCGCCTATCTGGCCCACCGGACCACTCTAGGCGGCTTCCAAATATAAAATCAAATAATAAAACATAGACAAATACATAATAATCAAACAAGAACAGCAATAAAGATAAAAAGGAAAAGTAAGAAAAAATCAAGAGTTGGCTGGAGGGAAGGCCTGAATAAACAGCCATGTTTTTAATTGGGTTTTAAAGGTGCCCAGCGTGGGGGCCGTGCGAATCGCCGGAGGGAGATTGTTCCAGAGGCGAGGAGCCACCGCCGAGAAGGCCCGGTTTCGTGTTTTGATACTACCAAGGAGAAGGCCATATACCCGGGCCCAGGAAGAACAACATAAACATATCAATAGATAAGAGGAACTGAAAACATCTCCTTCAGACATTCAGGTACATGCCGGGCACAGACTAACCTTAGGTAAAGGAAACATGGGAGCACAAGATGGATACTCACATATAGCCAATGATTGCGCCGAATGAACAACTTTAACCCAATAAGAAGCAGGATCTAAACTTGGGGTTCGGGGAACGAATAAGGAATGTTCTGCTTTATTGCCCTTTGTGTAGAAATGTTATAAAATATCTATTCACACTTTATTCGGGGCTCTTCTCTGCTTTTAAGACGAAGGGCCCAGCTGTACTTTTCAATAAAAATTGGCTTTTGTACCAGCTGTTGATGCGTCTTAGCCTGTCTGTCCCTGCCAGAGATCTGAACTTAAAATCCAAGGTAACAGTAACCAATGGCCAATTTAGGATACAGGTCAAAAATTCCCATCTGGCTCCATAGGCAACCAGCTAATCTCACTCTGAACAAAAGAAAGAAGTGCCAGAACAGGAGACTGACAGAGTTCCAGTGAAAGACAAAACTACTCCCAGAAACTCCATTTGCTAATCCCTGGATTGAACTCAGATTGAAATTACCAGACTGCTTATTTCCCAACAACTCACTGGGAATCCATTATACATCCAGGTATGGCAAGGACACAGTGGTACATTGCTTCTCGGACTAGTTCTGTAATGAACTGTTGTGTGTTTTCTTTCAGGTACCTACACTGAGTGCCCAGAGGAGATGGGGCAGGGAAACCAGGGCACTGCCCCTCAGTGGGCACCAGCCAGCAGAGACAGAGCAGGGAACCACCGAACACCTGTTTGGCCAGTAAATGAACCAGCATTCAGGCCCAGCTCTAGTTCCTACCTTCATTTTTGGATTCTTTTGTTAATTTCCAAAAGCAAGCCTCTGAGACCCAACCGATTATTTTAATAAAAGCGAGGATTATGAAAGCTTCAGATTCCTTCCTGTTTTGCTCTTTTGTTTGCTCTATCCTTCACTTCTTGTCTGTCAAATCACCTAGGAAAAGTAAAAATCAAATGATATAGTGAGGGGATGCTATCAGCAGCCATTCAGAACATTGAGGAAGGAGGGAAGGGGAGTTTTGAGTTATAGAAGGGCCTGGATTGGTTGGAACCCAATGTAGAATATATGTGGATGGGATCTGTGTGCTTCTGGGCCCTATGGTGCCCTCCATCTTATCAGTGCCTTTGGCTACTTTTTGTCTTTTTTCCTGGAATTTCTGAGGGGGCCACCTCTCATTTCCTAGGGAGTGTGTTTGCTGCTGCCACTAAGCTGCCTGCCTGTGATGCCAGCATGCCACCTTGGAATTACTTTTTTTATTTCCTCTCAGCCCTGATTTCTTGGGTTTATTTTAATTCTTTTCCCCCCTTTTCTTTCCTGAATCATTTTTATTGCCTCCCTCTGTGTACTGGTAGTGGAGGGAGGGAGAGAAATCTCCCCATATTCTAGTCATTTTGGCTTGAGGAGAGCTTTGACTGTGTTATTGCCTTTACTTGCTTCCTTGCTTTGCTTGGTTTTGAGGAGAGACAGCAAGATGTGTTTTTATATTTTGCCTTTTCTCCCCTTTGAGGTAGGGAGCTATTTGCCCTGTTAAGTTGATTTTCAAAAATTGTGTTAGTTGGTTAATTTACTGTGGATTACCTGCCTTGCCTCTGCTTTTCTGAAGAACTTTTTAAGGAGTTTTTAGAACCTTTGAATTGATTCTCTGTTGCCTATCTTGCTGTTGCTATGTGGTGTTGAGTCAGAGCCAATTTATAGCAGCTGTAATAGAACTTTCAAGGTAAGTGAGGTATATAAGGAGTGGTTTTACCAGTTCCACTCCCCCAGTGAGTTTTCATGGCTGAGCAGGGAATCAAACCTAGGTCTCCTGAGTCCTGGCCCATCACTCTGTCCTCTACACCACACTGGGTACTGCATTGCCTATCTTAAACTTGCTTTTTGTATTATTTGAAGAGCTCTTTTGGGGGTTTGGGTGAGTGCCAGACAGACACACTGGTACCTGGATAACCTGAAATGAATGAGGTACCTGCTGAAAGAACCAAAAACAAATCTGACTTGGAAGTCTTCCATGTGCACATCTCTACTGGATGCTAAAGGTATGCATGCCTTTGTTTGTTACATCCAGTGAGGCATCAAGGGCACTTTTTCTCCACACTTTATCTAGACAACAACCCTATGAGGTGGCTCAGTATGGTCGAGAACCTGGATTTTCCTAGTCCCAGTCCAAAACTGTAACCACTATAGCACAGTAGCCATTTAAATATGTGAACTGACTTCAGTGGACATCATTGGACAGTCCTGGGAAAGTATTGGATAGCTCAGTGGTTTAGGCATGTGCCTGCAGGGCCAGAGGTTCAATTCCCCACTGTGTCTCCGGGCACAGATGTTAATGATGAGGATGCGTGGGATTTTGTCCACTACACATAAGTTCATTTATGTTTTTAGATGAAGATACGAATCTTGCAGCTTCCCCTTTTTGGAGAGGAACTCCTCCTTTTTCCTTTGAAGCAAGATTACTCTCTGTGATACCCCCACCCCACCCGCACCCGAAGAAAACTTGTAGGATATCTCATTGGAAGTCTTGCTTCAAGAAAGCAAGGATTTCTCTGATGTTTTGAGGTCTTCATTTCTGGAAGGAATGGCAAGCTGCACCTAATCATTACAATTCCTGCGCAGAAGGATATGTGTCCTGTGTAGGACTCATCAGAAAGGACATTCATCTGGGCAGAAGGTGTCAGTTTCATAAGGCAGAACAATGGGAGAAAAAGCAGAGAGAAAGAAGGGAGAAATAAGGGAGAAACAAAAAAGGGGGTTTGTTTTCTTAGGAAGCTAGGGAATCTCACTAATTCACAGGAGATTTCATCAGGAAATCTCAGGATGGCTAGATTTGGAAGAGGTAGCCATGTTGGTCTGTGCAAGCATATCAGGCAAAATTCAAAGAAACAAAACAAAACAAGACAAAAACATGTGGCACTGTGAGGACTAACTATGATATTTTAATGTGGGCTTTCGTGGACACATCCACTTCGTCAGATATATGGAAACAAAATGAATATTAGTATTAAACTTAGTATGAAACTGATATTTCATTTAATATGTTATTCTGTTTCCATATGTCTGACTAAATGGACATGTCCACGAAAGCTCACATTAAAATATAGTATTTAATATTTAAGGTGCCACATGTCTTTTGTCTTTTTTGTTTTTGAATTTTGCCTGATCGGCATGGTGAGATTCAGAAAATCAGTGGGGAGAAGAAAATTGCAGCCTATTTGAAGCTGTAATTTTCAAAATATACACAGTTTGTATACATACCCCACCCCCTTGAGTGAAATATGTGTGGATTTTAGGACTCTAGTTTTCTTTGCACATTTGCCAAACTTATGCATGTTGCTGAATGCTTTTCTTTCCTTCTCTTGGATCACATCAAAAATTTAGAAATGTATATACTTCTGTTTTTGAATTATGTTTGATTCCAACCTTGGGTTGAAGCTGTGCAAACTCATAACTCATAAAAACAAAAATAAAATTGCAGAAAATTTAATTTCTGACACATCTGAAACTTCCAGATGTTTCAAAAATTACAGAGACCCTGAGAGTAGACTGTTAAATTATTTTCCTCTTAAGGGAGTTCTTAATTCAAATGATGTATTAACCATATTGCCAAATCTTGTTCATAGATGCTGCCTTTTTGCACAGGTTTTATAAATCAGAAGGCTCTGATGAACTGTTCACATCTTTGGCATCCATCAAGCAGTCATTCTGTGCTTCATGCGTATGTGTAAGAAGAAAACCTTAAGTTTGTACAGACACAGTTTGCTCCAATTGGAAAAGCTTCAGTTAAAAAAAAAAGCACCCTTTATTTCACTCTTGCACTTCAGGTAAGAAATCTGGTGGACGCTAAGAAACAACATGGCAGGCTAACAAAAGGAAAATGTTGGCATAGAGATCTAGCTGCAATTTTTGCATATATTTTTTCTGCACCAAGGAACTCAAAATGATGCCCAGCCTGATGAAGGCCTGTATGAGACAAAAGTAAGCATTTGTTTTTGATGTTTAGTGGTGTAATACAGATCTCACCTACCCTTACAAAGGACAGGCCCATCGTGGTCAGGATGGAATATGTTTCTTTAGGTTATATATTTTCAGCATGACTACACAGACCAGAGTTAGAGTGGATTGGGTGATTCACAGCCACAGCTGAAACTGCCTGCATTATCTAGAGTCATTGGCCCTACACTAGAAGACATAGAGGCCATCTTATGATTTATACCATTAGATGCTGTTTCTATGATCATTAATGGAGTCTTTTGCAGCAGCAGCAAATTAATCAATACCTTTCTGTAGAATGCCAATATCTGCAAAACTGAGTGGTCAGCAGGTACTTCTTTTGTTGCCCTCAATCATGCCACTTGTACTTAAATTAAACTCAGTTAAAAGGCAAGATTAACTGCTCATCATTAAGGCAGCCACAGAGGTCTCTCTGCAGCTCCTCCAAACTCCATGCAAAATCGAAGACACTCAATCAGTTAATTGCACTGTGTGTGGCAATGCTAGTTGAAGTGGGATGGACTAGCCTTTTCTTGAATCACATTCCCTTTCTGAAAATCCAGAGAAATGCAAGCTTCATGTCTTCTTTCTTTCTCTCTTTTTAAGACAGGGCAGAGTTTATACCTTTGAGGTCTACAGGGTTCAAATCGATGCAGACCGAAATCTAATCTTGAGCCAGTTCACAAAATAGCAGGCTGCAGCTAAAAAGCGAAGAACCTCCAGGATCTCAGTGGAACTGAATCCAACGGGGGTGAAAATGAGCAGGAGAAAAAAAAATCATTAAATAAGTTGATGCAATTTTAATGAAAAGAATTATGGCTCATTCGAAGTCTAAAACAAGAAAGCTCCCTTAGTAAACAAAGCCTTCTGATGCAAAATATTGATCAAATTGTTATATTATGGAAATAATTTTCTTTCTTGGCTTCAGGCATTTTGCTCATTTAAAGGCAAAACACTAGCATTAATTAAGGGCCATGGTGCTGCCATCCAGTGGGATCTATAGTAATACTCAGGAACACGATTGTATATGTGTGAAATCATGACGGGTGGCAAATTTTGTTGTCTGCCCTGAGTGATCTCATAATCTAAAATGAGAGGTAAATTTAGACCCCTCTGAATAAGATCCTAGTATTTACAATATTAAGAATTCTCAAGTCCATAATAATTCAGATGAATTACAAATGTTCACATAGTTCTATTCCAGCACAGAACATAGTAGGGGGCATGTTATTTCCATTGTACTGAGTACTTTGGTATTCTGAAAACTGAAAACTCCATGGCCCCTGGGTTTTGAGACCCTAACACTAGTGCTGGACTCAGGGTTGGGCCAGCTGGGAGATAATCTTGGACATCAACATGAAGGAAGTGCTAAGATAAGATTGGTAGCTCAATATGCATTGATTTTAATTTATACAGCAATGGGGGTTGAGGCAGGCAGGAAGACTGAGGGGGTCAGCTTTTCACAAAATGTGAGTCTTTTTTAGGGATGGGTGAGAGCTTTCACTCAATTCATTAAAAAAATAATTTGGCAATGTTCATATTCCTACACACATGGAGGGAGGGAGAGAGGATAAAAGAACTTGAGATCTAACTTTTAAAAGCAAATAAATAAAGGAAAGGTGTTGATTTGGGGTTTCCAATTTTTTTCCATCTTTTTCCCCCTGAGAGACTCCTGATTTTTAATGCATAAATGCCAGGCACAAAATGGCCCTCTCCATGTCACAAATAGCTATATCTATAGGATTTAACCAGTGCAATGGGCAAGCACTTGACCGCAGTTGGTTTTTAAAGGATTTGCCAAAAATTCATAATTTTGCTCTGGAAAAATTTTCTGATGGAAAGAACATGAGGCTCAAAAACCCGAATGTGAAAGAACACAAAAGTGACAGACTGTCCCGTCCTTTTTCTTTGTCATAATTTTGACGATTCTAAAAACAAATCAGATGAGAAAATTTTGGCTTATTGCTCAACTCCTACCACAGGCTAAGGTGATGGATATTTTTACATTTGAAATAAATGAATGGAGACCTGAAATTTTCAAACATGTGCTGCTCAGGATGAATGAGCGAAAGATGAACACAGGGAAATCCTTTCGTTCCCATACCATGGAGGTATTATAACTAGAGAAAATGGTGATTAAATAACTAATTTCATTTCTAATGCTCTTATTAAGCATGCATTTCAATGGACTGGGGTTGAATTATAAACACTGTCTATTGAAATCTGATGGGGGTGTTATGCATTATTAATTTATTCCCTCTCAGGTTCTATCTTCATCATTTGCAGTCCCACTCACTGTGCAAATAACAGATTCAGTGTTGCAAATTCACAAGGGTGTTACTAACCTTTATAACAACTATTATAATAACAGACATTCACTGACAAAATGATTCACATTTTCATAGGCTCTCATGGGTATGGGTTTCAGAGGCAATTTTTCACTTTATTGCATAACTTACCCATTTCATGAGTATATGGTTTGCCTCCTTATTTTAACAACATAATAATATTTTTCGGCATGATTTTTTTCCAAAGCACTCTTGTTCTTTTGGATATTATTCCCGTCACCCTTGAAATAGTATCTGTAAGTTGTCATGGTGTCCACATGTGCTTCATACACTGCACACATTTGATACCAGAAACAGTGATGCAGCACCTATAATATTAACTAGTCTTTATAATTAATAAGCTTTTGTGTGTTTAAGCATTTCTTCAGATGAATTGAGTGGCTATGTCTCTGGGCAAAATAAAAAACTGCTGGCAGTTTAAAATCATTAGGTAATTGTTGTCCAAGCTGTCAACCGTTCTCTTTACTAACATTTTAAAACTAGATATTTAGCAGACAATAGGAAGTGATTAAGTCCATCACAATGGTGGTGAGAAAGGTCTGACAGGGAGACAAAGGTTCAAATAATTAGGTCAGTATATATAATGACACAGGAAACTATTATATTTGTCAAGGCCTAGAAAAACTGTGCTTAACTTTCAAATATATTCCTGCTCAGTAGCCTCCTTGTATGTGTTTGAGAAAGTCTAATTTGTGATTACAAATTATAAATCACATCACAAGTTATGATTACAAATCACAAAATTGGAGGTGACTGAGTGCAACTCCGCTTATTCTCATTCTTAAAGGTTCATGAAATATAACAACATTTTCTGCAGCCACCACAGTTTTCACAGGCTGTGCAATTTTGCCGTATTTGCACCAAAAATAATCATCAAAAATGTCAGAAATTTTGTTGCGAACCCAAGGAAATATTCCGCTGTCCTCAGTGGTGAAGAGCAGAATGCTTTCCTCACATGCAAGGCCAAGTGAAGATTTACATCCTTAACTGCTAAGTGTCACATGGTACATTTGGGATACCTGCAATATTAATTCAGACCTACTTAAGGACATCCAGGTAAATAGTCTAGTACTCTCATTCATCCAAACAATTTCATAACATTTTCTATTTTTTCATTAATGACCCTCTGATACCTCTGGGACATGTATCTCCTACTGCTCACTTATTAGTTATTTTCACAGTAATCAACAATGAACACTTACTGAAGAGGTATGTAAGTGGCCACTTCATTAAGATGAATTGCAAAACAAGGATCCTGCCACTAACAGGCTCAAAATGTATTTCTTATAAAACCATGCTAAGCTAATAACCTGAAACTTGGCATCCTGTTGAAATCTACAAATGTGCTAAATTTCACACTCATCTAATAAAAATGGCTATAGCTACAGTAAATTAAACAGCGTTAAAACGGATACGTCTCTGGATTTTGGAAACGCAAAGGTAGCTTCACTGCCATAATTTTCTTCTTGCTGGAAGCAACAAGCACTCATAGGTCAACTCCCAGAAAGATTCATCTAGCAGTACAGTGAGAGTTAGAGGTTTCATAATGGCCTGGGCAAGATGAAGCATCTTTGCTCTTCGCCTGCTCCACATCTGGATTCAGACCCGAAAGGACAAGACCATGTAGGGATGCACTGAGGTAAGATGCAAGCAACCACAATTTGTGCTATGTATTCATTCTTGAACACTGGGCAGATCAGAGAAGGCATCAAGATTTGCAGAGCTTGAATCAACACAAGAGAACTTGAATTCCACTTTTTAAAGCAGCAGGGCTTTCCCCCTATGATAGATGGCATGTCTACTCAGAAGTAAATCCCATTATCCTCAATAGGACTTACACCCAAGGAGGCATGCAAATTGGTTCTTAAGACTGCACTTCAACTTGGATTCACACCAAGAAAATGCACATGCGTCACCATGCTTTACTAGAACAATTTCCACCAACCTCCTATGATTTATATTTTTATTAGTGTAGTAGCATTCCTTATGTTTTCAATAATTAGCATGAATCAACATGAATGTTTTTTGTTATTATTTCACTGCAGTACTCATGTCATAATGTTTTCCTTCCTTCCTTCCTTTTGCTATAGATACTCATCTGCAAATCACCTTGGGCCATGTCTGAGCATGAAATCCCTAATCAGACAAATTGCTTCTTCGAAGATGAAGGATGAGGACAAATACATGTTGCATCTCGGATTCTACTTTAATTATAATTATTTGTTAGGGTGTATGCTGTTATTCCCCCACCTTTGTGACATATGCTGTGGAATAACCTTGGAATTAACCTTTCGTTTTACCCGTAGGTTCCACAGATCAGAGATGGACAATGTTCACCCTTTGCAATCCTCTGTCATCCCAGCAGAATGTAGAGCAGCCTTTAGTTGCCCTGAAATGTGCACAAATAGATCCTTTGTCTGACTTTATGATAGATCCAGGCTTGGATTTACTTTATTACTTAAAGATAAATCCATGTTGTTATCATGAAACAAGTGTCATTTATTTACACAGAGTAAACTGCTTACATTTTAGTTTGACAGCATCACAATTTCTTTCTGTATTTATTCACCATATTTCTAATTCCCCCTTTCTCCAGGAAACTTTATACAGTATTTGCAGATTTTATACCCTCACAATGTTGAAGTAGGGAAGAATTCAAATGATCTAATGCCTTACAATGAGATTCATAGTGAACTGGGAATGTGACATCAGATTCCCCCTCAATCTAGCTCATGAGTGTCCGGGGTGGGGGGGAGGTGCTTGGCTCCCTCAAATCATCTTAACATTTTTTAAACATATACAGGTAAAAACTACAGTTCAGAGAACAATCCATGGGTATCAATAGACATTTCCCCCCAAAAGGGTTCTGTAGACACCCTTTATGCAGCATAATGAAATCCACTGAGATGCCAGAACAGAAACCAAAAATGTCATTGCTCCACAACTCTTAGAGTTCAAAATCAGACATATGTGGACAAATGGAACAGATATTCTCTCTGATGTTTTATGATTCTCATGCATACCAGGAACAAAATCAATGGTGTTAAAACAGAAATATAATACAGTAGTACCTCGGTTTATGAATTTAATGCATTTTTCAGGATGTTACGTAATGCGAAAAATTCATAAACCAAAATACAGTTTGCTATAGCATGGGGGTGGCGCTATAAACCTCCAGGCACAATGTATCCTGGGGAAACTTCCTTCATACTGTGGGGAAAATTATAAACCGAGGCATTATTTTCAATGGATGCCCATTCGTAAACCAAAAATTATGTTAACCGAGGCCTTCGTAAACTGAGGTATTACTATATGGATATTAAATGTGCCTTAATGTACATACCATAGGATAGGCATAAAGAAGGCTATTGGCTTCATAGTTGCTAGAGGAGTTTAGTGGTTTGCTTACGGCATGTATGTGGAACCTGTGTCCCCCTACATGTGTTGTTCTGGTGTTCTCAACATGCCTGATTATTGACTGTTCTGGTTAAGGATGATGAATGTTGAAGTCAAATGATATTTTGATTGCAACAAGTTCTTCTCCACCTTAAGATCAACTAGTAAGCCAAGAGCTGAGTAGGTAAGTTCCCATTATACAACACTAGTTCCATTTACCTCACTTGTACAAATGAAGTACATTGAAATCAACTGTCCATATTTCTGTTGCAGTACTGTGTAGGTAGACTATTTTTTTTGCCCATTTTTATTTTCTCTTTACCTGGAGCATGAGGCTTCACATCTAAGGTAGCAGAGATCTCATTAACCTGGAATACAGAGAAGAGTTTATTTGGTCGGTGTGGAATTTCTCACTCGCGCATGAGGTGATTAATGCACTATTATCACATTATTGCTTTTTGTATAACCACTTCAGCAAACATATAATTGTGCATTTCATCACCTTTCCGATTCATCACAACCTTCCTCATTATTAACTATTATTATGTGATTGTTTCAGTTTTGATTTGTTTTGCCATTACACAGTATGATCTCAACAATCAGTATATCTTTATAAAAGCGATAACATCACTGTTTTGCAACAAATATTCCTATTACATCTTTCTCTCTCTCTTCCCTTCTCTCTCTCCCCCTCTCTCTCCTTCTGTTTATCTCTCATTCTGTCTGTCTGTCTGTCTCTCACTCACTTAAAATTGTTGGGTTGTGTGTATGTGCGTATGTGTGTTTTACAGAAATGTTGTGTTGCACATTGTTGAGCAGCAGTGAACTTATCCTAATAGCATTACATTATAATACACTGTCACCAGCAAACAACAAAAATAGTGGAAAACAATCTCCACATCCCTCTAGTAGCTAATTCTGATAATACACCTTGAAAATACAAAGGACAATCAAAACAATAGCCAGAATCCTATTGCAGATTTAAATCCATGTAATGGCATGAATTGTGGCAATGGATTGCTCCTAATTTATTAGTTGCAGGCTAAGTCACACAGCTGCCACACAAGTAAGAATGCAAGTGGCAAGTTGTTGATTAGCAGAAATTCACTACTGTGATTTATGACATTACATTCATGCCTGTATATGTTTACAGTAGGATTCTGATCAACATTTTTCTTCCCACGTAGTACTGAGAAAAGAACAACAAAGAACTTGGGGGAAAATGATGTTAAAGTGGCTTTAAAAGTTGCCCACGGTTTGGGCCCACATTCCTTATCTGAACATCTCTCCCCAATGTCAACTGCCCAACTCACTAGATCATCTCTGACGAGGCTCCTCCAGGTAGCCTCCCCAAGGGAGGCCCAGAAATCTTCTACAAGAGGTATGGTCTTCTTTGTGGTGGTTCAGTCTTTGTGGAACTAGTTCCCAGAGGAACTTCACCTGGCCCCCTCTCAGTTGACAGTTAAGAGGCAATGGAAAACATGGCTCTATAAGGAGGCTTTCCACTCCAGCCCTAGCTGAGTTGAAGTGATTGTGCATTTCCATCCAGTTATTGCTATTTTTATTTTTATTTTCACTTTTATCCTATGTTTAGTTTCATCATTGCTTGGGCACCTTCTGTCCCTTTGAGCTTACGTTGTTACGTACTGTACGTGGTTTTTATTACATCTCTCTATTTTGATTAAGTACTCATTATAAACTGCCCAGAGTAGTGCATTGGCACTAATGGGAGTGGTATACAAATTAAAGTAATAAATAAAATAAAACAACAACAACATAAATAAAATAAAATGCCTTTAAATTGCAATTTTTTCAAAGTCATTAGAAAACATCAATTGCATCAAAAAGTAACTTTGTAACTATTCATCACAGTCCTTTTCCAAAGAAACTTAATTAATTAATTACATCGGCCAAAAATATAACACGTTACAGGTAACTGTTTTACCTGTGACTGATTACTGGATATTCTGTGCCCCCCTCCCCAAGACAGAGAGAACAGTACCTTGAAGGACATGATTCAGTTTTGGATCCCTTCACCCACAGCACACAGAAAACTCTACAACTAATCCTTCTTTGGTGTCGGAATGAAGGCAGGTCAAAGGTGAAGCAGTAGGAGTACCAGGAGGAGAAGCTGTGGGTACAAAGAAGTCATTGCTGCCTTGTCCCTCATATCTGCCTCCCACCAAAACAAGCTGCTCTCTTCGCCAGCTCTGGAACCTCTGGCTTCAGGGACACATGCAAAACAAAAATGGGCCAGAATTGGAAAGGAACAGTCAATGTGTTGCTCCGCCATCACTGGAGCCTGGCAGGACATCTGATGTGATATCTTATAAGCTCTGATCTTATAAGCTCTATCTCAGAGGTCTCTGAGATAGACAAGGTTGCCCTGGCCACATATCTTAAAACAAAGCTAAGCATCCTCAAATAGAGGGAGATAGGAGTATATGCCTGCTGCCTGAATACAGTGGACCCTTGACTTACAGACGGCTTGACTTACAGACTTTTGAGTTACAGACTTCTCTGGCCGCAAAATTTAGGTTTGACTTGCAGACTGAGATTTGACTTACAGACCAGAAAAAACCAAAATGGAACAAAAACGGCCTGTTACGGGATTAATCGGCTTTCAATGCACTGTAGGTCAATGGAGACTTGACTTACAGACTTTTTGACTTGAGAACCGCCTTCCAATACGGATTAAGTTCTCAAGTCAAAACCCCACTGTATATATTTCCTTCAGTTTTAATCTATGTACTGTTACTGCTTCTTCCCCGGAAAAGAAGGTTTTAAGAAGTTCTGAGACAGCAGGAGACAATGCAGCTTTACATTTTCTTTGCCAATCAATATTCATTCCAAACTGATGCTACATTGCTGGCTATTACTTCTTTAGCTTTATTTTTCCAGTTTATGTCTGTTTCTGCTAGTTTTCCATTCCTTCCAGATAGATCTGAAAAATCAGTTTCTTCAGCTTTTTCCATTTGAAATAAAGGTTGGTTGAAACTTCTTTCTCAAATGAATGCATTTAGTCCAAGGTCTGCATTTTTAATGCTAGGCTAATATTTGCAAGGCAAATTTTAACAAACAAACCAAACCTCGTCGATAAGGCTGCTTATTATTTTGCAGTAATTTGAAAATGTGCTTCTTTGCCATCTGGTACCAAATGTTTCATTGTGCAAGGGGAGGAAATGAAATTAGTGAGTTTTTTGGGGGGGTTATAAAGGTTTGATGTAATAGAAATCTGAGTAAAAATCTGCTGTGCAGCATTCTACTGGAAGAGAGAGGAGATTCAAGATAGCAACTTTTATTTTCCTTCTACATATACGTTTATATCCCTTTGTGCCCCACCACCCCTTCTAAGGGGAATGGGGCCTGGAAAGGTTCCTCTACCATGGGTTCCATGGACACAATAGAGCAGGGATGGTCTTAAACCACTCTTGTTGATTTTTGCAACTGTCCCGAATCAGCTGACAGAGGACTTCTAGTTGTCCCACCCCTGGTGGCACTCTGTGCCCCAGGCAGCAATTTCCTGCATTCTTCCCCCTGTCCACTCTTCTCTTGGACTGAGTTCCTTTCACAGGCCCCTGTCCAACAGCACCTTTCAGGAAAGACTGGTATCCCCTTATAGAGATCTGCTTTTGTAGGTGAAGGCTTCCTCCATCACCCAAGCAAGCTATGTGAAGCACATGCTGTGGTGATGGAGTTTCCAGTAACGGAACTGAATAGGAGTGGATCTAGGTGGGTGAGCCTCCTCTAGTCACTGAGGATGGTGATCCTGAAGTTCTGCTGAGGTATCCCTCCTCAGTGGCCACAGCTCTTGGCCAAGTCACCCACTTTACAGTCATGCCTCCACCAAAGCATGGGAAACTAAAGCCAAATCCCCCCCTCAAGCCTCTCTGCAGAATTCCTTCTCCATCCTCTTTTCCCATCTTATCTCTTGCTCCACTCGTTCTGTCCCACCTGCATCCTCATCTTGCTCCAGGTGTTTTACTTTCTACTCCCACCCCAAGTACTCCCTTTCCATCCCCTTGTCTCCCATCAAGTCTGCTGCTGGGACCATGCAAGCTCCTCCTGGAGATGCAAAGATGGGACAGATGATCCACCAGGCAAGAGGGTTCCCCCACATTCTCCCCCAACACACACTGCACAAAATTCTATTGTGTGAATTTATATCAACATAAACTGGATCAGGAACTGCAAATGTTTAATTTAAACTAATGGAAAATGTCCTCCCTGTCAGGTTCCAAGGCTCCCTGGGGCCTCTTTTGCCTTTGAGAGTCATGGGATGGAGAGAGAAGTGTTTAATAGTAAAAACGTACTTCTGGATTGCTGCTGACATTCCTGATCCTAGTGGTGTTGATCCAGCACTGAGCAGTCTCAGAGCCATAAGGGGTGGATGTTGTGGGAATCTTTAATTATTAATTATTAAATATTTTTGGTACCCAATTTGGGCTATGCTAACAGGTTTTTGCCCATTGTCTGCTTCCAGAAACCCTATATACTTCAAGTGCAGTAGCAATCGTTCTAAATGAAACATACGGTACTTTTTTCTTTCATTCTTCTTAGACTTGTTTGTACAGTAAGAGGCTCAAGTATGATACAATAAGCAGGGGGCCCATCTATTTTTCTCTGGGCCTTATATGACCAGTTCCCTGGGTCACCCTCAAGAAAGAAAAGGCTCCATAGGTTGTCCCTTGTGATACCTTTGCTATCTGTGCTTTGCTCTTCCAGGTACCAGATTTTCTTCAGTCCACATATTTTCGTAAATGAACCTAATTCACATGTCCTGGACTTTTCTTTCATAAGAAAAGGGTTTCTGGCTCCCTTTCAGTTTTTGTCTCCATAAATAATAGAGATAAAATTGGTTTCATTTTAATCATCTGATTATGTGTTACTTAGTGCACATTATTCTATCATGCCACTGACAGTCTATTATTTACGAACTTTTGGAAGAAGATTTAAAGCTTGCTGCTGCCCAGACACTCCTTAAATCTTTTGTATTTCCCTTTTTATTTGATTCCTGTTGGTTATTCAATTATGGATGCTATATTAATAGACACTCGTCTTCTTTGTATCATATGGGAGGAATGGAAATCTTCATTTACTTCATTGTAATAGATAAGCATTCAATTCTTTTTTTAAAAAAAACCTCTGGTTTATGAATGTGGGATGTTGTGCTTCTAAATGTTGTGAGTCAAAATGCCAAGAAATAGCCCAATATTGCTGCACTTTATGCTGCCTGTGTTGCCAGCTGGAAAAAGGATGCTAAGCTTCACATAGTAAAGGGCAGCCTGAATGTCGAAACACCAGTGGCAGCAATCAAGGTCTACAGGATAAACTTCTGCTCTCTATAATTTACAAAGTGACAACAAGCAAGGGAAAATCTCAGAATCCAACTCCTTTTTTCGTCAGTTAACCAAATCTCACCCAAACACAATGCAATGGTCATGACTGTTGTTTTTCTTTTACAAGTGTTAATGGTCCTTTTATGAAGATCACTAGTTCAGCCTCTGCAATTTGGATTCTTTCCAAATTAAAACAAAAAGAGGTTGAGGCCCACTATTCTCTTTCAAGATTAGCAAGACTGGTTTTCTCAATTTATTTGATCTATTTAAATTTGGGGATGTTTATGGTTGCATGTTTCTGCATGGGGTTAAAATAGTTTTATTTTTTAAAAATTCATAACGCAAAACCCCTTCACCTACACTTCTCTCACTTTGTCTGCTACATCTGTGCCAAATTTGGTGATAATATGAAGTCCAGTTTCAAAGTTGTTTATTTATTTTTGTTTGGGCCACCCCCACTTTTAGAATTGCCTCATAGAAAATTGATTTGCTCTAATGCACAATAACATCATTGCACTGTCATGCAGTGATAATCAACCCATTTTCAAAACTTTCATCCCTCCTGAATAAGTCTTCTTATTCTGCTTCTTCTTGTCCTTGTCCTTGTCCTTGTCCTTGTCCTTCTTCTTCTTCTTCTTCTTCTTCTTCTTCTTCTTCTTCTTCTTCTTCTTCTTCTTCTTCTTCTTCTTCTTCTTCTTCTTCTTCTTCTTCTTCTTCTTCTTCTTCTTCTTCTTCTTCTTCCTTTTTGGACTTTTTCTCTGAAAAAAAATTGATGAAATGAGCCCCCCTCCCTCCACAAAAGCCTTGCATTTTGTGAGCAAAAGGTATTATGTGCAAAATTCAAGCCTTTGTGCAAAATACACTTTTTTGTACAAAACCTCATTTTCCAACGAATGCTGCTCCTGACCAAAAAAAAAAAAAAAAAAGTGCTAATCATTCTCCTTTTATACTAGAGTGAAAAAAAAATTCTCAGTAGATAACAGGTTCTTTGATGAGGTGGCTTAGTGAATCAAGGCACCCTTTTTGTTGAAGGATAAGAAAAATTGTGAGCATCCATTGCATCCTTAGCATATGGCTTATTGTTGCATAATTTCCCATTTCCTTCCCATTCCTTCCCATTTATTTATTTTCCTTTGCTTTTCTAATGTGGCCCACTTAATAAATTGACTGATTGATTTGATTTGATTTCTGTTGGTTTTCAGCTAAAGATTTCAAAGAAGCAGAACAGTTTGCTTCGGTAATCCAATTAAAGTACTACATATTTCCACAGAAATCAATGAAAATATTATGAAAATCAATTAACTAGTAAAATTGCAAAAGAAGAAGAAATCATGTGCAAGTAAATAGTGCCAGCTAAACTCATTTGACTAGAGGACCATAAGGATCCTATATGGACTGTGAGAGCTTGGGTTTCACAAACAGAAAGCATCTGCAGATTTTGGTTTGGAAATCACTTTATTGAGTTCAAAGTATTGCTCACAGATGCTCGTTGTGCAGTAAGGGAGTGGCTTCTTCTATGTAACTCTAACCTCTAGGACTTGCTGTTTCCCCCCAATTTCTAGCTGTATTCAGGTATTCAGAAAGACTTTATTTGGCCAAATGTGCAGGGCTGTGGCACCTCCTGCTGCTACCAGCTGTTGTGTAGGTTCTAAGTAATTGAACCTAAAACAGGGATATCTGCAACAGAAACATTGAGTCCATACAGCTGTTCTTGACTAAGCCCCCATTCTGTAGACATTAGCACCATATATGCAATCCAGAACGGCCTCATGGCAAAGAACACTTGATCCCATTACTTAATGCGTGCAATATCAAGAAAGGGGCTGTACTCCCCCTCCCTGTTGTAGAGTATATGTACTCACTTTTTTGAATGCTATAGTAGGACATCCTCTCTTTACACAGGCTGCAATCCTATACATACTTACTTGCAAATAATTCTCATTTAGGAAATTTCTCTCTACTAAAGAGACATCAAAGCTTCAGGAATAGACATGAATGGAGCAGGCATTGCATCACATATTCCAAACAGGGGGGTTAAAATGCAAAGTATTTACATGTGTGGCTGAAAGTCCTGACTTATTTTCCTACACTATATTTGCTACCAACATTTGCAGGTATGAGTTTCCTTCACTGATGTAATAGTTTAGAAATAATGCTAAGTACCACTAATCCCATTGTGTGTTGCAGTAACTTTTCATGTCACATTTATGTCTTTATAGTATTTTCCTCTTCCTTTTCCCCCTCTATGTTTTCATGTCTTCATCATATTTCTTGAAACAGTCATTTGTGAATCACCAAACTGTTAAAAAAAAAGGAATTCTGTCTCCATCATCATTATCTCTCATGAAAATAGCCTGAACTAACAGGCAGCATTCCTAAAGTCCAACTTTCTTTTCCACAGATGAAAGTCAAGAAACATGATGTTGCATGTCTGTAACTCCCACAAGACAAGAGCATTTCTGGCCAAGCATTGCTGACACCTAGACCAAATAGTATTTCAGGTAGACACTTCTCTGCAATACCTTTAATAGCAACAACATTTTATGTTCCTTCATTTGGTAACTCATTACTGGATTATTGCAAGCTGCTGGGCTGCATACACTTAAAGACATAGAATAAAACTCATGTGGCACAGTTTAAGTTGTCTGAAGTTCTTTTCTTTTTTTTCCCCTTCCCCCCATTTTTTCTTTTCTTCTACTATCAACTAGCAAAGAAAATGGCGTGAAACATTGCTCTCAGGAACCTTTTATTATTTATTCATTCTTTCTTTAGTGACTTCTTTTAACAATAAAAAATGGATGGTGTTTTTTAAGAGGCAAAGCAAAATGAGTTTGTTTCTGGTTCATAGCACTGTCCCGTGGAGAAGAAACCTTTGTTCCATTTCTTTAGTAGTCATATAAATAAGTGCCTTTTTAAATAGCTTGGTGACTTATTGGTCACCAAGGATTGGGATAAGGGGACAAATAAATGAACACTGTGAAATATCCTTTAGAATGTGAAATAGATTCATATGAAACCACAGAAATAATAATAAAAACTTATATCAGCATAGCGATTGTGAAATATGATATACCATACCGCTGGACAGCTCAGTGGTTTAGGCGTCTGGCTGCAAAGCCAGAGGCTGGAATTCTATTATTATTATTATAACACAAATGTGTTTCAATGCAGAAAGTTTCATCAGAGTCCTAATAATGTCCTAACATATTTTGAAGGATGAGGAACACACACACACACACACACACACACACACACACACACACACACACACACACACACACACACACACACACACACTGACTCAAGTGGATGAAAAACCTTGCACTGAATGACTCCTGAGGTATTTTCTGACCCCATGGGTGTGTTACCGTATTTGCCGGCGTACAAGATGACTTTTTTGGCCCAAAAAACATGCCTCCAAGTGGGGGGGGTCGTCTTGTACGCCGGGTGCATTTCATTTGGGCCAGGAAGGAGCTGCTGCCACCATTGAGTAAGTGACGTGGGGCCGTGCTGGCCGGGGAGGAAGGCAGTCGGGCAGGCAGGCAGTCTGTCCGGATGGAGGGAGGGAAGCAGAGATGGCCATGCCTGAGCGGCCAGTTCCCGCCGCCGGGCTGCCCGCCGCCCCGTGCCACTGAGCCACCCGCCCAGCCATTTCCCCTCTTCCTCACCCTCTCGCCACTGAGCAAGCTGCTCGCTCGCCCAGCCACTTCCCCTCTTCCTCGCCATCTCACTGCTGAGCAAGCTGCTCGCTCGCCCAGCCACTTCCCCTCTTCCTCCTCCTCCTCCTCCTCCTCCTCCTCCTCCTCCTCCTCCTCCTCCTCCTCTTCCTGCCACCACCCACCCTCCTCGTCGTCACCCTCCTCGTCACCGGCCATGAACTTCCAGGGCAGGCGTGGGCAGAGCCCCAGGCAGCCGGCGCCACAGCAGAGCCGTCCACTCCATATTTTCAGTGGAAATGTTGGGGGGTCGTCTTATACGGCCAGTCGCCTTGTACGCTGGCAAATACGGTATTACAAAGCATTAAAATGTCCCATATCTATAGAAATTTTTGTACAGAGAGAAGAGAATTCCATAATACTTAAGCACCAAGAACAAGCAAACACATGTTCACATGAATTGGAACACAGTTTTCAGTATCTCACTGCTTTTTTTTTTTCAAAAATATGTAACCAACACAATGTTACTGGCTTAAAAATACTACTATTTGTATTTCCGATCAATCAATTTTAAAAACGTGTTTTGAGCCCGACAAGTTAGAAAACCCACAACGCCCTAAAGGAAAACATGTTTTTTAAAATCTTATTTTATTTCAGATTCTCAAGATCACCTTGCATTAACGGGCTGGCGGAAACATTTTCTGGCCAAATATCAAAAGAATGTCTTTTGAGGGATATGTCTCACAATAAAGGGCCATTCTTTATGCCAGGCATCTCACAGATAACCAGAGTGTGTATGTTCTTCTATCTGTGAAGAAGGCATTTCGAGAGGTAGCTCCTCAACAGTCTTAGTACTTCAGATATGTTTTGAGGTATGTGACTTGAATGCTCAAACGGAATGTTGTCTTTAGATTCAGAACATTTTCAGTGGGTAGCACGGTATCTTCATCTTTAGGCTTGCCATGGTCACTCCCAAAGGTATTCTGGAAGCGCCATTCCAAAATTCCCTTCAAATTATTATATCACTGCTCTTCCAAGTAACAGCTTTGGCCAGGTGAAATGTCCTAGTCCCTGTTTTCACCAGTGAGTACTGACATATTTTCACCTTCATCGATAGAACAGTTCACTGTCTTAATAAATAATATGTTGCACAAGGAGATGGCAGGATTTCAGATTATAGTTGTCTTCCACTTTCTCTGTTTTGCTGTTGGCAGGGATCATTCCTGATGTAAACTTTCCAACCAGCTTCTCTGTGTCATCTTTTTGACCACAAAATGGCATGGTGCATTTCAGCCCCAGTACATTACCTTACATGAGCCAAAAGAGGACTCCAATGCTCATTCAATGCATTTCTTGGGATATTTTTGTCTCAGCTGTTCTTTGTCTGCACATAAAGGGTGGCTTAAACTCAAGGATACTCTTTAGGTGCAAATATTATAAAATACCCAGTTCGTCAGTCTAGTTCTCTATGGCTTCTGCAACAAAATATGACTTCAAATGTCCCATGTGTCTCAATAAAGGTTAAAACAACAACAAATATCTACCATTTTTGTCCTGTATGTCAAACTTGAAAAGAAGAAAAGCTTGGGGGAAACCCCCCCCCCATGAACCTCTCCTTAATTCCATTGCAAATGACTATCCTAAATATAGGTAGGTAAGAAATTTGTTTCTTTAGCTTTGGATAAGAATTTTCCCCAAATTAACAAATTTCTTCATAAATTGGGAGGAAAGAGTTTGAGAAGAAGGGAAACTAAGAGACTCCTTCCTCCAGGCAAAAGGGCTTTGAGCACTTGCTCAGCCTCTTAATAATCTGTCTTGGTCTCTCTCTCTCTCTATTCTACTGTGTTTGTGATGCTGTCTGAAGGTAATGAGTCCTTATTTCAGGAATGCTTCTCGCTCTTAACAGCTACATGACATTACTCTTTCTCTACTGGGAATAGCTGTACCTATGGAATAGGGCCAGTGCAGATGACAGAAAATTTCCTTGGGCTTGTTTTCAACAGAAACTTTTAAAAAAACATAGCTACTTCTTCATACATTTGACAGAAATCAATAGGTTTGTCATTAATCTGATGGAAATAAGATAACTTTATAAAAGAAAGCAGAAGAAAGCAGGACTGACAAATGTCACCATCCCTCATCCTAAACATACAGACAGTTTTCAAAAACAATCACTTAATCATAAGCATCTCTACTTTTTCAATTTCTACACAACAAGATTCTCTCTCTCAAAAGATCCTTGTTCCTTGGCAGGGCACTCTCAATGTGACATAGCTTTCTTAATCCTGATTTTTTTAAAAAAGAGGAAAGTTTGCTGCTTATATACTCCCCATAGCACTTACAGCACTCTCTGGGTGGTTTACAAGTTAATTTATGCAGGCTATACATTGCCCCCCACCCAAGTGAACTGGGCACTCCTTTTACCAACCCTGGAAGGATAGAAGGCTGAGTCAACCTTGAGCCGGCTACCTGGGATTGAACCCCAGGTCGTGAGCACAGTTTTGGCTGTAGTATAACCACTGTGCCATGAGGCTCACTCACTGATGTCACAAGATTTGTGCTGTTTGATGATTTCACTGGGTTAATGTAGACTGACCAGTGTTCCACAATTTGTAGAATGTTTTGTTGCTGTTATTGTAACAAAATCCTGTTTTTATCTTCAGGTTGCACTGCTAACATTTATTTAAAATTATTTAAAATCTTAATTTGTAATTAAAAAGTAATTCAATTTTATGTTTCAAGGTTTTATGTTTCAGGGCTCTCTAAGGTTCCCTTTTGCCCTGGGGAAGCCCTTGGTATGTGAAGGAGATAACTTTAATCACCCGAAATCACCATTGGATATATATATATTTTGCCTCAGTTCTAGAGGAAAAATGAGAAATGCTAGTGGGTTGAGGGTCCACACTGTAGACAGTAACACCACTATCATACCAGCTTTCACCCTGTCAGAAACTATCTATTTCCAGACAGTCACTTTTGTTCCTCAACTTCCAAGCTTCTGTGGCTATCAGTATTCCTCTGTAATTTTAATGTCACACAAATACTGAGGTGCAGCGCATCTATATGCAAGTTGCTTTCTGAAATGCTTGACTCTGTGTGTTTTTTAAAAGAGCGACACATTACATAGTAACATTGTATTTTGTTTCTCCTTAGCAATCCTTTCCTCCCCCTCCAATTTCTTAACAGTGGCATTCAGTTAGTATGAGCACTATGCACCGTTTGCTTGAATAAACTACCACAAAGTGCTCAATGACCTGCAATTCTATAATGTTCAATTACTCCCTTGGACTGAATGACAAAAGAAAGGTGACTATTAATGACTCTAAAAGCATCAAATGAGATCAATAAACCATCAAAGCCTTGATCCCAGGAGACCTTTTAACATCCCTCTCTGCACACAGTTTCTTTTCAGAGGAGACTGTATTTGAAAATGAAATCCTCCATCCGTTAATGGCATTTTGGGGCCCCATCATGTGCATTAAGTGATGGATAATTAGCACCTGAACATAGCACAAGGCTTTGGAAAACAGTGTTTGACAGCACTGCTATGCAGTATTTCCTTGTCCCCATGCTGACAGAAGCTAGAGCCTTTCGGCCTTGAGACCTTCTGCCATAAAAACAAATAGTCTGAGGAGAAGAAAATATATATGTATGTATGAAAAAAAGGCTTGGAACTGACTCATTGGTTAGATTGCCCAACTGTTCAAAATAATACCATTGGACTCCTCAGCTAAGACACGAACAGGGCCACTGCAGGAACAAGATATTCATGCTAGCCACTGCTGGTTTTGGGGATGGGTAGCCATGTTAGCACACTGTGTAATGGGTTTTTGGAATAGGTTCAATGAGGCCCACTTAGCCAACACATCCCATCAGCTAAGTAAGGGAGATGGATTTCATAAACATTTTGGTTTTGCTGCTTTCCTGAGATTGCACACCAAGGTTTAATTGCTAGGCTTTGTGCAGTTTTAAGTTCCAATTTGTGCCAGCATTATTTAGGTCTATATTTTTCCCCCGTGAAACATATGGTTCTGGAAAAGCCCTAGAGACTGTCCAGTCCAAGACTTAAAACTCTGCCCAAATTTTCTTCCTATAAATAAAGGTTATTTGGAGAGTAGGAAGTTCAAAGCCAGAAATGACCAGCTTCATGCCCCCTATAGGCCTTTGAGAGATATTCAGCAATACAACCGACTCCAGTCATAATAAAGCTGGGATCAAAGCTATTGGAAGGAATGGTTGTCAGAGTTATGAAAGGCACAAGGGGAATCTTCCTATGGGACAACACCATTTGGAATACATATAGTGAATCATCACTCTTCACTGTCTCAGTGTCAGAGCAAAACTGGAACATCAAGGAAAAGACTTCAAAAGCTAGTTTTCTCCTTTAAATGCTCACCTTTGCACATAAAATATACTTTTTGAGGGCAAGGTGGTTTTGAACAAGTGAAGTCCTGCAGATATCTGATGAACTAAGAGATTTTACGACGTGCCCTGCTCACCTTTTGAATCAGTTCTTGCTCCTTGCTGTGAAAGGCAAACTCATCTATTAGGGCTCTTCCGTAACAGCCCACACACTTTTAGCTGGGTTGATTGATATCTGTTACTTTACAGTGTATCTGCAATAGATTTCTCAGGGCCTCATGTCATCATGTGGCAAAGTGAATGTATCAATGAAAGCTCACAAAAAAATATAACCGTTTTAAAAATACCACTACTTTTTTTCTTTTTTTAAAAAAGATCATTTTTGTCAGGATAAACTTGTACAGACTAATATGGAGACTTTGAAAACTTCAGGCCTCATGTGTGTAGTGAATGGGATGGTGCAGAATAAACCACCCTGGTTTCTTAGACTACAATTCAGAAGGTCATGAAAATACACTGATTTCATTCTTTGCTTCTGGACACCTCCTCTCTGCAAACTAGTTTTAACTTGCTAATTCTTCTTTGTTCAAACCAGAACTCTCCATTACCCTAAAGCAGAAAGCCGATTTATTGTCTGCTTATTAACCAGGACCTGAACTGGCCCATTCAATCCATCATCACCCATACAACTGATATATCACTTGTTCACAGCCTTCTCCCAGTGGCTCCAATCCAGTCACACTGGATGTCCAGGTCAGATTTAGGCTATGAAACTCCCTTCCAAGGAAGTCTAGGCTATCCCACATCTTGCTGTCCTTCTGCCAGCAGGACCAGGCATTTTTATTTAAACTGACCTTTGGCCAATCTCAGGTTGTTTTAATGGCAAGTGTTGTTTTGCTGCTGTTGCTGTTATTTTTTTTTTTTAAACTGGCCTGAATTGGTTTTACATGGTTTAAAATTGTGTTGGGGTGACTACATTGGCCATTTACTCTACAATCTGCAATGGATTAGGCACAGATCAATTTGAATCAAAACCCAGGGACCATGATGTAAAACTCAGTGAAGGCAAGCCGGTTGTCACATTGTTTCTTCATAGTTCAGAATTGCCTCTTTTTGCTCAGCCAGCAATGGTGGTTTACAAATGCCCCAGCCAGCCTCCTATCACTTTTTAATTTTATTTTATTAAAATAATATCAAACACAGACAACAGAAACCTACCACCACAATAAAATACAATTACATAATACACCAGTGCCACCTTCACCCTCAGGGCTAGTATTAATAATATTTCCAAATGTCATTCAATCCATTTTCTCTCCAAAAATTCATTGTTTCTTCCCTCTGGGTATACGCCTTCCCTCTCCAAAATACATATTCCAGAAATACATTCCATGTTTTCTTAAAATCATAATTTTTTATAAACCTCTTCTTATTTTCATATCACATGTCAGTTTATCATTAATTGCCATATCCCATAATTCTATATGCCATTCCTCTAAATTAATTTGGTTATCATTTTTCCAATTTCTTGCAAATATTAACCTTGCTGCTGTAACCATTATTACAATCAAATCCTTACTTTTTTCAGCAATTGATCCTCCTTGACCGTATTCAGTAAGGCTGTTAACAGGGACATTTGAATATTTAATGCAGTTATTTCAATTATTTCTTTAAAGATTTGCTTCCATTCTTTCTTTGTTACTTCACAGAACCACCACATATGTAAATATGTCCCCTTCTCTTTTTCACACCTCCAACATAATGATGATAATTTTTTATTGTATTCAGTTTTACCAGCATTAAATATCATCTCCATATTACCATGGCAATTTCCTTTATTCTTACAGACATATTCTTCATAATTATTTTATCCCACATTTTATCCCATTCTTCTCCTATTTCTTCTTTATCCAAATCATATTGCTACTGTGCTTTTCATTTTTGTGTATCCTGTTCGGCCTGAATTAATAACTTATATATTTGACTTACAGTTCCCTTTCTTTCTGTCTTTTCCTCTAGTTTCAGTCTTTGTTCAATTCTTCTTCAAATTTTGTCATTTTTCTACTATTCCCTTCCTTACTTTTCCATTTCCTTGTCCACATATCTATCTGGAGCATGTTAAGCCAAGAAATCTCCTCTCCCAAAATCTCTTTAATATTTCCTTTATCTTTCAACTTCTCCATCCAATCTTTTATCCTATTTACTGTATACCTTTATCTTCTAATATGTTCTTAAAGTTTTGGGTTTTTTTAAGCTTTTCTGGAAAGTTCTTTAAATCCACAACCTGGGATAAGGGAGAAATTGGTGGGCTCAATGCACCCCTAAACTTTTGCTCTCTGCCCAGTGTAATCTCCTGATCTGAATGCAAAGGGGTGCTTGCAGGGTGTGAGTTCCCCTCAGCTGAGCACCCGTGTTTGTTTTTTGTTTGTTTGTTTAAGAAAAGGCTTTGAAGACAATGCTGGAACACCATATCACTTGGTCACTTCAGGGAAACGACTGTATTTTTCCGTGTATAAAACAACACTTTTTCCTTAAAGAATTTGAGAAAAAAATGATGTTTGTTTTATACATGGAAGGCAGCTCTTTACCACTGCCTTTTGCAAAGGCACGGGGCTTAGCAAAAAGGAAAGGGAGGAATTGCTCCCTTCCTTTTTGCTGAGCTTTGTGCCTTCTGAAAAGGCAAGGGGCATGGGGCTTTAGCAAAAAGGAAGGGGAAACATTGCTCCCTTCCTTTTAGTTAAGCTCTGTGCCTTCTCAAAAGCCAAGGAAAAGTGGCAGTCACTTTGACAGCCGGTTTCCTTGCCTTTTGCCAAGGCACGGGCTTAGCAAAAAGGGAGCCCTTTGATTCCTGCTTTTTCTAATTTGGGGTTAGAAAAGGCAGGTCGTCTTATACTTTGTGTCATCTTATAAATAGAAAAATATGGTACATTTTAAAAAAGAGGTGGAAATAGCCAATAAGCACCTTGTCAAAGGTAGCTTCTACTGTTAGGAAGCTCCATGCACACACACACCTCTGTTCTTTGCCTCTGTTCCTGGGGACTCCTTGTCTGGAAGGCTACAGCAATCCCACTGGTGGAAACCCGATTTGAAAAAAAAATGCAGATCACAGTGAATCCAAGTGTATTTCCCCTGCTGTTTTGTGCAGCCTTAATTGTGTACTTGTTTTAATTGGATAATCTACTCAATGCTGTTTTAATGCTGTAATTCATTGTGCTTTCTTATCTGAGCCTGTTTTTTAAAACATACGTTGTAAGCTGTTTCGGATTCTGCAAAGGCAAAAAAGGCAAGATATAAATGGAACAAAGACATGTAAATTAAAGAGTCCATACAAGAATGCAATGTGCAAAAAAAGATAAAGGTTGAAACACAGAAGTAGTAGAAGAAAGCTCTTCTAAAACTCCAGGCTTTACACCAAAGAGGGAAAATAGAAATATTTAAGAACTTCAGGCTGATACCCTTGGAAGAAAGGTTGGATAACTGCATGCTATTTAAGATATAGGGCAGCCTTGCACCACCGATATTAAATCAATGTATTTGGAGCCTCCTGCAAAGTTGCATTAAATTAAAAACAATCAAACAAACATCAAATGAATAAGATTAGAGGGGGGTTGTCACATAAGTTACACAAGCTGAGCAGTTCAGACTTCAGCTCCTTTCTGGCTTTGGTTTATCTGATCTGACACACCTAGATGTCTAACGGCTTAAGTAAGAACCCGACTTGTATTCGGGAGAATATAATCCTAAACATAGAGCACATTAAGATTTTTTTAAAAGAAAAGCAATAGCACAGCAGTAGCTTTAAGAACAATTGCTCATTTTCAATGCCTTCTATTTTCTCAAAGTTTTCTTGAAACACAGCGCCAGTGCAAAGATTATAGTATTCTGACAGTTCCCCCTTAAAAATACTTTTAAAATTATGCAAAAGATATAACTAAAACAATATATAATATAACTAAAAACAGATAATACATCCAACTTAATCATATTTAATAATCAGAATTAATCTAATATGTTTAACCAATTAACAGTGCTCTCCTTCACCTAGACCAATAAGGATACTTACAGCTTTCTATTTAATAACTCAGAGCCCCTTACTCCCTCCAAAATTGCAATTTTTGTTGCAAAAGTATCTTTTTCCTTTTATTAATACAAAGTCGATAAAGTCTTCCCATATATCCTTAAAAATATTCTCATTTACCAATCTTTTTTTTTAAAAAAAAAATTGATACCACATTAATAGCTGTAGTCCAAATTTCATTATACCGTTCAGAGACACAAGTGTAAAGAAATTCCCTTCTGTAAGCAAAAGCATGCTGAACTATTACCCAGAAAAAAATGGTATGAACCAGCATACACACATGCCCTTGCATTGACTGCTGTGCAGGTAGCCCATCAGTTGCTCCATTTGTTTGGGTTTTGCATAAGAGGCACTTTATCTCATTGCTGTTTAAAATGAAGGTTAGTGTTTGGATTAAAATAACATACAGCCAAAATTGAGCAGTACTGTGAGAAACTTCTGCTTAAAGGTTGTAGCTGCATTCTGTTCGAGTGACGTGTATACACTCCTGGCAGGAGGCGGCAGCTGCCAGCAGGTGGGGTAGCCCTTTCTTCCGTCCTTTCACTTAAAGGTAGAGCATAAGATCAAAGGGTTATTTTAGCCAATCCTGATTACAATTCTGTAACTAGTATCCTATCTGTGTCTCTCACAACATACTATGTAAATTATGCTAAGTAAATAAAAGAGCTCCCAAGGTGTTGCCTCTAGGCTCCGCTGGCTGGGACATTCGCTGTCAACTCATTTGTTCTTTCTCTAAGGCAATTAGCCTTCCTTTGTTCCATCATCACCCACACTGTACAGACTACAAAACATCTATAACGTTTTGAGACAGTGTGATGTTTAGATGAGTGAAACTTTATCATTCATAAACAGGGAGTTATGAAGAGAAATTGCCCAATGAATTGAAAGTCATCTGACAATCAGTACCTCAGTAACAGAGATGGTTCTGTTTTTAAGCATTTCAGATATAATTTTCAGAGAATTGTCCCAGTGTGATTTCACTGTAGAGAGTTGACAACGGGAGCACACTGTTCCATTTCCATGCAGGGTTTATTATTCACACAGGTCCTGGCCCTTTATCAATGCACCGCTCGGCTGAATTAATTACACACACCAATATTTGTGGCATTAAATGTGAATAGATCTGGGAAATAGTGTCGCCTGTTTATATAATTAAGTTGCTACAAGCTGTTGGAAGAAATACAACTTGCTTTCTGGCTTCTTGGATGCTAATCAATGATTCATTAGCTGAAACACGTCTCTCTGATGATAGTCCCTCTGTGCATACGATGAGGATTAATGAGGAAAATTAGGGCAAATTCATACCACACACATAGGATTTACATTCCCTTTACTTGGATAGGCAGCCACACACACACACACACACACACACACACACACACACACACACACACACACACACACACACACACACCATTTTTACATGTGTGGCTCTGAGGCCACAAGACCTCAGCAGCAGCAATTACGGTAAGAGAAAGTCAGTGGGGGTGGGATGGGGCCTAAGTTAGGGAAAGGAAGGGGGTGGGGTAGGCTGTGGTATTGGGTGGCTGTGTGAGGTGGCGGCTGCTTTTGTGCCACCAGCCGGTAGGCAGAATGGTGTTTGTTGTTTTGTTTTTTTAATATGAAGGACGAATAAAAATAGGTAAATATTCATCCCTTTGTATTCGTGGGGGTCTCTGGAACCCACAAATATGGATTCATGAATATTTAACAAATAGGCCATATTCATCAGAAAAGTGATCCATTTTTATATTCATCCCCATCTCTAGTTGTTAATCCTCCTGAATTTCTTTTATCTTTGTGTAAAATATTATGGCCCATTAATGAACATTACTTGCCTGATAAAATTTCCCTTGGAAAATTGGAGGACTAGTAACATATGTGAATACAAGGCCCCATTTACTGAAAACCTTGTTAAAATCTTCCTTTAAAATTTATAAATGTGTGTGTGTGCTTTTCAAGATGGTTAATCTCCACTCAGCCTCCATAAATGCCATGAGCGTATATTGTGCTAAACCTCTGGACCTACCTACACTCTTGGCCTTGTTACAAATTTCTAAATCTAGATATTTTGACCAGTAGCCCATCAGCTTCAATCTCATGAGCAACCAAGAGGGTTCATAGACCAAGCAGGGAAGACACTTCTCACCATTTTGATTTGAAGCCATCTATGTGTTGAGCCTGTATGCAAAAACTGCTAAACATTTTCAGAAAATATGAAAATATTGATTGTTCTGATAAATTGTATTGAAAAGCATGCAGGATCTTTGATTGTGACTGCAGGTCTTTAACAGACTAAGGAGCTTTCTAAGGCAAAAAGAAAATCCAGCTGTTAAATGAAATAAATCACAACTGTATTTCAAGAAACTGAAGGACAGTGAAAGGAACAAATGACTACAGTGTACATATTACAGTGGAACCTCGACTTACGAATGCCCCTACCGACTTACGAATGTCCCTACCTCAGCTTACGAACCACTCCGGTTGCAAAATTTTGCTTCGACTTGCGAACAGAGCTTTGACTTATGAATGAAAAAAATGTATTCTGTTTAAAAGGTGTTCTGCCCTTTTGTAAGCTAAAAGGTGCTTGGTTTTGTTTAAGAAGCGCTTGGGTTAAAAGATGTTTTGTTTAGAAGGTGTTCCCTTCCCCCTGCCTCCTTTCCTGTCCTTTTTTAACCTAAGTTCATCTTAGGTCAAAAAAAGAAAAATTCTCCCCCTAGTGGTAGAGGACGGATTAACTGGCTTTGCATTCATTCCTATGGGAACGAATGCTTCTACTTGCAAAGGGTGCCTCCAGATAAGAATGAAAAACAGCTGGAAGAGATTAAATGGTTTTCAATGCATTCCTGTGGGAAATTTTCCTTCGACTTACAAATGTTTTGATGTACAAACACCGTTCCAATATGGATTAAGTTTATAAGTCGAGGTTCCACTGTAGTTTCATTAATTTAACCAATAATCTCCTGATTTGTGGGGCTAGAGCTAATTAGAGCTGAGTGTATGCCCTCTACCCACCATATGCTTTTTGGAAGCACCAGTTAGACTGGGCAATAGCAGGAAATTCCTTTGGTGTAATAGCGACAGTCATATCAGGAGAAAATAGTTATAAGAAAGAGATAAAGAGCTTTTCCTTTTTACTTAAAAAACACCTTTAACTTTTAAAAGAAAAGCTTTTGTCGCCACTGCCAAGCCTGGATATGAGTTTCCTATTTATTAAAATATTTTTATCCTGTCATTCTCCTTAAAAAGGACACAAGGTATCTTACATCATTAAAAAGCCAATATTTAAAAGCTTAAAAATGCTATGTATACAAATATTTAAAAAGAATTAAACACATATTATATTAAAAACAGCAAATCAAATCAATACTAAAACACATTCAAAATGACAGAACATAATAATAATCCATTAAAAAATCCCTCTCAGACTGCCAGTCATTAAGGGAAAGTTTGCCTGAAGAGTCTTTCCTGCTTGCCAAAGGACAGCAAAGATGGGGTCAGCCTGTCCTCCTGTGGGAGAGAGTTCCAGAGTCTGGGAGCAGGAACAGAAAAGGCCCACTCCTGTATCCCCACCAAATGCACCCAGAGAAAGGCCTCCCTTTATTATTTTAATGCCCAGGCAGGCTCATAGAGAGAGATGTGGTCTTTTAGATAGCTTGTTCCCAGGTCATTTAGGATTTTATAGGTTAAAAACAACACTTTGAATTATGTCCAGAAACCCATCAACAGTCGGTGGAGCTGCTGTAACAGGGGTGTTACATGTTCCTTGTAGCCATCCCCAGTTAGCAATCTGGCTTCAGCCTTTTGGACACTCTGGAGTTTCTGAACACTTTCCAGTGGCAGCCCCACATAGAGTGCTTTACAGTAATTCAGCCGAGATGTAACTAGGGCATGTGTCCCTGTGACCTGATCAGAGCTTTCAAGAAATGGGTGCAGATGTTGCACTAGTTTTAACTGTGCAAAGGGACTCCTGGCCACCACTGAAACCTGTACATCGAGGCTCAAATATGAATCTAGGAGCAGCTCCAAGCTGTGTGTCTCTGTTCTCAAAGGGCGTGTAGTCCATTCAGCCCAGGCTGCAGCCCTATTCCTTGATCCACAATTTGACTGATCTCTGTCGTGTCTAGATTAAGTTTCTGTTTATTCTTTCCATTTATTGACACATCCCCATCCAGTCCATTACTGACACCAGACACTGATTTAGAACTGGAACAGCTTCCTTTGATTTAGATGGAAAAGAGAGAGAGAGAGTTGGTTCCTGCTCATCTTGTTCCTGCCATTCTAATCCTCCTATCAACATCCGTGCAACATCCCCAGTTTTAAGTAACAATGGATTAAAAGCATTGTGTGTTTTCCCATCTAGAGTAGAGCTCTTGAATCCATGGAACTTCAATTTGTGGTGCCTTTACAGTTCCTGCCAGCTGAAATCCAGTACTAAGTCAGAACCAGAGTTGGCTGATGAAATCAATGATGGAGTTGACTTACCAAATCCCTACCGACCCATTAGGACTGTTCTAGTGTGACTTATTGCTGGATTTAAGCCAATGATTCAGTGAGTATGTTAGCTGGACTTAGCAATTCAGTGTAGTCCTGTGTCCATAGGGCCTCTCTGGCTTGGCTCAGCTTTTTCAATCATGCTAAGCAAAATGTAGTTAAGCCTACAAATTTACCAGGTAGTATCCTGCACTAAGTAACTCTCAAACATGAGTTCACAGATTTAATCATGAACTTGAACAGCTCTGGGCTCAGATGAACTGGAGCCATCGGTTGTCCTTGCAGCCTCTTTTTTTCTGTTGTCAGATGCCTCTTTTTCTTTTCTCCTCACAAACTGCTCCAGGGGTGCCTTCTTACAGCTGCTGAGAATATATCAACTTCGCCCTTACCTGGATGAGCAGAGCCTGGCAGCAGTCACTCATGCACTGGTAACAACCAGACTGGATTACTGCAATGCGCTATACGTGGGGCAGCCTTTGAAGACGGTCCGACGACTGCAACTGGCACAGAACCAGGCTGCGCGGCTGGTAAGTGGTGCCGCCGCATGGACTCATATCACGCCGGTTCTGAAAAATTTACACTGGCTGCCGGTTGCTGCTCGGGCCCAATTCAAAGTGCTTACTTTGACATATAAAGCCCTAAACGGCTTAGGACCTGGTTACCTAAAGGACCGCCTTCTTCCATATGTGCCTGCCCGTCCTCTAAGATCAGGCCAGGAGGCCCTTCTGAAGGTGCCATCCCTGAAAGAGGTGAAGGGGATGGCATGTCGGAATAGGGCCTTCTCGGTTGTTGCCCCCCAACTTTGGAACACCCTCCCTAGAGAGATCCGCCTGGCTCCGACACTCTTGGCCTTTCGGCGCCAGGCAAAGACCTTTCTGTTCACCCAGCATTTTAATTAATTACTTTTAATGTTTTAATTGTTTTAAGAAATATTTTAATATATGGTATTTTATACTGTTTCTTAAAATGTTTTTAATGTTTTTAGGTTTTAATGTTCTACGCCGCCCAGAAGCCACTGGCAATGGTGCGGCTAAAAAATATTGTAAATAAATATTCTAAATAAATAAATAAAATTTCCTTCTGAATCTACCCTGCTCCTTCTTTTTGAGTAGGATGAGCAATCAGGAAAGAATATTTAACCACATTATTCCTCTGGCTTCTTAATCTTTTTCTGAAGGCAACTGAAGACCTTTGCTTGACTGTTTAAGTTCTGGATGAAAAAGAAAGAGGGGAAAACCCACTTGTTAAGGCTTCAGAAGTACAGTGGATTCATGTTTGTTTGCTTCTTCTAAGCTTAATAAGAAGAAAGTGTCCATCAGCATCATTTGGAGAACAGTAGAGAACATATCTTCACAGAAAATGCATATTGTGGTTTTAAAAAAAGTTTTCAGAGGGGTTTAATGAAATCAATTCTCCACATGGGATACACAGCAAAGCAAAGCTTAAAGAACTGTTAATTTTGGTTTTCTGAGATTTTTCCAGGTTTCTTTGGATGTTTTAATATAATGCAGTACTACCTATATTAAACGGATAACATCAGCACTTGGTGGGCAAATATCACTTGACAAACAACACCTAACACTTCTTTCTCTTTTCTCTAGAACTGAAAAATTTAAGGAGCTTCTTGCGGATAATTACATGCTCCTTCCATCCCCGAACAGGGAGAAATGAAATATGATGGTACTGTTATGGAAAAACCAGTGTGTTATTTTGTAGAAATCAAGAAACAGAAGACATTAAAAAGAAAAGGCTGTATTTCAGGAAGTGCATTAAAATATTTACTCCTATTTTACAGAGTATAGGTCTGTGTTTGGAGGCATCCATTGGCTGAAATCCTGTTGCACAGTTCTACATGTGCAATGGGAATGATGTCATCATCAGCAGCAGCAAAGCACCACTGATTAAAGGCTTTGTTCAAAGATTTCAGAGCACATTCAACTCAAACAAAATGCTGTGACACCACAGGCACTCCAAAATCACACACACACACAAGCTAGTAGCCATTTGCTTTTGATGATGACATCTATTCCCATTGCACACGTAGAGCTGTGCAACAGGATTTCAGCTTCTGTTTGTCCAGTCCAAGTGTGCCCTGAAGACAAGAAGAAGAAGGAAGGAAGGAAGGAAGGAAGGAAGGAAGGAAGGAAGGAAGGAAGGAAGGAAGGAAGGAAGGAAGGAAGGAAGGAAGGAAGGAAGGAAGGAAGGAAGGAAGAAAGAAAGAAAGAAAGAAAGAAAGAAAGAAAGAAAGAAAGAAAGAAAGAAAGAAAGAAAGAAAATTGTAGAGAAGGGCATTCATGTGGTCTACTAATAGGTCCAACCTGGAGAGCAGACTGAGTAGGAATCTATGTCACCAAGTCACCTATCACCACTATGGTGATGTATATTGCGTTTCTATTTAAATTATTAAATTATTTATTTGTGTGTAGCTATGCATATTAATAACATTGCCCTCCCAACCACGAAATAAAGACGCAAGACAATAATATGGGTTAAATATGGGCCACACTTTATTGATTTAAATTCGAATTCAAATTTGCCATCCTTTGGCAAAAGGAGGGGGCCTGCTGTAGTGCGGAAACTGGTAACTGGTAGGGATATCCAAATACCCCTTGATCAGCAATGATCAAGCAAATGATCAGCAAATGGGTGAGTCCCCGGTCCCAGGTTCCATCGGTCTTAAAGACAGGAGGAACCCAGCCAACCGCTAATAAACACCCCCAGACCTCAAACCATCTTTAGTTGATGACTGTTGGTCTGGAAGCGGCCCAGTGCATCGTCCCGCCACAGGTACTGTAACTGCACAATCTGCAGTGCCGGGAGGTCAGGTGCGTTGTTGGCTTACCTGAAATTACAGTGGGACACACAGGAAAATACCTGTTTTTTCCGCACTACCCACCAGTGTGACCAAAAATTTCCACCAAAAATGCCAACATCCCTTTTCCAGTGTGGGATAGGCAAAAAATCCCCCCATCCAAAGGACAATCAGGATGAAGGTCAAAAATTCCTATCTGGCCCCTTAAAGGCAACCAGAAAAACTCACATTAGATTTTTGCCCGAAAAAGAAGAGGACAGTGTGAGGGGGCAACACCCTTTAAGTACCCTGGTGTTCCCCCCTCCTGCTTGCCATTCTCATTCTCGTGAGACTAGCCAGTCTCTCATTATCCAGGGTGTAGCGCAAAGAGCTAGCGTCACTGCCCAAAATCTGTTCCAAATCGTCAGCGGCTGCGTCATGTGCAAATGTTGTGCAAATCTCTTTCTTGTTGCCCTCTTATTGGGGATTATGGTGTTTTTCAGACTAAAAACAGCAATCCCATTGCTTCTAGCTTAGGGTCATCCCCCGCCCACTTTTTCTCCTGCAGTGTTACATTTCACAGCTCAGAAGACCAGAAGTATAACTTTTCCAAGGTGTGGGAGATACTGTTGTGTTGTCTTGTGTTTAGGGCCTGAGCTGGACAACACATTAGAAAAGCTGGATTCTTGCTAGAATCTACCTGTGAGCAGGACCCTTCTCCTCTTCACACATGGTGCTGAAACTGTGAGGAATGCAATGATAGAAGGGTGGGGCATCCTGTTCTGGTAATGATATAATGGAAATATATTTCTCTAGTGAACCCTATACATAGAATGATCTCTGGCTCCCTTGAGTGGCCAGTTCTGGTAATTCTTCTTTAGAAATATATATTTCTAGGATTTTTCTTTTAATATTTTTAATATCTTCAGACCATGGATAAGTGAATCAGCAAATACTTATACTGTGGATAAGGGGTTCTACTGCAAGTCAAATACACAATTTAATTACCTTAAAAAGCTACTAGAACACTATGAAGCCACTGCCCTGTGGTATAAAATACAAGTAAGTAGTGAGACCTCTGGAATTATAAATATAATTAGAATTATTATCTCTGAAGGAGTGATATTATCTCTTGTCATGTTTTGATCATGATGCAATTAGGATAATGCATTTGTTATTGCAAAGAGGAATTGATTAAGATAGCTCATTATTTGTAGCTCACTACTTTTAGCTTCATCTTTAAACATGGCTACCTGAAGATTGTTACCAAATTCACAAGTATTCTTGCTTGATTCCAAGAAATGGAGCAGTAAGGTGAAACAATAGGCAGTTTCTAAGGGAGACTTACACAACCTGGTGTGAGCCGCTTCCTATTTAGACCAAATGATCCCTCAAGACTACATGTATCCCTCAAGTCACCTGAGAGACTCATGATAACCTCTCTGTACATAACCCTAGATGGGTAGCCTAAAAAATGGAGGTTTATTGAACCCTAGATCAGCCATTCTCATATTGCTCTCTGGGATGCTCTGTCACATTTGAAAGGGAACATGGACTAGAAACAATTCTTCACACATAAGGTTCATTAATGTGACATATACAATTATGATTCAGCCTTTATTTCTTTCATATTGTGTTTATGGTTGTGGACAAAAAAAAAGAGAATGCCTGCCCACGGGATCAGTAGACATTATCTGAGTGACATGGTGGCAAAAACCAGAAACATTTCAGTCTAACCAAACTTCAAGGGTGTTACATACAGCACTGATGTTACCTGTCTGTCATGGGTTTGGAGGGAAAGTTCCATCCTATGGGGAGTGGAAGGCGGGACATCAGGAGGAGGGGCTGTACTATATAAATATGTGATGCCTGTGTGGTGAAGAGGAGATGCTGAGAGACACTGGGTTGTGACGAAGCAGCAGCTGGGAAGAAGAAGCTGTTGTGGGAGTCAGTGTGTCAGACAGGGTACTACTGTGTGTCAGAGTACCAACCTGATAGGTTCAGGTGTCTGTGGGTTAGCCAGAACTGATAGGTTCAGGGTCTGTGCTTCAAGTAAGGGTTCTGGGTGAACCAAACTGTATGCTTGTATGAGTGAGAATAAGCCACGTTACTTTATCCTATTCACCTGATTGTTTATTTTTCCCTGTGTGTATTTAAAATAAACCTTATTCTTTTTATTGTTTAAAAATCCATCCCTGGTCTGTGTGACTTCTTAAAGGGAATGGTTGGTGGCAGCTTAGTGTAACTGTGTGACCTATCCCAGTAGGTCTGGGTTTGTCACATTGATTGGTGTCCAGCGTGTGGGATACGACTGGTCCAGTTGTCCAGCGGTCCAGCAAAGCCTTGGCAAGTGTGCCCAGAGCAAGGGGGGTCTAGTCAGGGACAGTCTGAGGCGCGTAGGTAATCTTCTAGGTGTACCTCACGGGGAGGTGCGCTAGTGGAAGAACGTGCCAACTGGGGAGACTTAGATTAAGGTGCTCTGAGGCAGCCTAGTTTTGGCGGGAAAACGCTGAGGCAAAACTGCGTAGCAACAGCGAGCTAGCTTGCCAGCTGAGAGGCCCAGCAGAGGGGGGTAGGCTCTGACTCGATACTGTTGCAAGTTAGTGCTGAAGAACAGCAATCTCTAGGGAGAGCTGGTTCTGAGGCAAAAAGGAAAAAAGTGGTCGTTTTATTTTGAGGCTTGACTTTTTAAAGCAGCCTGTTCTGAGGGGGGATTATGCCCTTGACTCGAAGCCAAGTAGCAGACATGAGTGAAGTGAAAGACCCCCAGATTGACCAAGGTTCTGAGGATGAATTTGGCTCAGTGCAAGGTGATAGCACAGGAGAACAGAACCCAGAGCTCAGAAAAATACTCATAGCCCAACAGCATGAACTGAGGGTGAGGGAAATGGAGGAAAGGTTAGAGAGAGAAAAAATGGAGGAAAGGGAAAGAGAGAAACAGCGGCAATTTGAATTAGAGAGAGAGAGAATGGAGAGGGAGGAAAGATTGGAGAGAGAGAGAATGGCGTTTGAATTAAGAAAACTGGAACTGATGAACCAGAACAATAATAATAATAGGGATTCTGAGGGAGGCCAATTGTCTAAGGCTGACCTGAAGAAATTCCCTGTGTACCACAAGGGAGATTGTCCTGAGGTGTTCTTTTCCTTAGTGGAAAGAGCGTTTGTGGACTTCTCAGTGAGGGAAACTGAGAAGATGACCATCATGCGATCTTTAATCAGTGGTAGCCTGGCTGAGGTTTATGCCGAGATGCCTGAGGAACTGATGAAAGATTTTGCAGAGTTTAAGAAACTGGTGTTTGCCAGACATGGGATAAATGCAGAGCAGCTGAGACAAAGATTCAGGTCCCTAACCAAGAAACCAGAACAGACTTTTACCCAAGTGGGGGCCCAATTGGTGAGGCTGCTTGAGAAATGGCTATCGCAGGAGGGAATAGAGACCTATGAGCAGCTTAAAGATTTGATAGCACTGGAACAGTTCTATTCAGTCCTGCAGGGGGAATTGAAATTCCAGGTGAGGGAAAGGAAACCGAAATCTGTGGCAGCAGCCGCAGAGATCGCAGATTTTATTTCCCAAATAAGAAAGCCCTTGGGTGAGGGGAAATCTGTAGGTAAACCCAAAGAAACATACAGCAAGTACTCTCAGGGACCAGGGAAAAGCCAGCAAGGGGGAGGGGCCCATGGTGAAGGGAAGCCCTCAGACATGAAACCAAGACCTCAGATTTTGGAGGGAAAACCAAAACAAGATGAGAGAGAATCAAAATACACCAGAAAATGCTATTTCTGTCAGGGAAAGGGTCATCTAATCTCAGAGTGTGAGAAATTGAAGCAGCTAAAAGGAATGGTGCCTCAGAATTCTAGTGGGACCAAGCCAAAAGCTGTGTTCTGTGTCCAGAAAGAGCAAGGCTCAGTATCACAGAGGGAGCCTGTTGCCATGGCTACTCAGTCTGGAACAGCTACCTATGCTGAGCAGGCTGAGGAAAATGGTCCTCTTGTGGAGGTAAAGCGCTGCTTGCTGATAAAAACAGATTCTCAGTTGTTTGAGACAGCAGGGGTGGACGTAGGAATACTTGACCGTCAGTATAGGGGGCTGCGGGACACTTGTTCCCAGGTAACCCTGTGCCATCCAGATATTATTCCAAGGGAGTTTATAATCCCAAATGAGAGCATGAAGGTGGCAGGGATTGAGGGGCAGGTAATCTCTCTGCCAGTAGCAGAGGTACCTGTCAACTTTCAAGGCTGGAGGGGAGATTGGCGGATAGCGATTTCATCGACTCTGCCAGCAGCCGTGCTCGTGGGAAATGACCTGGCTGAACATGTGAAACGGGTGCTAGTGATTACACGCTCACAAGCCACCACAGGGACAGTTCAGGGGGGTAATGATGAGCCAGAGACGGAAGCAGGTGGGGGAAGTTCAGAAGCTGTGGTGGAAACCTTAACCACAGACAGCAGATTTGGACAGGAGCAAAAGGCAGACGCCACTCTCCAAAAGTGTTTTGAACAAGTGACTGACGCCCAGCTAACACCTGAAACCCCAGTGAGATTTCTGGAGAAAAAGGGGATTTTATATAGAGAAACCCTGAGGAATATCTCAAAAGGGGGAGATGGGATCAGAAGTCAGCTGGTGGTACCTGAAAAGTATCGCCCCATGATCTTACAAAGGGGTCACGCTGACATGTTTGCTGCACACTTAGGGGTGAACAAAACACAGCAGAGAATCACACAGAATTTTTACTGGCCTGACATAGGGAAGCAGATCAGGGAGTTCTGTAAACAATGTGATGTGTGTCAAAGGCAGGGGAATAACCGCGACAGGACCAAAGCAAAGTTGTGCCCTTTGCCTGTGATTGACACTCCGTTCAAATGCATAGGGGTGGATATTGTGGGACCTTTGCCCAAGGCCACAAAGAGGGGGAACAGGTTCATTCTAACCATTGTGGACCATGCCACAAGGTATCCTGAAGCCATACCCTTGACTAACATTGAAACTAACACAGTGGCCGATGCTTTGGTGGGGTATATGTCCAGGATGGGATTTGCCTCAGAGATCATCACAGATTTGGGCGCATCGTTCACATCAAAGCTCATGAAACGCTTATGGCAAATCTGTGGAATTAAGCACAAGGAAACCACTGCTTATCATCCTGAAAGTAATGGGTTAACTGAGAAGTTCAATGGGACTCTAATGCGCATGATTAGGGCTTACTTGGCAGAGAATCCAAACAATTGGGACCAGAAGCTGCAATCCCTTTTGTTTGCTTATCGATCAGTGCCACAAGCCAGTACCGGGTTCAGTCCATTTGAACTTCTATTCGGGAGAAGGGTGAAAGGGCCCCTTGATTTGATCAAACAAAATTGGGAGCAGATCACCCAGGATGACCCACAAGACGTTGTGACATACATAGACACCTTGATGAATGACCTAAGGAGAAATCTAGAGCTGGCAACAGAAAACCTGCAAGCTCAGAAGGTCAGACAGAAAACATGGTATGACCACAAAGCTAGAGAAAGGCACTTTGACCCAGGGGAGGAAGTGCTTTGGCTTAGGCCCTGCAGAGAGAATAAACTGCAGCTCAAATGGGCAGGACCATATAGGGTCATTTCCAAGATGTCAGACCTGAACTACCTAATAGAGCAGGAGGAGAACCAAGCAAGGAGGGTGGTTCATGTGAATGCCCTAAAACCCTACTACAGAGGGGAACAGAGGGTTTTATTCGCGATAAAAGCAGCTGAGAGTGAGGAAGCGGAATTACCCTTCTGGGAGGGTAGAGGGGAAGTAAAATACAACCCAGAGGAGGTAAAGATCAGTCCTGCACTCACCCAAGACCAGCAGCAAGAACTAAAAATGCTGCTTAGCAAATATCAACAGGTGTTTTCCAACAAGCCGGGGATAGTGAAGGGAGTGATGCATCGGATCCACACAGGGGATGCACCCCCGCAGGCAGTATCCCCATACCGAGTAACGGGACCCTATAGGGACAAGGTGCGGAAGGAGCTGGACGAGATGCTGAGGGAGAACATAATCGTCCCCTCTTCTAGTCCTTGGTCCTCTCCGATAGTCCTTGTGGACAAGCCTGATGGGAGCATTAGGTTTTGTGTTGATTACAGGAAATTAAACCGTGTAACCACTCCTGATGCCTACCCAATGCCCAGGCTAGACAACCTGATTGAAACCATAGGGGGTTGTCGGTTCATCTCATCATTGGACCTGGTAAAGGGATATTGGCAATTAAGAATTGATCCCAGGGATCAAGAAAAGACTGCCTTTTGCAGCCCTTTTGGTCTCTATGAGTTTCGAGTCCTGAGCTTTGGTCTCAGAAATGCACCAGCCACATTCCAAAGGCTGATGGACCAGACCTTGGCAGGGCTCAGTGACTTTACAGTGGCCTACATTGACGACATAGGGATCTTCAGTAATACCTGGGAAGATCACCTAATACACCTGGAGGTAGTGCTGCAGAGGTTAAGTGCAGCAGGGTTAACGGTAAAGGCCAGCAAGTGTCAGCTGGGTAGCCCAGAAATAAAATACTTGGGTCACATGGTAGGGGGAGGAGTGATAAAACCCCTGGAGGCCAAAATAGAAGCTGTTCGTGATTGGCCTAGACCCAACACCAAGAAAAAAGTCAAATCATTTCTTGGGTTGGTGGGCTACTACAGAAAGTTCATCCCGAGGTTTAGCGAGATTGCGGCTCCGCTGACCGATCTGACGAGGAAGAAGGCTGATGACCGCATCCCGTGGACCAGTGACTGTGAGGAGGCGTTCCAGAGGTTGAAGGAGGCGTTAATCAACTATCCTGTCCTGCGTGCTCCAGACTTCGACCGGGAGTTCATCATCTACACCGATGCGTCTAACAGCGGGGTAGGAGCAGTTCTGTGCCAGGAGGAGGAGAATGGTGACCAGCATCCAGTGTCCTACCTGAGTAGGAAACTTCAAAAAGGTGAGAGACATTTGGCAACCGTGGAGAAGGAGTGTTTGGCCATAGTATACGCGATCCAGAAGGCCAAGCCTTACATCTGGGGAAGACATTTTATTCTGTGTACTGACCATTCACCATTGCAATGGTTAAAGACAATGAAAACCCACAATAGCAAACTTATGAGGTGGGCTTTAAACCTACAGGACTATGACTTTGAAGTGAAGGTGGTCAGAGGGTCAGTGAACTGTGTTGCTGACGCCTTATCAAGAAGACCTGAAGAATGAAGACGGCGAAAGAACATGGACTATGTGTATATATTGGTGACAAAAAGTAAAATATACCTGGTTTTGAATTTGGTTTGTATGAATAAAGGTAAATTAATGTAATGTATATGGTAAATGTTTAAATGTCTAATTGCTATGATTAACTTAGAGTGTAAGCATAAGTAAGTATTATATGGTATGTATAACTGTTTTGTGTATTTTATCCAGGTTGTTTTTTGGTGAAAAGCACTTTTAGCTTTCCCCCTACAAAACAACTTATAAAGAGGGGAGGTGTTACATACAGCACTGATGTTACCTGTCTGTCATGGGTTTGGAGGGAAAGTTCCATCCTATGGGGAGTGGAAGGCGGGACATCAGGAGGAGGGGCTGTACTATATAAATATGTGATGCCTGTGTGGTGAAGAGGAGATGCTGAGAGACACTGGGTTGTGACGAAGCAGCAGCTGGGAAGAAGAAGCTGTTGTGGGAGTCAGTGTGTCAGACAGGGTACTACTGTGTGTCAGAGTACCAACCTGATAGGTTCAGGTGTCTGTGGGTTAGCCAGAACTGATAGGTTCAGGGTCTGTGCTTCAAGTAAGGGTTCTGGGTGAACCAAACTGTATGCTTGTATGAGTGAGAATAAGCCACGTTACTTTATCCTATTCACCTGATTGTTTATTTTTCCCTGTGTGTATTTAAAATAAACCTTATTCTTTTTATTGTTTAAAAATCCATCCCTGGTCTGTGTGACTTCTTAAAGGGAATGGTTGGTGGCAGCTTAGTGTAACTGTGTGACCTATCCCAGTAGGTCTGGGTTTGTCACAAAGGGTATTTAATACAATGAACTGCTTAGAGCAACGCTGCGGCTGTTGAGATGCTGTTGGATTCCACTTCCCAGCTACCTTTAGCCCAGTCACTGGTGAGGGATTCTGACAGTAAACATTGACAAGCACCTTGTTTGCACATGAGCTCCCAGAATCCACCAGCCAACAGGCCCATTTGCCCTACCAGTTGGGGTGGGTGAGTCTTGGACTTACAGTTTTTAAAAAGTAATGTTGACAAGGTCCCAGTAGGAGTTCAACATCTGGAGTGCCATTGTTCTCCCCAGTCCCAGCTTAAAGCACATCTGAAAATCTTGTGACTTAAAAAATTGAACACCATTTGCTAATTGTGTGTGCCTTTACTCAGATCTCCAAGATAAAAGAAGGGATTTTTGAGGGTATAGGAGAAGAATGATTCTTCCTCTCATGATGCTATCCATCCAGGCACGCAAATCTTTCACTACTTTCAGGTTGTTAATAATTGCATCCCGCATGCTGTTTTTTAGCTTAAGAAGTCTGATTTTAAATATTTAAACATTTTAATCATTTAATGTATTTTAATTATTATTATGGTTTAATTCCTTTTTAATCCATAATTTATTGTATTTTTAATTCTACTTGTTTAATGTTCTGAGCCACCTTGAGTCCCATAATAGGGAGAAAGCTAGCTACAAATGAACCAAAAGAAAGAAAGAAAGAAAGAAAGATATAGATAGATAGATAGATAGATAGATAGATAGATAGATAGATAGATAGATAGATAGATAGACAGACAGACAGACAGACAGACAGACAGACAGACAGACAGACAGACAGACAGATAGATAGATAGATAGATAGATAGATAGATAGACAGACAGACAGACAGACAGACAGACAGACAGAGAGATAGATAGATAGATAGATAGATAGATAGATAGATAGATAGATAGATAGAGAGAGAGAGAGAGAGAGAGAGAGAGAGAGAGAGAGAGAGAGAGAGAGAGAGATAGACAGACAGACAGACAGACAGACAGACAGACAGACAGACAGAGAGATAGATAGATAGATAGATAGATAGATAGATAGATAGATAGATAGATAGATAGATAGATAGATAGATAGATAGATAGATAGATGATAGATAGATAGATAGATAGATAGATAGATTATCCACTTTTCAGACATTAGACTTAAAGTCATGATATCTCCCAGTAGCCTGATTACACAACTATTTTGTCAAATGCAGATTAAAGTGAGATCATGTTAGGATAAGGAGACAGTTTTTCCTCCTTAAGGGTAAATAGCTTCCAGCATCACTTCTACTGAGACCGTGACAATTGGGTGCAGTTAGTGAGGAAGTCAAAAGATGGGGTTGTGGGCAGACAAGGAGAGGTGAAGAGATGGGGATAAACAATTAAGGAAAAGTCTGTTTTTCTAGTATAAACTTTGAAAAGGAGTATCCCTTCTGTTGCAATAGGTTATCTGAGGGAGTATTTCATTTTCATAAGCAAATGGTGTCTGATTCTGGATGTTAAGTTCCATAAATAATGGTATGCTTTCTAATTAAACTAAGTCTGTTCTGTTCTGAGTAGATTCTGTGGATATTGCATTTCACCAATTTGCTGCTTGTGAATTGCTCAGCCAGGGTGTATAAATGAGAAACCCGTACTGCTTTCTCCAAAACATTGGGGGGGGGGGTGTCATTATTTGGAGGAATGTCTAATCTTGACAGATAGGCTGAGTGACTTTCCTATTAAGTTTGGAGTCAGGGCCTTGTAGAGAACCATTGAAATATCACACAGGGGATGACCTTTCCCAGGGGAATAATGTCCTCTGTAAATGGAGAAAACATGGTCCGGTTCTTTCTCCCTAAATACATGTGAGTGTGATGAAATGTTGGCTTTTTTTCTTCCCAATTTTTCTACTTTTGCAGGCTTCACGCTGTGTAAAAACTCATTTTGTAGAGCACACTCTTATGTTTGTGGACAACCTGCAGAGGCCAGGACATCTCCATGCTCAAATTAATCATTTCTATTCTTATCATGCAGGGGCTTTTGTTCTCATTCCATGGGAATCCTATGTGGAGGCTGTACTTGTACTATGTGGGGGGAAATGCCTGTGAAGTGACTGTCAGAAGGCATGCTGGATTGCTCTTTTCTGGCTCTAATATACAATTCTACATATTGGGAAGCACTAGCTTACTTTGGAAGAAGATGAAAAGTGATAACCTCACAGGACAAGATGAGGAGTGAGGGCATAGGAGAAGACAGATGGAATATTGCAAGCTGACTCAAGTAGACCCGAAGCAAATTGGGTGTAGTGTAGAACAAAATTGGAGGTATCTATTGTCCTTGAAGGCATAGAAGTGGTAATAGCTAATCCTGCTCTTGTCTGCAACGGAGCAAAGGTAATGGATGTGGTTATATGTTTCAATATCTCTGGATTCCCCAAAGCATTTGTGTCATTTCTTCTTGGGAACATTTCTTTTACAGATAGAAATCCAGATGGCAAGAATACCTGGTATTTGAGTAACAACTAACAACATATGTTCTGGGCTACTGATCCTGCAATGTTATGCATGAGAGCAGAGTTTAGTGGGGTGTCTGTGAGGAATTGTGAGAAAGAAGGCAGGGAAGAATAAATAGTAAATTTGCAGTTGGTTCATAACTCATTTGCCCTGCTGTAAGGCAGAGCTGCTGGATTCTGACAGCTGAAATTCAGTTCTGTGGAGACAAGAAACTACTTCTGTCCAGAGGTTATGTATACATGAGACTACGGTAAGAGATCATCTGAGGTTCTGGAGTTGCAAGCCATCAATATGCAGATGACAACCAACTATATCTTGCACTAACTTGAGCAACCAGAGGGAGCCATGGAAGTCATTGCCTGGAAGCTGAGGGCCAATAAACAGAAGCTGAATCCGGGCAAGATGAAGGTGATGCTGATCCCCTGGCAATGGACAAATCCAGCCGTCGTCTCTCTAATGGCTGATGGAGGAACAGATTCCCCCTGTGAACTAGATAAGGAGCTCAGAAGTCTTATTGGACCCAGTGCTCTTTGTGGAGAGAAAAGGTGGGAACCATTTTATCATCTGTCCCTGGGCTCCTTACTTGGAGGAAGCAGATGTGGCCATGCTGATCCATGCAACTGTAACCTTGAGATTAGAGTATTAAGCTTGAAGATAACTCAGAAGCTACAACTGGTACAACATGCAGCTGTCCCATCATCATCACATTACATTACAGTGGACCCTCGACTTACAGATGGCTCAGCTTACAGACTTTTTGAGGTACAGACTTCTCTGGCCACAAAATTTAGGTTCGACTTGCAGCCGGAGAATCAACCTACAGACCAGAAAAAAACCAAAATGGAACAAAAATGGAACAAAAAAGGCCAGTTACGGGATTAATCGGTTTTCAATGCATTGTAAGTCAATGGAGACTTGACCTACAGACTTTTTGACCTGCAGCCACCGTTCCAATATAGATTAATTCCGTAAGTAGAGGGTCCACTGTATTCAGCACCAGCTGTATTGGCTGTTGCTGGTTTTCCAGGTTTAATTCAAACTGTTGGTTACCACTTTTAATGTCCTACACAGCTTGTGAACCCTATACTTGCAGAACTGCCTCAAACCAGATGAGCCGTCATGCCCAGAAGCCCTTTTCTAAAGGTGCCAACTCTTTAAACTGTCTGGCTTGAATGTATTTGAAAAAATATGTATTTTCCCTGTTGCTGTCCCTATGCTTTGGAATTCTATTTTTTGAGTTGCCATGAAGTATGACATCCCTGCAGGAACTCAGGAGGGGCTGTAAAACAGAATTGTTTGGGTGGACCTTTAGAAGCTTAGACTATTGCTATTTAAGCACTTAAATAATAAGCGCTCATTATAGGTTACTGTTATTCAAGCACTTACTTGACAAGCATTCATTATATGGTAAATTTTATTTAATTTTATTGTATTTTATCATTTATGTAAGGTATTTGATTATTGCGCGTGTTATATATACATAGTGCCTTTATATATACTGAGAGCCTTGTGGCGCAGTGGTTAAACTGTTGTACTGCAGCCAAAACTGTGCTCATGACCTGGGGTCATCAAAGTGAGTGCCCAGCTTGCTGGGGGGGGGGCAATGTGTAGCCTGCATAATTAACTTGTAAACCACCCAGAGAGTGCTTGAAGCACTATGGGGTGGTATATAAGCAGCACACTTTGCTTTTGCTTTGCAATATGTGCTATTCTGGATGTTTTCGGAGAAAAGAATGACATATAAATGGGAAGGCAGGCAGGTAGGCAGACATCTGTAAATTTTTAGCTGAGTGATGTACAGGAGTCTCAAGGCAGAGTGGTAGCCTTCTGTTGTGTGAGATAAGTATTGCCTAAAAGTAATTCTTCCCCTTCCTTCCTACATGCTTGAAGCTGTGAGTGATTCAAGATGGCTAATCACAGAGGCCCCACTTTCACTTTCTTCTTGTTTTCCCCTCCAACCGATATTCAGCCAGGCCTGGAGGCCAATAGACATGTGACATTCTGGGTTGGCAGCCCTGGGAAGGCCACGGACCACGTCCAGCCCATTTCCCACCTACTCCAAGACCCCACAGGTCATGCCCATCTCCTCTGCTTTTGCTAAAAGGATGTTTTGGGCCTCTGTATTTTCGTGGTTCCCAAGATATGATACTATCTTTTGGGGGGGGGCAAAACTCTTTTAGGTTAGAAGTGGTCTAGAGGTGCTGGGTGGCCTTTGGCAGATGGATGCACTCTTGGGACCAGAAAGTTCCTGCCCCTGTGTTAAAACTATGTCAGTCTATGTTGAGATGTATTCTCTTTTCTTTTTCTAAATGTACAACCTATTTTTTTCCTGCACACATAGGGAGGTATACTTTGTCTGTGTCTGGCGGACCTGCCGTATCTGAGTGGAGACAGATTGATTACAAAATCCATAGATCCAATAAAATCACTATTCTCCATACATCTACTAGTCCTTTCCCCTCCCTGTGTTAAGACAAGTTTTATTTTATGAGGTTTTTTGTGTGTGCGTGTGTGTATTTGGACACAAAATGTACCGTTAGAAGAAAAACCTGTGCTGATGAAAACTGATAAGTGATCAACTCTGAAGAAATGTGATGACACTAACAGGAGGGCATCAAGGTTTATCTATCAGTCTCCTGCACAAATGTTCCTCCAGTTGCACATATTGTATTCAACTACACATTTTAAAAAAGTTCTAAGATTATAAGGGACCTATGACCAATATCAACCCTCCTGTGTGCATGGTTTGTGGTATACTATTATCTTTTTATGACATATCCTTGATATGTTATGTCCTTAAATTCTATTTTATGTCATTAAATAAATTCAAGAAGCAAAGATTAAAGGCTTCAGCAGCCAACTCAATGATCTGCAGTCTAACATGAGACAGCCGAGATGCAAATTACCTTTGACAGAAAGAGGAGGAAAAAATTGCAAAATGGGATAAATAATACAAAAGATGCAATAACACAAATAGCACACATTGAGCAAGACAGTGATAGCCGCTGCTTTGTTGCATAGAATTTTTATGATTAGACACCTCAAGGAGTTTCTTGTAGGGTTTTTTTAAAAAAATGTTCATTCAGTTGTTCTGTGCTTGCTTTTTTGTTTGTGTATTGCTTCTCAAAGGGGAAGGAGATTCTTTTTATGTTGAGACACTTTGCACAATGATGGAGATGCTGGGGAAAAATAGTTCTCCATGACTCTCTATCACCTAGAGGTGAGGAAGCTCAGGCAGCTTGAAATTTTGTCAAGTTTCTCACTGAACTGAAACAGCCTTAAATCAATGAAAATGAAAAATTCAGCATATATTCTTGATAACCCTGCTCCTCAGTGGATAATAGGTGATACCTCTATCAAACTGGTATTAGTACAGTACACAGTAGATTTTAAACAACTAGAAGTCACATTTCAGAGTTTCTTTTCAATGGGAGAGATGAGTCAAGGTGGAGAGAGGTGCTTAAGAAGTTAGTTTAGTGTATAACTTGAAGTAAAATTGCATCTTCAAGACTTTTTTTCATAAATCGTAGAATCATAAAAAAGTGAAGTTGGAAGGGGCCTTCAAGGCCATCAAGTCCAACCCCCTGCTCAATGCAGGAATACAATCAAAGCATATCTTCCATCTGATTATCTACATTTTTCTTCAATATCTCCAGTGTAGGAGCACTCACCAACTCCCGAGGTACAGTAACTGGTTCCATTGTTGTACTGCTCTAAGAGATAGGACATTTTTACCGATATTCAACTGAAATCTGGCTTCCTTTAACTTGAGCCCATTGTTGTATGTCCTGCACTCTCAGATAATGAAGAACAGATCTTGCCCCTTCTCTGTATGACAGCCTTTCAAATATTTGAAAAGTGCTATCATATCACTCCTCAGTCTTCTTTTCCCAAGGCTAAACATGCCCAATTCTTTCAGCCTTTCTTCATAAGGCTTGGTTTCCAGTCTTCTGATCATCCTTGTTGCCCTCCTCTGAACTCATTCCAATTTGTTAGCATCTTTCTTGAAGTGTGGTGTTCAGAACTGGACACAATACTCAAGGTGAGGCCTAACCAGTGCTGAATAGAGGAGGACTAGCACCTTGTTGGATTTGGAAACTATACTTCTGCTAACGCAGCCTAAAATAGCATTAGCCTTTTTTGTATACACATCACACTGTTGGCTCATATTTAGCTTGTGATCTACAACAATTCCAAGATCCTTCTCACTTGTAGTTTTGCTGAGCCAGGTATCGCCCATCTTGTAACTGTGTAATGGTTTCTTTTTCCGAGGTGCAGTACATTGCATTTATCCCTACTGAATTTCATTCTGTTGCTTTCGGCCCAGTGCTTTATCCTACCAAGGTCATTTTGAATTTTGTTTCTGTCTTCTAGGGTATTAGTTATCCTGCTCAATTCTGTATCATCTGCAAATTTGACATGCATTCCCTCCACTCCCTCATCGAAGTCACTAATAAAAATATTGAAGAGCACTGTGTCCAGGCCTAAGCCTTGGGGTATCCCTCTTGTTACATCCTCCCAGTTAGAAAAGGACCCATTAAATATCACCCTCTGAGTACGATTCTGTAGCCAATTATATATCCACCTAACACTTTATCAATCCCACACCTAGTTAGCTTGCTAAACAGGATACCACAGGGCACTTTGTCAAAAGCTTTTCTGAAGTCAAGATATACTAAGTCTACAGTACAGTGGTGCCTCGCCAGATGATGAGAATCTGTTCCACTGAAATTGCTGTTTAGCGAAATCATTGTCTAGTGAAAAGCATTTCCAAATTGGAATATATTTAAACCTGTTTAATGCATTCCAATGGGGAAGAATCGTCGTTGTCTAGCGAAGATCAGCCATAGGAAAGCCACTTTGCGAACTGCCAATCAGCTGTTTAAATCGCTGTCTTGCGAAGCCTAGGTCCCGAAAACACCTGTTTTCCGAACGCGGAGGGAACTGTCAAAATCGTCGTCTTGCGGAAATCGGTTTGCGAAGCAGGGACCAAACATTGTCCAGCGAAATTCCCCCATAGGAATCACTGTGTTGCGAATCACTATAACGATCGCAAAAAGGCAATGTCTAGCAAAAAAAACCTGTCATGCGGGGTAACTGTCTAGTGAGGCACAACTCTATTCCCTCTGTCTATCATGGAGGTCACCTGATCAAAAAAACAAGATCAAATTAGTTTGTTTTTGACAAATCCATGTTGGCTTCTAGTTATTACTACATTGTTTTCTAGGTGCTTGCACAATGACTGCTTTACAATCTGTTCCAGAATTTTGCCTGGTATTTATGTCAGGCGCACTGGCCTGTAGTTCCCAGGTTCCTCTTTTTTGCCCTTTTTGAAGATAGGGCAATCCAATCCTCCAATCCTCCAATCCTCTGGCACCTCACCCGTTTCCTATGATTTTAAGAAAATAATGGAGAGCGGTTCTGAGAGTTCTTGAGCCAGTTCCTTCAGTACTCTCAGGTACAGTTCATCTGGCCCTGGAGATTTGAACTCGTTCAAGGTGATAAGGTATTTCTTGACTATTTGTTTATCTATCTCCAGCTACAATCCTCTCCCCCCCCTTGTACTTCCAATTTGTTTGAAAGTTCATAGTCTGTTTTATGGGAAAAGACTGAACTAAACTAGGAATTGAGCACCTCCACCTTTTCTTTGTCCTCTGTTATCATTTTTCCATCTCCATTGCGGAGCTGTGCCTCTATGTCTTTAGTTTGTCTTTTGCTACCCACATACCTGAAGAATGTTTTTTATTGCTTTTAGTGTCTCTAGCAAACCTCAGTTCATTCTCAGCTTCTGCCCTCTTAACGCCATCCCTGCATTTCATTGCTATTTGTCTGTACTCATCCTTGATGGCCTGTCCTTTCCACTTCCTGTACATGTCATTTTTTGTTTTTAGGTCTTCCCTTTTTTTGGGAAGCCACACTGGCCTTTCTTGCAGCCTCCTGCCTTTTTATTGTTGTTGGAATTCTTTGTAGTTGTGCCTTTAGAATTTCTTCTTTTAGAAGCTCCCACCCTTTTTGGACTCCTTTTCTTGTTAAGATCTCCTGCCATGGGACCTTACTTATCCTTGTTCTGAGATTGTTAAAATTGCCTTTTTTAAAATCCAGCAGAAGTGTGCAGCTGCACTCTGCTTTCTTTTCTTTTGAAATCAAGAATTCTAGAAGGACACGGTCACTCTCACCTAGAGTTCCCCTTACTGCCACTTCTCCCACCAAGTCTGTTGGTCAGAATCAAGTCAAGGATAGCAAATCCTTTAGTTCTTTTCTCCACTTTTTGTAGGAGAAAATTATCGGCCACACAAGCCAGGAATTTATTGGAAGGGCTATACATGGCAGAATTTGCCTCCCAACATATATCTGGATAATTGAAATCTCCCATCACTACTACATCATGTCTCTTTGAAAACCCTGCAATTTGTCTTTCAAAAGTTTCATCCGTTTTCTCTCTTTGATTGGGTGGTCGGTAGTAGACTCCAAGTTCCTTTTGTTTTTTGCCCCAACTAGATTGATCCAGATGCTCTTGATGGGACAATCATTCTCCTCCTCCTGTATTTCTGTGCAGGAATGTATATTTTTGTCATATACTGCAACTCAACCTCACTTTTTATTCTCTCTGTTCTTTTTGATCAGTTTATATCCCTCAATTGCTGTATTCCAGTCATGGGATTCATCCCACCCAGTTTCAGTTATTCCTATCAAGTCATACTTACCTCCTGAATCAAGATTTCCAGTTCTTCTTGTTTATTTCTCATACTCATGGCATTTGTATACAGACACTGGAGGGTGTGTGATTTGTGGCCTATTTGTCTTTGTACATTTTTATAAATTTTATTATGATTTTCATCATTATTATTGTTATGTTTATTATTGTGATGATTCTTGTTAATATTATTATTGTTGCCCTTTAGATCAGTTTGGTCCATTCCTCTTATTGTGTGTAAGTCTTCATCTACTCTTAACTCTCTGCTTGCGTCTCCCTCCCCCTTCCAATTCAGTTTAAAGCCCTCCTGATGAAGTTCTTCATGCTGTGGGCAAACACATTCTTCCCAGTCCTTGTTAGATGCAAGCCGTCTCTTGCTAGCAGCTCTTCTTCCAGGAAGCTTTGTCCATTGTCCCAAAAATCAAATCCCTCTTGTCGACACCACCTTCGAAGCCAGTCATGCACCCCAAAGATCTTCCTTTCTCTTTTGATTCCTCTTCAGAGCCTGCCTTTAGCTTTGTTTGTCAGTTGTGCTCTGCCCAGAGTCAGGAATGAAAAGGATTTTTGTATATTTAGGCCCAAATCCTGGTAGTTGCACCTACAAGTGTAACGCAAACAGTACAACTTTTAGAGGCATATTACTTCAAGTAAAGGACTCACCATAGACATTACCTGTTGCATACTGTGTTGTGCAACAGAGAATATCCACAGTAACCATAATTATAAGTTACAGTAGGATTTTCACCATAGTTAACAAACCTGATCTTTGTGTTTCAGTATATTTCGGTATATCAGATACAAGAGAAAATCATCAAACTTGTATGGGAGGCTTTTACAACATAAGGACAGTGAGTCACCTGCACACCATGCAGCCAAATTTGGGTGGCATTGTGTCCTGCTTTAGGAATGACAGCTGTCCATTTGAAAATCTGTCCTCCTTTTTGGCGACACATGTCCTCTTTTTTGGTGATGTATAAGTGGCCACCTTGCACAGACCCAGCGGGTTCCCCTGACTGAGCTAAGAAAGTAGAGGCTTCAAATGCGGAACGAATGTAATCAGCCCTCTCTGTTTGTATAAATAAAATAGTTTGGGGGGTGGTGTCATTTTGTAAGAACAGATACTGACCACATTCTCTCTCTCTCGCTCGCTCTCATTCTCTGTGCTTTCTTAGTCTTTTCTTGGCAATTTTCTGGTCTTATTCTGAAAAAAGAAGTAGCTTTTGCCACAGCAGGAAAAGATGTTCCAGGCAGGGGGAAATAATTTCTTCTTTTATTGCTCCAAGATAAGCTGGGGTAAACATAAGAGAATAAGAAGATGGTGGCTTATTCAACTCATAACGAGTTACCATTAATATGAGTGCTATATTTAGTGGTATCAAAACGTAATGGAAAAGAACGGAAAAACCACCAGCTTGTTGCTGAACATAATGCTGTAAATGTGCAAAGATTGCATTGCATATGTTTTTATGTGAGATACATTTGAGAGATTTTATTTTTAAATGATACCTAGCTTTGCTGTCCGTCCGTCCGTCCGTCCGTCCGTCCGTCCGTCCGTCCGTCCGTCCGTCCGTCCGTCCGTCCTTCCTTCCTTCCTTCCTTCCTTCCTTCCTTCCTTCCTTCCTTCCTTCCTTCCTTCCTTCCTTCCTTCCTTCCTTCCTTCCTTCCTTCCTTCCTTCCTTCCTAGGGAAGTTTTATTTATCCAAGGCTTTGAATTATTACCAGTCAAGTAAACACAGCAGGCAATTAGAAATGCAGCTAAAATTGGAGTTAGCAAAAGCACAGACCATCAATTTTTGAATTCCTATGTATAAATGAAGCTTAGCTGAAGAAGAAAAATGCTTCCCATGATAATAATTGACCTTGAATCCCATTTAACTGAAAGAGGAAAAGCTGTGATTTAGTTTTGACATGAAGCAAAAAAGACAATGTCTTTGGGGGTGTGAAATACCGATACCAGAAAACCAGAAGCATTACTATGGGACATAGTTTCAGAACATGTCTAATTATTCCCTTAGAGTGTACCATTATTATGAAGTATAAATAAGCAGCCACAACAAATACTCTTAAATAATCCAAATAGAGCAAATCGACAAAAGTGTAAAAAGTGCATTAATTCCCACCTAAAAATTTGAATATTTACTCCACATAGTTTGAAGCAGGCTGAAGGATTTCTGAACAGCTGGTGTTGACAGCAGTAATACACTGATCTGACCTGTAAACTGAAAATCCACGATGACTCTTGGCCATATGTGCCCGTCATTGTGTGCAGCAGGGACTGAGGCCTTGTCAATCATTCATCTAGATAAACAGAAAAGTTAACTTTTTTATTCTAATCGAAAAGATGATGAATTCATGAAACATTGTGCTTATTGCTAGCTTCCTGTCTATGAGACTTTTTAAAAACACTCCAGAACTCTTCTTGCAAGTTTTATTATTTTTATTTTAATATAAATCACATTTAAGAAACTGTTGTTTCTGAGCAGAGTATAGGACTCCTTTTCAGATAATCTCCTGTAAAGTGTGTCCAAATGTATCTTGCTTAGAAAATTCTGGAGCAGGAAATTGCTCACCCTCATTACCTCTAGACAAGACACTGCATTCGGCATTCCTGTCTTATTGTTAGGTCATTTGAGAATCTAGTTCTTTACCTTCCTGGGTTTCTTCAATGCCCCATTTATTAAAGCATAAGTGGGGGACAAACTAAGGATTATCATATGCATTTCCAGATAAGTTCTCCTGAGCTTCATCCTAATAGTGGGCAGAACCAAAGGCAAAAGATGCATAACTTAAAGCTTTTGGTGCCAATAACCAAGCCTAAGGAGAGGCATTTAAAACTTTGAGAATATTCACTTTGCATCGCCAGCAACCCAACCATTTCTCTCTCTCTCTCTCTCTTTTTCTAATAGTTAAATGCCACCTTTCTCCTAAAGGATCCAAGGTGTCTTACAATATTAAAAGAAACAAAATTACAAGCTAAAGTAATCAATTATTACAATGTTAAAAAAGAATTAAATAGATGTCGTGTTAAAACACATAAATAAGAGCAATAGTAAAAGCACAAATAAACCAACAGAATACAATAATCCCTTAAAAAATCGGCTTGGTCATTTAAAGGAAGGCCTGCCTGAAGAGAAAGGTCTTTGTCTGCTTGTAGAGGGATAAGCCAAGATGGAGCCAGCCTGGCCTCCTCTGAAAGGGAGTTCCAGAGTCTGGGTTCAGTGACAGAGAAAGACATCTCCCGTGGCTGTGAAAGTGGTGGGACTCAGAGAAAGACCTCCCTTGATGATCTAAATACCCAGACAGGCTCGTAAAGGGACATATGGTCTTTGAGATCATTTGGACCCAAACTGTTTAGGGCTTTATAACTGATTGCAAGTCAATAGAGCTGCTACAACAGCAGGAGGGGTGTGTGTGTGTGTGTGTGTGTGTGTGTGTGTGTGTGTGTGTGTGTGTGTGTGTGTGCGCGCGCTGGGCAAGGGTCTCTTCAAATTGGGTCTTCAGCAGAGTGGGCAATGATGGCTGCATCATCTGCGAAGAGGAAGTCCTACATGCATTTCAGTTGGACTTTAGTCTTCACTCTCAATCTAGAGAGATTAAAGAGCTTTCCGTCTGACCTAGTCCGGAGATAGACACCCTCGGTTGCAGTTCCAAAGGCGTGCTTCAGCATGACAGCAAAAAAGATCCCAAAAAGTGTTGGTGCGAGGACACAGCCCTGTTTTACTCCACTTCGGATGTCAAAGGGGTCTGATGTTGAGCCGTCAAAAACTACAGTGCCTATATATAAAAAAACCTCCTTAGTTATAAAAGCCAAAGTTTTTGGCTTTGCCCAAAACACTTTATTTTGATATATATATCAAAAACTTTGTATTTGTTTTTTGCACTGAACATGGTACCCTATGTGCGAAATACAAGGGAGGTTGCATAAAATGAAGGGGGTATAATAGGCTCAGGTTTTGCACACGAAACACATTTTCACACACACACATACACAATTGCATTTTCTGGAAGAAGGGAATAGATGTTGTTGGTCTTATAGCTAGGCAGAAAGAGGCAGCAGCCTCAGGCAGCACATATTAAGGGGAGGGAGAAGGCAAGCTATGTTGGCCCCATAAGTTATGCTGCCTTCGGTGCAGTAGAAAGTGCTTCCCTATCTATCACTAATCCTGAGATAACTGGATAATGAGAGCAGTTTGCTTTTTTTCTATGGAATAGAGGGAAGTTCCATCTCACCCTTTGCCTTTGGCGGCAAAATGTCTTGGACTGGAATTGGAGGAATAAAAATATAACTGCATCAGTTACTTGACAAAACTGCCTTAAACAACAGAAGGTGTGGGAAGCTCCGGTTGAACCCTTGATACCAACCAGAGTTCTGTCAGGTCTCCCTTTTGCTTTCACTAAAGTAATGCTATATAGTTAACCTAAGAAAAAATTCCAGGGATCTGTCCAAGAGGGATGAGGGCCATTGTTTTGTGATACCTATATATTTCTATTATTTATTATTTATTTTATTTACTAATAAAAATCTGTAAATGCTCTTATCTTTTTATCTATTTATGGTTTTGTCCATTTATTTTTGAACAATCAGTTCAGTCAGCTAGCAAATACCAAGCCTCACAATAAAATTAACTGATCATATATGTATAGTTTTTCACAATTAAACATATCCAGATTAATGTTCCGCTTATTTGCAATTTTATTGTCATATTCATATTCATTCCAGTCCCCCTGACCAGTAGGTGCAATCGCAAATCATTTATATCAATATTTAAGACAAGATGGAGTACCAGATTAATCCAAATACCCAGACAGGAGGGAGCCTAATTTATCTTTTATCGACAAAAATCAAAGGTACTTAAGCAATGAGCACGCAGGACATTAGCCGTAATTCTGCAAAGTCACAAGTTTATTAAGAAGGATAGTCTGATATGGCAAACTTCCACAGAATGAATTCCCTGACATAATTAGGAATATACTTTTTTAACATAATAAATTCCAGCTATTAAATATTCATTTGTCTAAAATATGAAATGATAAATGGGAGTAATTCTCAGGAAGATATATTTAAGATTCTCATCCTCACATTCTCCTAAATAAGTGCACACATGACTCAGGATAACCCTCTTTGCATTTCGGCAGGAAAAGTACCATATCCCCCCTCTGCAAGGTCAATGCACCTTAACACCTTAGTTGTATCATACATATTATCTTGTTAGGAATTCTTTCTCTACTGTGGAGTCAATGGGCCTGGATAGGGACAAGAGCATAGATGCATGGGCACATTGAGCCACAATAGAGTTCTTTCCTACACAAACTTGCCAGAACATTCAGGGTGGCCACTTAGACGTTGCCAGAAAGAAGATGCTCGCCTCTAATATGTCCACTGACTTCTCAATATAAACCCACATTCAGAAATAATTGCTATAATTTAAAACATGAAAACTGTGACCCCGTGACCTCTCCGCCTATGCTGTCTGCTCTCCAGATACTAACTGTAGATGGGACAATTTTAGAGCCTTTGCTCTCCTTTTTTATACTTTGTTCCATTCAAAAAGTAGACTCTGGAGGGACATCATCCTCTCTCTTAAACCTAGTGATTCATTCACATATGAAAACATCTTCTGACTACCTTCCGAACAGAGGAAAGTCCTCTGTATAGTTAGAACCAGTTTTTGAGGCAGATTCATATTCTGAGAGAGGTGATAACCTCTCCCAATAGTGACCAAATCACAAGGATGTCTAAGGCACAAACTGGATATTCCCTAGTGGTGCAGGGGGGGGGCATTATTTTCTCTCAAGAAAATATTCTCCTCAGAACTACACAGGGGAAGAAACAGCTCTCCCTCCCCCCTGTTGTTTGCTATGATCCCAACTATTATCAGTCCTCATAGCTAATATTGTGTGACTTAGTAAATTTTTTTAAAAAAGCATTCTGGATATTACGTAAATACTTAACTGCCATGTCTTGTTTTGGTCAGCCATTTTGTCTCGATTTGGTCAGCTATCGAATTCATGGGAACAAGCCATGCAGCTGCAGAACAGGAGGTCCCATGTTTCAAAGGTTACAAGGAAACAGTGTCCAAGGTTCTTACATGGGAAGTGCAGCTATCATTCGGTGGCTTATTAGGCCACATTATTCATGGAAGCAGCTGTGCAGTTTGGCAGGGGGTGCTTTTGGATCCATCTTTGGTACTGGAAGGGCTAGTGCTAATCTTGGCTAGAAGCACTTTGCCCAAATGTTATATTCTAGGGAAAGAAAATGTGGCTAGATTAGTCCACAGCTGATTCATTTGGTGTCTAGGTTATTGAAACGTTGTTCCTATGACACTGTCCTTTGGAAGTGTTTGGAAACTACTGATATTGAAAAATGTGGCAGCCAGATGGTGTCATATCTTTTATTAACCACATAACACTCGTCTTGGAACAAATTCACTGTCTTTGCTTTTGTCATGAGTGGCCTTTCCCTATAAAATCCCAACCAGCTTGAGCAGGTTTCTGAGAGACTATCTTCTACTGTGTGAATTTGCCCAAAGGATGTGCTCATTGTCTGAGATCCTGTTGTATTTCCCTGTTTTGACATTTTGTCCTGACATTGACATTTTGTGTGACAATTCACTGCATGTGGAACTCCGTCTTCCCGAGAGACATGAGCTTGGTTCCTTTGTTATTAGCCTTTAAATCTATAATAAAAACGAGGTTATTGTACTGATCTTTCAGTGATACTCGTTGGTTTTAGGTTTTTAGGGCTTTTTATTTTTAAGGTTTTTGGGGTTTTTTAGAACTTTTCTTTTTATTGTAAATTGCTGAAACACTGATGGCATGGGAAAGGTAATTTTAACAATACATTACATAAATAAAAATAGGAGTGACTTAGGCTGGTCTATATATATATATGGAAGCCCTATTGAAACTGAAACAAATTTTCTACCGTGTAAATTGGTGGTTCTCAGTCTTGGATCCCCAGATGTTCTTGGACTAAAACTCCGAGAAGCTTTCAACACTAGCTGTGCTGGCCAAGATTTCAGGGAGTTGTAGTCCAAGAACATCTGGAAAGCCAAGGTTGAGAACCCCTGGTATATATGGACAGGGCAGGGCCATTCTGTAATTCTCCATGATAACTTGCTTTTGCTAAGGTACCTTACTAAAGGCTAGCTAAATAGCATGGTGATATAATGGAACAATATATATTCTAGTGTTTCAGTCAGAGAGATCCGTAGTTCAGTCACAGCTGACTTGGTCAAGATAGCAACTCTTTTTAAAAAAACATCCTCCTTGTTTACTTCCAACCAGCATGCCCTCAAAGATTCTGGAGGCTAATAGAAGAAAGAGACACAATCAGTTCCATTTCCTTGGAAGCGCTCAATAATCTTCTTCACTTTAGCAATGTGAGGTGGGAAAGAAGCAGGGTGAGTTTCCCCGCTTGCTAACAGTTTATCTAACTTAGTCACGAAAGCCATTCTGTTCTGTGAGCAACAGGGCACCTTTGGTATGCAAAACACACACCTTCTTTTCTTCCCACATAATTCAAGCTGCAAGAAATGCACCTGACCCGGGCTATAGCACAGGAAGCTGCTTCTATTGTTTTGCAGCCTTATCTTCTTCAGCAGGTGTCACATGAAATAGAAGGAGACCACTAATATATATTCATGTTCCCGTTGATAACTTTGACAGGCAGGGTAAACAGAATCACTGGGACTTCACTTACATTTGAGACAATGATAAAGAAGACATAGCAGTCCTCGAACAGAACTTTTGGAGGTTGTAATTCAGCGCTGACATTGTACATCATTATACCACAGTTGTGACTATCCATTTAAGGGTCTCGTAACTGGCATCATGGAGTAATTCCATTTCAGTTTGATCATCTATTCCTCCCTCCCCGTAAAGACAGCAAGCAAATTATATATTCACTTACTTTGTTTTTTCTAAACTTTGATCCTGCTAATATTAGCAGCACCACTGAGGTTAGCCAGCTCCAAGGAGAGCTCTCTGTCCTTCGAAATATCCATGGGAGTTGGTGGACAGAAAGATGAGCTTATGTTTATGGCCGAATAAAAATCCTAGGGTTCCTTCACAACAGGCGTACTCCAGGTTATTACTAGAAAATAGATTCTGCTTAACTAGGCTGGGGGAGGGGACAACAACATTGGCAAATAATATGAGAAAAACATTCTGGAATTGGGATGGTTTGATTCACATTATTTTACATTGACTGTATTACAAATGGGCACAAATCGCCAATTCAGCGATTCACGCTGGATCAGCGCTTCGGATGCACAGCTGTTTTGTGGGTGACCTGCCTTCCTAGCCCCATCTCCTCCAGTGGATGCCCACTCAGAGCCAGCATTGAAACTTTCCAGCTGTGCCTCATTGATTGATTGATTGATTGATTGATTTGATTTGATTTGATTTGATTTGTATCCCGCCCATCTGGTCTATACGACCACTCTAGGTGGCTACCAGTATGACATGACTACAATAACACAAAAATGTTACATAAGACAACCACTAACAAATTATAATACAAAAATAGAGTAAGTAATAAAGAAAGAAAGACTAAAAGAAAGAATAAAAGAAAAATCAAGTATTGACAGGAGGGAAGGCCTGAATATACATCCATGTTTTTAGTTGGCTTTTAAAGATACCCAGCGAGGGGGCCGCGCGAATCTCCAGAGGGAGGTTGTTCCAGAGGCGAGGAGCCACCACCAAGAAGGCCTGATTTCGTGTCTTTTCCTTCCGGGACTCCCTCAGCGTCAGGCCCCTCAGCCTCACCTCCTGACTTGCATGGGTGATCCGGGTAGATATTGGTGGGAGCAGGTGTTCCGCCAAATATCAAGGTCCTAAACCATTTAGGGCCTTATAAGTAAGCATTAAAACTTTGAAGTCAATGTGGAAACAGATGGGCAGCCAGTGCAGCATGGCCAGAATAGGAGAAATATGCTGGTATTTTCTCACTCTACTAAGGAGTCTGGCCGCCGCATTCTGCACCACCTGAAGTTTCCACATCAGCCTCAAAGGCAGCCCCACATAGAGCGCGTTACAGTGGTCACCCACTTAAAGACAGTGCACAGAGGAGGCAAGGCTGGGAAGCTGATCTGAGTGGGTGCCCACTGGAGGAGGCACAGCTGGGAAGTTTCAATGCTGCCTCTGAGTGGGCAACTGGCAGAGGAGGTGAGGCTGGGAAGCTGTATCACTGCCTCTGAGTGAGCACCTGCTGGAGGAGGCAGAGCTAGGAAGCCAGAGCACCTGCAGGCCACTTGTATGCCGAAGGCACCCAACCAGCATGAACCACCAAACCAGCAGTTCATGCCCATCTCTGGAATATACAATGCAAAAGTCAATGTGAATCAGCTTGGTGTTTCACCTCTAGCCTGTATTACATCCCCCTTATGCTTTTTGGGCTTCTACTTTTTGGAACTGAATATCTTGGTTCAGGCTGTGTGATTACTTAAGTCAAAGTGGAGGGATTTGTAGCTATTCTCCTTGACGTCATTCCAGCCAGCGACAGCAATAGTGAGAGAGCCAGGGCAGTGGGAAACCTGGTTGCCATTTGAACACTTTCCTCCCACACCTGGTGCCTGGGTCGACTTTCACCTTCCTTTCCCATTCTGTTTCTGTTCCTGTCCCTGTTTCTTTCTTTCTTTTTTCTTTTAAAGACTTGCTTGCAACTCGGTGACCAAAGCTGGAGACAAGAGTGAGGACTTGTCAGTGAGATAGAGAGAGAAAGAGATAGATAGATAGATAGATAGATAGATAGATAGATAGATAGATAGATAGATAGATAGATAGAGAGAGAGAGAGAGAGAGAGAGAGAGAGAGAGAGAGAGAGAGAGAGAGAGTTTTAATGCAGAAGATTCAAATGCTTAACAAGATGCAGACAAGGCTAATTTCCTTCTCTCTGTGTGTGCGCTGACTCCTGTGTGGTTGGCTGAACAGACTTTACACGAAGAAGTCCAGCTTCCTGGATGCAATTTCACAGCAGATCCATTTGAATTTTCCCCACTGTGTAGCCATACCCCAGCAAAGGTACTATATCTCCTGGAGCAGACTCATTTTTGACTGTACAATACTTTGAGCTCTTGTTCTGTCGTATCACTTCCTCGGGTCTCTCCTTCCAGATCTCATCAGTTCTTAACACTTATTGAGCTGATTCCATGGCCTTATCTCTTAGGTCTTCTTGGTCTCTGGGCAGAGTATGTAGCTCTAACTAGGCATTGTCTTTCAGTATGATAAATCTGTTTATTTCTGTTTTGGGCTGTTACATTGCTTTCTGGATGCAGGAATTTATTATGCCATAGTCCACCCCCATCTCAGCACTTCACCTCTGGCTTCCAGCAGTTCCAAGAAGCACCCACACACCCTGTTCATATGAAAATGGCACCGGTTTTGTTATTACTGCTGCAAATATGGTGACGACAGGGATGGGTGTAGCCCGCAGGGAGTTGTGGGGGAGGGATACCAGTTTTATTCCTTCCCCTTGGAAGCTGCCTATCCCTTGCCTGATGTGGATGATTTTTGGACAGGTAACAAAAGTTTTCAAAGTGGGTTTTAGTTAGGAAAAAAAAGATTGCTAATATGGAACTAATAAGTAATCTAATGGCTATCATGACCAATGAGGAACTTTTCCATATGCATTCAGGATAAACATTCTTATAGTAACAACGGGTTACAAGGTATCTTAGATGGAATTATGTTTAAAGTGTGACAGTGGAAAAATGGTCAATTAAATAAAGGATCACAGGTGAGGCAGACACTGTGTAGTTAATTTAGATATATGGTAGTTTTTGCCACAGATCTTATATAAAACATGAAACATCTGTTGTTTCTATTTCCCTTGTATGTTGACATAAAATGTAAATGGTGATTGTAGATTTAGAGAAACTGGCATAACATGCATATAGAAATGCTCTTTGTGAGAAAATAGTGATTCTGCTATTGCACGTAAAGTCATGCTTTGTTTAAAAAGCAGGTTCAGCAGTAAGCTATAAATGCTGAATTCTCCATACTAGTTGCCTAAGGATTTTTTAATATTTATGCAGTAATTTTATTTTATCTTTTCACTCAGCAGCAAGTAATTAAATGATGCCTCTTCAGTCTCATTGGGAGCAGGATTTAAGGGAATAAATCCCTTAAAGTTGGGCAGCCACAAGCTTCTCATACTGCCATCCACATAACAAAATGCTGTGCATTTTGCAACAGTATGCTAAAACACTCCTAATAAAGTTACTTATAATTTCTTACAGGCATCTTATAATCAAGATATTATTCCCATTGTAAAATAATTACTTTGGCGACAGACGGACGAACAGACCGACGGACGGACCAACCGACCGACCGACCGACCGACTGACCGGCCGACCAGCCGACCGATCGATGGATGATTGATAGACAGACAGACAGACAGACAGACAGACAGACAGATAGATAGATAGATAGATAGATAGATAGATAGATAGATAGATAGATAGATAGATAGATAGATAGATAGATAGATAGATAGATAGATAGATAGATAGATAGATAGATATTTCTAATCAAATACATGTCTGTTCTTAATACAATTGACTGAAATCAAACATACTGCTTGCACATGGAAAACAGCAAGAAGAACGTCTCAAGAAAACATTGCTATGTATGTGCATATTACTTATCCATTACATTCTGCTTTAAAATACAAGTATAGTGTGATCTTATGGCCCACAGTAGAGTATCCCAGGAGCCTTAAGAAGGATCTGACTTTTTCTCCCCACAAGGGTGGACGGAGAGTGTGGCTAGCAATGGCATCTTAAATAGGGAAGGTTTCACAGCATGACATGGACTTGAACATCAGGGGGACTTGTGACCAGGGTGGGAGGTGCCTCTCCTGACCATCCATGTCTTCCAGCCGCATGTGCCTGGACACGCCCTTTGGATCCAGAGTAACAACAATGACCTCAAGCCAGGAGAAACTTTATGCCAGCGTAAATATTTTCTCTTCCATGAAAAGCATTTGGGGGAAATTAGGTGAGAAGTCGAGCATGTTTATAGAAGAGGTGCTTCTTCAGTCTTTTAGATTATAGGTTTGTCACAATATTCTTTATGTACACATCTTGCATTTAGGTTGCTTTCTTCTGTGATAGGTTATTGGAAAGTAATTAGCACGTCTTAATTTGTGCTTACTAACATACTAATTTGCGACCCGGACTGCTGAAATGCCTATCTCTGAGACAGTCTCATTAGTGGGAGTCAAAACATATTAATCAGAGGAAACATGCATTAGTGCAAACAATTTCCCCTATGGGAATTAGGTCTGTAAATGCTGTTAAAGCCTGCACAAGAGAGCGAGTCATCCGTCTCATATACATTCATACACTCAGCCCTAACCGTAATGAAGAATCTGTGTAGCTAGATAAAAGAAACAGCTAGAAAATGCTAGACCATGGCTAATCCGATTAGTGCTGTACCACCCTCCCATCATGGCTGGATGAGAAATGACTTTTTGGGTGGGTGGGAGGATGGAAAATAAATAGAGCTGGTGAAGTCAATCTGAATCCCCACCACTCAGTGACTGGAGTTTCAGGAGAACTGTTGGCTTTCATTGAGGCTTCAGCTGTTCATATTTTTCTGCCTTGGTGCTACCTTCTTCGGCTGTAGCAACTGCTACCAAGTATTTTTGTTCAGATTTCAGCATGTTGTTTCTCATTACTCAGTTTCAGGATTTGTGTGGTTACTTTACTTATGAAATGGCTGAGGGTATATGTAAATATCCTGCCTGGAGCTGTACAATTTTCTGGGAGCCAGCATCCTCCTCTGTCTCTTATATTTCATATCAAATTAGTTGAAAATATTGTAGGATAACTGCTTCCTCAGATTTTGTTTTTTTTGTCAGATAAGGATGGAAGGATGGATAGCAGGGGAAATTTTAGCGTAATTAAGAAATGTATAATAGAAAGGAGAAAAACAGCATCCTCTGCAATTGATACATCATGGTCAGCTCAGAAATATCACCAGAAGAAACGTTAGAGCCCTGAGAATGAAGGAGGAAAATGGAAGCCTATACAGTATGATGAGGAAATAAGACACAGGAAAACTGTGAGACAATTATACAACCCAGCAGTAGCTTCATGATTTTCCAGAAACCGTACACAACATACCTCTTACAGGTCTTGTTGGGAAAGAGGTATAGTAAAATAAGAAAATGTAACAGAGACAGGATGTATTTACAATAACCCCTCCAGAATTTGACATAACTGAATGACATCTTGTGCTAAGACGAACATTCTCAGGAGATTTTTTTTCTTAAGAAACATTGAGAGATCTTTCTTTTTCTTAAAATAATAATTCTGTGCTGTCGATCAATTCCCAAGTGCAGCTTGTCCAAGGCTACATAAGCTGGCTCCTCTCCTAGGAGGCGCAGTTGGGAATTCATCTCCCAGCCTGTTTCCTCACCTCAGGCTTTTCACCCAGAGACCTTCACTGGCTGAGCTGTCTAGCCAATTTGCACCCTTAAAAACGAAAGTCCGTGCTGCAGCATTTGCTCCAGGCTTTTATTTTATTTTATTTACTGCATTTTAAAAGGGCATTCTCAATTCAAAAAATTGTGATTTTTTTTCCTAGTGGCAAATAGCATGGAGAATTTAGGCGGCCACCTTTGTGTGGGTGGGTGGATAGGTGTGTCAAATTACTGACTAAGGCATTGTCCAGAATATTATTGCTTCTTAATGGAAATCATGTGAGGCTTACTGGCAAATTGCTGCTTCCTAAAAAAGACAAGTCACACCCAGGAATGCAGCCAGGACTGCCTCCTTCATGAATGGCAGCCGGCTGAAAAGATTTACACAATTTCCCTCGGGGAGGCATAAATCAGCAATAGGTTTCAGGCCATTAATTAATGCTCTTCCTTCCTCACTTCTACTCTGTTGGCAGTAGCCTGGAAGAATGGTGGACAGATCAGGCACTCCCAACTTGGAATGGTCTAACTTCAACAGAGACATGAGGAAAATTAATTTTTGACTGACACCCCCCAACACACACACACACACACACACACACACACACACACACACACACACACACACACACACACACACACACACACACACACACACACACACACACACACACACACACACACACACACACACACACACAGCCTTAGGGGCATTCTGGGTTGCTTTTGTTGCTTTTGTTTGTAGGTATTTGTTTGATCCTTTTTAGTATTTGTAACTTTAAATATTGGCTTTTAATGATGTAAGTCATTTTGGGTCCTTCTTAAGGAGAAAAGTGGAGTAAAAATATATAAGATATGATAAAATAAATTACTAGAACCCTCTCTTTTTCCCCTTCATCATAACTAGTTGGGCTCTGTACCCTTAGCCCTAAGCATCTTCAGTCCTTACCTGGAAATAAGGTTTCAGTGAAATGCAAAACAAAACAAAATAAAATAAAATAAAATAAAAGGTCATTCATCTACCTCATTTTGGGCTCCACACAGGGTTATGAAAAAATTTTGTGTGACCAAAATGGTAGGGGAGATGAAACAAAAGGCAGAGGCTATTTCTTGAATTGTAAAAGAATTCAGAACAAGTATTTGATGAATCTCTGAAATGCATTCAAATTGCCAAAAGGCATGCGAATCTTCTAAAGTTTTGTGTTTTTTATCTTGGGGAAAAAAAACCTCCTGGGCCAGGCCCCTGGCTGCTCCATTTCTCTCAGAGTCTTGTTTCCAATGGTCTGAAGCCCCTTATGCATATTTTTCAGAGAAGGCTGCTTTTACTTGGAAGATATTCCCATTTCAGAATGATTTCAAGCTGAAAAGACTTGTTCATGGCAACACTTAAAAGAATAGGGTCCATATGTGTGTTTGCATTACTGTGTACGAATGACATCAGAAGAATGGAGCTGAAACAAACTGTGATAAACAACCTAGAAATTGGCTTCCCGTGCTGCCCTGATTTTATATCAACAAAGGAATTTTTTTTGAATAATAATATATATATATTTTTAAAAGATATATATACACCAACACTCATTAGAAATATGGATATTCCAATTTCCATCATTATAGCAAATGTAAAGGGTTGGCCACTTGTAAAATACTGGTTCTGCATAACATAGGGAATCCCTAGGCATGTACGATAGTATTTATTTGAAAATGAAATTAATATTAAAACCAGTCTACAAAAAAGGGGGCCTGTCAATTTACAGAACTAGTATCTTTGCCCTTTGAAGCTCCTGCCATGCTTTATTGGAATATTTCAGGAAAACAGAGAGCAAAAAGGAAGGGAAAATAACACAATTTCCATTCCTAAATGTAAGAGAAAGACACATTTCCCTTCACACATTCCTTCCTTCTGCTCCTGAGGCCAGATGTAGCATGCACCTCTGCAGCAACCACAGTGTCAATTTCCTAGGGCCCTAGGTTTTCCTCAAGGTCAGTAGGTGGTGCTTCTGAAAGAGGAAAATAAAGTTATTTGGAATCTCTCTCTCTCTCTCTCTCTCTCTCTCTCTCTCTCTCTCTCTCTCTCTCTCTCTCTCTCTGGTGCCACCTCCATCATTAATGAATCTTTTCCTGTGGGCAGGGTCCCCTAAGCCTTCAATGAGATGCTTATTAAGCCAGTTCATTAAAAAAAACAAACTTAGTGGCAGATTATATCAATAACTATAGATCTGTCACCAATGTTCTTTTTTTAAGCAAGTTATTGGAGTGGGTTGTGACTGATCAGCTACAGACACTCTTGGAGTAGATGGATGCCCTTTACCCATTCCAGTCTGGGTTCAGGCCGCATCATGGCATGTAGATTGCATTAGTCATCCTGCATGATGACATTTTGAGGGAGATGGATGGGCAAAATGTCCCTACTGGTCCTCCTTGACCTCTCAGAAGCCTACCATTGACCATAAAATCTTCCTGGGGAGGCTCTCTGGGTTGGGCATCAGTGGCTGGGCTTTGTCGTGGCTCTGGTCCTTCTTAGAGGACTGTCCTCAGGGAGTGCAACTTGGGGAGATGATGAATACCCCTTGGACTCTGAATTGCAGAGTCAATCAGAGGTCAATCGACTTGCCATTGTTGTTCAATATGTATATGAGGCCGCTTGGGGACACCCATCACTATTTCTCCTTCCACACTTCTACAGTGGATGCCTTCCCATCCCTTGATGCCTTGTCCAGATGCCGTGCTGGGAAGGATGAGGGAGAATAGACTGGGGCTGAACCCAGACAAGACAGAGGTCTTGTGGATGGATGCCTCTAGTGTCTGACGTTTGTGTGCCTCCCTCTCCTTTGGAGGGGGCTGCTCTTTCCATTAAGGATGAGATTTGTAGTTTGAGTGTAGTTTTGGACCCAGCATTATCAGTGGAATTCCTGGTATCATCTGTGGTCTGTTCTGCCTTTTTCCACCTGAGGCTGATTGCCCAGTTGCATACCTCGAGATTAGACTATTGTAATGTTTTTTTATATAGGGCTGCCCATGGGGCAGCTACAGAAACTCCAGCAAGTCAAGAATATGGTGGCCAGATTACTGAGTGGAGGAAATAAATACCTACTCTGGCCACCTTACACTGGTTACCTCTTTGCTTCCATGTCAGCTTCAACACACAAGGTGACATGCTGATATACAAGGCCTTAAGTTGTTTGAGACCTTGATACCTAGCAGAATACCTTCTTCCAGTGAGAGCTGCCTGACTTACATGATCTTCCCAGGCTAGGCGGTTAAGAGCCCCGAGGGAGGCCTGGAAAGGGAAAACCAGAAACCGGGCCTACTAGGTGGTTTCTCCCCACCCGTGGAATCATCTCCCACCTGAAATACACCTGGTCCGTTCACCAGAGATTTTCAAGTCATCTTTGAAAAACTGACTGTTCAGACAGGCTTTCCCGGATATCACATTGTCAAAGAACAGAGGTGTTGTTAGCACTTAAGTTATCTGTCGTATTAATTGTTTTCATGTTGTTTTTAAGTTTCTCTTTTTATTAGTTTAAGTAGATTTATATGTTTAATTTTGTACTGTTATTACATTATGATTTACTTGCAGTATTATTTGTTGTTTTATCGTGTTGTGAACTGCCCAGAGTGGCCTTGTAGCCAGCTGGGCGGTATAGAAATTGAATGAATGAACAAATGAATGAATGAATGAATGAATGAACAAATGAACAAATGAACGAACGAATGAATGAACAAACAAACAAACAAACCATGAAAGAGTGGGACAAAACAAAAACAACAAAAAAGCTCTTACTTTCCGTGTTCTCTTGTATCACCAGAAAAACCCTTACTGTCCATGTTCTTTTGCACTGGGTTCTTTTATACCAATCAGTTCCAACAAACTGGAAATGTTAAATATATATTCCAATCTCAAAGAAAGAAGTCAAAAGCTGCAATAATTATTAGACTGCTGCATTAGTTTATCATGCAACAAAGTGAGGCTACTATTAGGATAGAAAAAAAGAAGAGTATAATGGTTTCCCAATAGGCTAAGTTGCCATATAAGGGTTTATTTCTCCTCTCTACCTTTTTAATCTATCAGCAAAGAGTATCATGTGGACAACCGAATTAGATTCAGACAGAGGTGGGATATGAAAGAAACAGTAATAATTTAAAATATGTAGATAGCACCAAATTATTGGCAGAAAACAGTAATGACTTGAAATCACTAATGAGGAAGAATAAAGAAGAAAATGTAAATGTAGGATTGCAGTTGAATTTTAAGAAGAAACATTTTGAATACATCATGAGAAGACAAGACTTACTGGAAGTAGAAAAGTAGAAGGAAGCAAGAAGAGAGGAAGACCTAACATGAGATGAATGGACTCAATAAAAGAAGCCATGGACTTGAATTGGCATGAACAGAGCAGGGCTGTAAATAATAGGACCTTTTGGAGGTCAATAATTAACATGGACTCCATAGGTTGGAATCAAGTTGATAGAACATAACAAAAACAAAGCAAAAAGTTATTTGAGGCTATAGACCTGTGAAAGCAAAAAACTTCAGATTACAGTTCAAATTCCTTTTTCACTCTTTAGAGGGCATATTGATGCACCTTTCTTCAACCTTAGCTTCTTCTCCTTGAAGAACCTCCCTACCTTTTTATAAGTAGGGGGACATATACATAAAATTTTGGGGAAATGATATTTTTTCTTATACAACAGGGAGGAAAGAGTTTAAAATGCCACAAAATACAGCAGTCAACAGTAACGTAACATCTTGAGCTCACTGTACAATGCAGGTCAACTTCTCCTAACCAATTTTAGCTGGGTCTAGAAGTTAAGAGAGACCACTTTTAAAAGAGAGGTTGTTGCTACTGCAATTTCAGCCTGTTTCTTATAGAGATAGTCCCTGCATACCAAAAGTTACTACTTATGCAGTCCTCCCACCCTTGCCAAAGAGGGAGCTGTGCTTCGCAGTAGTTTTCCTAGGGTGCAGATTCATATTCAAATATGTTCTATAAAAATTTCTTTTTACCAAAGAAGGAGGGTGGTAGAAAACAACAAATTTCACTGCATCATCACCACTCTACATTATCGACTTGGGTAAAATCAGAAGACTTTCAGCTCTCAGGACTTAGCATCATTGAAAGTTAGAACCAGTGAATGATAGCCATGATTAAAAGGCTGACAGAATTGTAAGAGCACAGCATCCACCATGTTTTTTTGTGGGAGAGACAGCTTGGAAATCTGTCATCAATCATAACTATAGGTAATTTGAGCCAAGAAAGAGGGGGCGGGAAGAAGAGAACAAGAGAGGAGAGAAGTTTAAAGAGTTGTGAGTTGTGAAGGAAGAGCTGAAGGCTTAACATAAACAGAGCTTGGTGATTTAGCAGCATGAAAACGAACTCTGGGATTCAGAAATGGTCCCTTGCTTGTGTAGAGCTAACACATATTTATATACAAACCTGTAAATGCCCTGAAGCACTTAGAAGCACTGCAGCTGCTGTGGGCATTCCCCAATCTCCATATCCTATGCCCTTGTTGTAGGATAAATAAGAGTTTTACTGGTAAAATCATGAAGCAGAAGTGATGAGAAAACATGTGAAAAATCAGGAAGTAGGTGAAACAAATGCTTCATGCTGTAGATATTTCTTTATACCTCTTTGTCTGAAAACTGGAAGGAATCCTACAATCCTTAACAAATATCCTTATTTCTAGGAAAATATTTTAGGTGGTAGGTTTACCTTTGCAGGTGCAACATATCCAGCAGTTCAACTACCATGGTTTCCCAATGGATGTTATGTTTGGCCCTACCCTTTTTCTAGAATGTCTAGGGGTAGGGTGGCATCCAGAGGTTGGAATGACATTGGCCCCAAGACTCGCTATAGTTGCCCGTCACTGGGTGAGAGATGATTTCGTTTGTGCAAAAGCAGGAAACTTTTGAAAAGAGAGGTCTCCTTATCCTTTAAAAATGGATAAAACTGAATTTGAATGGCAGAGAATTAGCATCAGGAAACAGAGCTTATGATTGTTCTCAATAAGAACATCTAGACATCATTGTTTAACAAAAGATTATCATCTTCAGCTTTGCCTTTCCTTCACCCTGGGAAGAGTTTATACACTTAGCAAAATTCAACAATACTCTGGGGACAATGCTAGCTGATTCAAGCATTCTTTCTCTTTATTTTGCCAAGTGATTTGAACCATGTCATTTTGTCGGATGAGTGGGATAGACAGCTATGCCTGAATTGAGCACTCTCGCTGTTTTCTACATCCTTGATGGTGGCTACATTTTGTTCTCTAACTTTTGATCTATGGCTGCAGCTTATGCAATTGTGGTGAGGCCAAGCTGAAGTAGAACATGAAATTAAAAAGTGCTGAAGCACCAATCAATCAGTGAGCAGCTGCAAAATAAATGCCCTCAACCCCCTTGCAGTCACCTTACATCAGCCTCTCTCTTGTAATTCAAAGCTCTACATCATTTTCTTCCACCAAGGGGGGAAAAAAGATTATAGCCTCACCAAAAAAAGCATAAGGGAGACAACTGAGTTATTGGAAAATCATTAGCTTATGATTTGTTTGCTCAACACACTTGGCCTCAAGCATGACTGCCTTTGGTTGGTATTGTACTTGCTCCAATCAATGGCATGTAAATGTTGCCCTACCTAACACACACAGGTACACATCTTTAGTTTGAAAGAACCATATCCATTGGGAGAACTTATCATATAGAAGGAGAAGGGCAAGAAACTGGAGTGGTATCAAAGGCGCATTTGCAAATGAAATAGTTCAAAAGGACTGAAGCATCCAGGAATTTTCCATTACAATCAATGGCGAGGTGCTCAAACTGCTCCCTTAAGCCCTATAGTCAGAAACAATAAACCAAGCCTGCAGACTTTTGCTCTCCAGGGTCAGCTATTCATCTGAAAATGGCATTTGAGCATCACTCCTTGAGTTAGATCTCAAAGACTAACAGATTATAAGATCCCATTTCCTTAAACCGTGGAGTGTTTCACTAAGAAGGCTTTTGCATATCTAGGCATACCCCACAGTGAATTACTAGTACATTATTTTAAAGTCCCGATGCCAGAAAAAGAAATCAAACAGTTTCTCCAGATGACCCCACCTGGTAGCCAAGTGGTGATGTGGGGCTCTTGCTTGACACCTTGGCGATGATGTCCCACAGAAGTCCATCTTGTTCTCCTTCTATTTATGATCTACATGAAACCATGGGGAGACTTCATTGGGGGTTCAAAACTATCAGTCTTTTCTTTCTTGATTCAAGGAGGCCATTCTGAATTTCTATCTGGCATTAGCACAGTGGTGCCTCGCTTAACGATTACCTCTTTAAACGCTGAAAGTGCTTGACAATGAGGTTAGATGAAAGCGCTTGACAATAAGATTAGTCCTATTAGAACAATGTTCTAATAAGAAAAATTCACTTCACGATGATCGGTTCCCTGCTTCGAGAACCGATTTTTCGCTAGACAATGATTTTAAAACAGTGATTGGTGGCTCTAAAAACGGCCACCTGCTGTGCAAAATGGCTCCTCGCTGTTTTTAGGATGGATTTCTCACTATATAGGCACTGGAAAATGGCCGCCCTATGGAGGATCTTCGCTTTACGATGAGGTATTTAGCCCATTGGAATGCATTGAACCGGATTTCAATAGGTTTTTTCTTTTCACTTGATGACAATATCGCTTAACAGCGATTTTGCTGGAACAGATTAACGTCGTCAAGGAAGGCACCACTGTAATGTAATAGATGAGAGAAGCATATTAATAATTAATACATATTGATACTTAATCTAGAGTTGCTCTTGGTTTCTAAGAAGGCAGATAAGTGACTAGGAGGTCAGACTACTTTGCAAAAGTTATGATTATGGATGTGTTGGCTAGCCAGGCTCATTGTTTCAGACTACCATTGGATCCAGTCTTGGCAGTAGCTTGGATTTCCTTTGCACAACTGATGTCATGTACCACCTCTATCTATTCTAGTACGCCACAAACACTGGACTACTTCAATACATCCGGATGCCTCCCCCTGAAAGTTTTGGACATTTCCAACAGTGTTTGGAATGTTCAGGTGCTGCAAAATGCTGTGGCCAATCTGTGGAGCGAAGCTGGTTTTAGGTAGCATATCACCTCCATAGTACAGCTTGGTTTTCTACTGATTTAAGGTGGGCACTTTAAGATGCTGATTATGATCTACAGTTCACTAAATAGCTAATACTAAGTAATACTAAGTATCACTTCAGGGTTTTTTTAAATCCACTATTTGGTTATTTAGTATTTTCTGAGATCATACCTTGTTTCAGCAATTATTGAGGTTAGACTTTATCACAAGCATTGAAAAATACAGGAATAAGCCATGATCTTTTAAATACTGTTAACTTGGAACAGTGTGAGCTTCCTATGTATTATGTTACTGTGTCCAACTCATCTCCTTTCCCTATTAGGCTATTTTACAATTATGGTTTTCATTGTTCTGACCATCGATTGCTATTCCTATGTACGTATTTTCAGTTGGTGTAATTGGGCTGCATTTTTGGGTGTGCAGAAGAGGGATATAAGTAGTATAAAGGATCCCTTATACTACTGATATAAACTGAACAATAAATTTAACGAATGACAAAAATAGATCATTTTTAACCTGCAAAACTGAGTCAACAAAAATTCCTTCTGGATCTAGTTCTCTATGTAGATCAGTGTTTCTAGATGATAACTGCAAACGGGAGTCAGCTAACATCTATCTGTGCATTGTTTCGGGCTAACCTTGCAACGTGATTGGAAATTTCAGGAGAATACATTCATTCTGGCGATGAACTGACTAATAGACTCTGATATAAAAGTAGAGATGGGCAGGAACCTCGGCTTGGAGGTTTGTGCCGGTTTGTATGTGCAGTGCCACAGGTACTGCACATTTCCTTCCCCTGCCTCCTTAGCTGAGTCCCCCATTCACCAGCTGGCAGCCGGCACGTGCTCCTCTCCTCCTCTTTGGCTGTTCAACCAGTCCCCAGCATGAGCACGGGCTTCCCTGCCATGCCCTGCCCCCTTGGCTGATTGCACACTCAGACAAGGAGGCAGGAGAGGTAAACCTGTGCTCCTGCTGTGGACTGGTCAAACAGCCAAAGAGGAAGAGGAGAGGAGCGTGCTCTGACTGGTGATTGGTCATCGGCTGCAAAGGCATGGGGAAAGGAACGTGTAGCGCCGAACGTGTAGCACGGAAGGGAATGTTGTGCCCTTCTTTACTCTTCAGTACCACCTATATTACAGGCAGAACAATGATGGTCTAGTTAGTTTACAGGATTACAGAGGTGCTTTGATTGTAATATTTATATTCTAGATACTAAGTATCACTTCAGGGTTTTTTTCATCCACTATTTGGTTATTTAATATTTTCTGAGATCGTACCATGTTTCAGCAATTATCGAGGTTAGACTTTATCAGAAGCATTGAAAAATACAGGAACAAGCCATGATCTCTTAAATCAAAGAAAGCCTAAATTTTCTATTATTTAGGTATCTAACAGGAGTGATTCATGCGGGTAAGAGGGGATTAATGTGTTGGATTATGAGGTGTCGAGATGCTCTCAAAAGCATGAGAATCTATAACCAACTTGCTTGTTCTAGTGGAATGGGGAGAAAGAAACAGTTTAACAGAGGATTACACCGGACAAGTGTATCCAAGGAGTAGTCGATAAAGTGGAAATGACATATTGGGTTTTGGGCTGTTGTTTTTAAGAGAGAGATATTTGAAGCTGAAGTAATATCACACCAGCCCATAGGTAGAACTATATCCAGCAATAGTTTCTTTACATAGATTTAATACATTTTGTTCTTCCCAAGCAAAAGAAATAACATGATAGAGTCAAGTTTGGCATGACATGATTCCAGTGCTGTTGACAGAAAAATTGAATGTGCTAAAAGAGAAGGTCTGGGAGGAAAAGATGACAGTTTCATCAAACAACAAAGTACTGTATGTATGACACTGCAGCCTTAATGAGTTAATACATTAGGTGTACATTTTCTGCTCCTCTTACCTGGAAAGGGGGAGAGTGTAGCTTTCAGGTGAAGATGTTTTTCATGCTATGGCTTTCGAACTTTAAGTTGTTGTTTTCTCATCAGACTGTGCTCCTGTTTTACTCTGCACTTTCGAGTGAAAAGAGCATTTCACTAGGCAATCAAGTTGTGCAGCTGATAGTTATGTTGAAGAGAAAATTTGAAGCCTATTGTATTACAATAGTCACTGATGCTGAATCCCTAATAAAGCAGGGAGAAAGAAAAGATATACAATAGAAAAAAAACTCAGAGCTTGTCTGCACTGACTCTTTTGGGATGGGCTGGTGGGCTAAATAGGGTCACTTGGGGTCAAGTAGAAATAAAACATACCATTTGGTGCAATCCTAGTATTCGAATGGCATATTGGAGCTCATAAAGACTCTATTTGGTCAAGCTCCTTCCCATATCACGAAGTGGTTTAATAAGCAAACCACTTCAGGATATTGGCAAATTGAACATTTCCTCTGATCCTTGGCTGAGAAAATAATAATAATGCTTTATTTGGTTTGTTTAAAAGACTAGTCAAGAAACTGCCTGCAACCAAATCTGTGCTCAAAAGATACAGGTAGGGCCACTGTGGGGACAGTTTGGTTCACTCTAGCAATTACTTCTTGGGTGATTGCCAGAACAAAAAGCAAACCAGAAGCAGACCAAAGAGTGAGAGAAATGCCTATCAGCTTTTCCTTTTTTATTAATTGATTTGTTGATATGTCCCATTTTTAATCTTCACGGTGAAGAGCAAAAGGAGGAACAGAGCAAATTCTTCTTTTTTTTTAAAAAAAAAAAAAACATTACTTCATAACATAGAACCACTTTATAACACCTTCAAAAGGATTTGTTGACTTTTTGGAAGGCTGGGGACTTCAAAAACTGGGAGAAAAGCATCCACTAAGTATGCCCACTAGGGATGGGGACAAACTGCCAAACAATGTTCCACAAACTACAAATTCACCCCCCCCCCCAGTGAACCGATGAACTACAAATCAGTTTATCAGCTCGTTGAGTCCCTTTGGACAAGCTTGATCTCAGCAATCTCTCCCCTTCCCCCATTTTCAACTACAGAGGGGGAAATCCTTTGGTTCAGTCTTCCTCTGTCTTTCTATGCCACTCAGGCATAGCCTGGGGAAGCTTGACCAAAGCTATCTCCCTTTGCTATTTGCAAAGACGATGTGTGTTGGGGGGATTTCTTTAGTCAGGATTCCACTGTCTATGCTGCAGGGCCATAGAAAGACAGGGGAAGCCTGACCAAAGAAATCCACCCACCCCCCCACCCTATCTATGTAAACAGGGAGGCAGGATTTCCTTCAGGCATGCTTGAGCAAACCACCCAAAGGGAAAAACCCTCTCTGCCTATGCCCCTGAGGAACAGCTGATCCACAGGGGCATAAGCAGAGAGGGAAAGTCAAAGGTACGACTATAAAATGTTATATTTCTTGAAATCATGGGAAATGGTGAGGTGCCAGAGGATCGGAGGATGGCCAAGGTTGTACCTATCTTTAAAAAGAGCAAAAAAGGAGGAACCTGGGAACTACAGGCCGGTCAGCCTGACATCAATCCCAGGCAAAATTCTACAACAGACCGTAAAGTGGTCATTGTGGAAGTGCCAAGAAAACAATGCAGTAATAACTAGAAGCCAACACGGATTTGACAAGAACAAATACTGCCAAACTAATTTGATCAGGTCACCTCCCTGATAGACAGAGGGAATGCTGTAGACATAGTATACCTTGACTTCAGCAAAGCTTTTGACACAGTGCCCCATGATATCCTGATTAGCGAGCTAACTAGGTGTGGACTGGATAAAGTGTCAGGTGGATACATAATTGGCTACAGAATCGTACTCAGAGGGTGATGATTAATGGGTCCTTCTCTAACTGGGAGGAGATAACAAGAGGGATACCCCAAGGCTTAGGCCTGGACATGGTGCTCTTCAATATTTTTATTAATGACTTGGATAATGGAGTCCAGGGAATGCCTGTCAAATTTGCAGATGATACCAAATTGGGCAGAATAACTAATATCCTAGAAGACAGAAACAAAATTCAAAATGATCTTGATAGGATAGAGCACTGGGCCGAAAGCAACAGAATGAAAGTCAATAGGGATAAATGCAATGTACTGCACCTCGGAAAAAGAAACCAATTGCACAGTTACAAGATGGAGGATACCTGGCTCAGCAAAACTACAAGTGAGAAGGATCTTGGAATTGTTGTAGATCACAAGCTAAATATGAGCCAACAGTGTGATGTGGATACAAAAAAAGGCTAATGCTATTTTGGGCTGCTAACAAATTGGAACAAGTTCAGAGGAGGGCAACAAGGATGATCAGGAGGCTGGAAACCAAGCCTTTGAGGAAAGGCTGAAAGAACTGTGCATGGTTAGCTTTGAGAAAAGAAGACTGAGAATATGATAGCAGTTTTCAAATATCTGAAAGGCAGCTATACAGAGGAGGGACAAGATCTGTTCTTGATCATTCCAAAGTGCAGGACACGCAACAATGGGCTCTAGTTAAAGGAAGCCAGGTTTCAGTTGAATATCAGTAAAAATTTCCTAAGAGCAGTACGACAGTAGATCCAGTTACCTCAGGAGTTGGTGAGTGCTCCAACACTGGAAGCATTCAAGAAAGACTTAGATAATCTGTCAGATATGCTTTGATTGTATTCCTGCATTGAACAGTGTGTTGGACTTGACGGCCTTGTAGGCCCCTTCCAACTTCACTTTTTAATGATTCTATGATTCTATTATTGCTTCCTATTCATTGGTGTCTCTGGACTTCACGAATATGAACCAATTAACATCTGACAAATCAGCAATATTCGTTCAGCATTGCAATAAATTTTTATATTCATCCCCATGTCTAATGCTCATATTTACCTTTTTAACCTGAGAGTAAGTCATTACATCATTCAATTTTTATTCATAATTATGTGTGGAAGATAGCAAAAACTGAACATAGGATTTATTTATTTATTTATTTATTTATTTATTTATTTATTTATTTATTTATTTATTTATTTGTTCGATTTATATCAAACATATGCAAAACATCATTTATATTATCTCTCTCATTATCATTCTTTTGGACATGTCATGTTAATACTAAAGTGTACATTCTTGTGAATTTATAGCAGCCATTTGAGACAACCTTTATTTTTTGTGTCCACGTAACTGCATGAGGGCACAATCTGGATTAGGCCCACCTGTCACAGGTGGTGACATTTAGACTAGTGCTGTGCACAAAACTTCCCCAGAAGAATTTAAACCATTCTCATCCAGTTTTTGAAAAGAAATTCATAGTAGGAGAAATGCTCATGGTGAAGTTCAGAAATGTTATGCTTTCCTTACTTAACTGGCCGAGGAATATTTATAAATGACCTCATTTTCATGGTAGAAAAATTTCTGTGGCAGCTGGAAGCTTCTACAGCTTCCTTTTGTGGCAGCCTCTTTCATGTGGAAAGAAAACTGGGAGATTAAAAAGCAATTATAGCGTGGCTCTAGCTCCATAGTTGTGTCCAGTACTAGCTGGGCAGAACCCTTTCCTTCCTCAAACCACACATTATGAAAGGAAGAGCTCCTTATTACAAGAAAAGAAACAATGTGCAGCGACAATGATCCCTGCAAAAGATGGTGGGTCAGAATAAGGCCCCGAACCATGGAGACTGACAAACACTAAGTTAACATTTCTTATAAGACATTTTTAGTGAAAACATTCTTAGATTTTTTTAAAAAAAATGAAAATGTCTTGATTGCGTTTCTCATTTTTGATAAACTGCTACGGGATTCCTCCTTTGCAGGAGACAGTAAGTGAAATTGACAGACACCCCTCCCCTCCAATTTCTCTTTACAGAAATAGTATGTAACATTTCCAAAGGCCACAACTGTAGATTATATCGTCTTTCCCCCAGGTTATTTTCAATTCCCAAAATAAATTTATTTCCCCACATTGCCACAAAAATTGGAGAAGCTGCCAGTTGCCACATTAATGATTCTACCATGAAAGACAGTTCATTTAAGTGGTTCCTCCTTTTTGAAAGCTCTCACATGGAGAAGCCAATTTTGGGAGAACATAGTTCGGGAAGAGATTTGGTGCCCTCAGTACCTACATATAGCAGGTCTAGTTTTGGACAGACTTCTGAACGCTTAGTTGGGCATGAGAAAGAAGATGAACCTTAAATGCATACTATGCCTTTCATGTAGTCTGTGGCTTGCTTCTTTGCTAGCTATACCGAGCATGATCTCATAAAATATAAGGGGCTTATGTTCCATGGTGTAGAAAGTATTAGCATTTTGGGGACTAAGCAGATCCTTCTGGGATCCTGGCAAATATGCTAAAGTAGGAAAAGGCCAGTGCAGTTTCAAATTTACATTTATTTGCAAAGTTTACTGGGAAGTCATACAGTATCTCTCAGCCTAACCATACAGGGTTACAATGAGGAGAAAACTGAGTGAACAGGGAACAATTATATGCCATTGTGAATCTTTTGAAAAAAGACCCAGCACCAACTCTCAAAGCAGAGTTATTCTTAGCAAACGATAGTCTTCTCTTTCTGATAGCTTCCAGCAAACATAGCCGCTGAATTCTTTGAGGATGACTATATGGGCATTTTACTCACTGTTTGTTCTGGTGTTTGGTTTGGGCTGATTAATTCTTAAAGATCTGGTGAGATCTTTATTGAAGTTAACCAGCTTGCCCCCAGAGCATTCCTATCCATATCTTTCTGGGCCCCTGTGAGGAGCTTCTAGTTTTTGAATGTAGTACGATCCCTCTGATTTGGATCAGTTCCAGAGTGTGTAATTGCTTGAACTGCAACTGGACTTCAATGTTCTCTTGGCCAGCTCTTTTTCTTACTACTCAATACAGTAAGTACATCACCTTCAAGGGACTTCCTTTCCAAACTCCAAGTTGTCTTGTGTATAATAATAGATTGACTGACTGACTTGCTGGCTGATTGACTGATTGACTTATTGATTCCAATTCAGTTCAGTTCAGTTCCACCTTTCTTCCAATGCAAAGACTTAACAATGCTTACAAAATCTTTAAGAAAAATGTATACAACTAAAAACACTGTAAGTTATGCTATTAAAATACAACTAAACTTATTGGCCAATATTCCATTGCTACTCCCAGCTAGAGTAGATCTACTGAATCAATTGCTGAATGATAAGTTAGGACTTATGTAAATCATATTAAGTCAATAGATCTACTCTAATCAGGATTAGCAATAGGACACTGGCCATAATAGCAGTAAAATTCCACTAATTTTCAGCTATTTGAAAACACTTTTTAAAAATACAAAAAAGCAGTAAATTCTGCAATGTTCCCATTGGAATATGTTTCTTAGTAGTCCACTCAGTTGCTAAAAGCTTGCTTTAAAAGAAAGAGAGGGCCAATTCAGCCTCCTGTGGAAGGGAGTTCCCTGTGGGAGCAATTGTTGAGAAGGTCCTTTTTTGTGTCCTCATCCAATGTGCCTCTGAGAGTGGCGGGATGAAGAGACAGGGGCTGCACAAAGTTGGGAGACTTAATAGATACTTAGTCCTTTAGAAAGCTTGGACCCATCACAGAGAGCTTTATAGGTCACACGATGCACTTCAAATTTGGCCTGGAAACAATCTGATAGCCAGTGGAGCTGTGGTGGAAGGGTAGTAGGATGTGCCAAGTACCATAGTGTACCAAGCCTCACGGTGCTGTACTGCAGCCAAAACTGTGCTCACGACCTTGGCTTCAATCCTAGGTAGCTCACTCAAGGCTGACTCAGCTTTCTAGCCTTCCAAAATAGGTAAAATGAGTACCCAGCTCTCTGGAGGGGCAATGTGTAGCCTGCATAATTAACCTGTAAAGCACCCACAGAGTGCTTTAGTGCTATGGAGTGGTATATAAGCAGCACACTTTGCTTTTTTGCTTTTCATTCCCATAACTAGCCCACATCAGCAATCTGCCGGCACCATTTTGGACCATGTGAATTTCTGAACACTCTTGAAAATGACCCATATAGAACACTTTGCAGTAATTCAAGTGCGATGTTACTATGGCATCTGTCACTGTAGGTTTTGGATACTGTTCATCTTCTTAGGCCAAGGCTACTTTATTTTTCCAGGTATGTGTCTGCCTGTAGTTTGGCCTTCATTCTGTGTTTAGCTGCCGGTGCATTTGTGCATACATTTCTATTCTTGGAGTTAAGTTGCTATTAAATGTGAATGCTATCAAAGTCAACACAATTAAGTCTGAAAGAGGAGGCTATTGTTACAGTCAATGAACTATTCAAAGCTGCATTTGGGAGGATGGTGAGAGAGAGATAACTCCTTTGCTACAGAACAGACAATTCAGAGATTCTTGAAATTGGAGGTCACAACATTATTCACAAACAGCATTAATGTCTCCCACATATGACCCTTTTAAAAAGCCTACATCCAGGCATGGTTTCTTTCTTTCATTTAGTGATCTTCCCAAGAATGGTGATTACAAATCATTGAAACATTTTCTTTTCTGATAAAAGTAGGGGCAAGAGCTCTGTTTTGATTTCATTTTTGTAAGAATGGCCTGATATCCATTAGTTATATCGGTCAGTGTAACAAGATTGACATAAAATTCAGTGGTGAATTGCTGAAACTTAGTGGCCCAAATCTTGTTGCTTATCATATTCCAAAGAAAGTGGAGAGGGAAAGCAGGAATCATTAAAGTGATTCCTCCATTTCCTTCCAAAGAAAGTGGAGGGGAAAAACACTTTCCTCGCAATAAAGTGCTTTATTGCGAGGAAAGTAGAGGGGGAAAGCACTTTCTTCTGAAGAGAGTGGAGGGGAAAATCAGGAATCATCAAAGCGATTCACGAAAGCCCTTTCTTGTGATGAAAGTACCTTCCCTTTCCACTTTCCTTGCACGAAACCCCTTTCTTGTGATGAAAGTACCTTCCCTTTCCACTTTCCTTGCAAGAAAGCACTTTATTGTGAGGAAAGTGCTTCCCCCCCACACACACACTTTTGAGCGAGGAAAGTGCTTTCTCAAAATCAGGAATCACTTTGATGAATTGCTTTGATGATTCCTGCTTTCCCCCTCCACTTCCAAAAAAAGTGGAGGGGAAAAGCAGGGATCAAAGTGCTTTGATCCCTCCCCTCTCCTTACTTCCACGTATAAGACGAACTTATTTTTTAACCTAAAGATTTTAGAGAAAAGTATAATCTTATACATGGAACAATATGGTAAGTTCCTCCATTTGTTACATTCGTGGGTGCCTTTCTTGTATTTCTAGATCACTTCCTGGTTTTAATGCATGGTTTATCTTGATCATTTTCATGCATGAACCTAGTCACAACGACAGACGTGCATGCACGTGTGTGCATACAAACACATACACAGTTTGTTGAGTAGGAACTGATGCTTTTAAATCTTCTCATCAGTAAGATTTTTTTAAAAAATATTTTATTTTTAACAAAGGGTGACAAAAAGGAAAAAGGGGGTTGAGGTTAAGGGGGAAAAGGAGAAACAATAACATATTAACATCCATTCTATACATATTGCCATGTCAAAATTCCAAGTTACTCTTTTTACTATTTTCTGCCTTCCAAATTTAAGTTCTCATTTCAATGTATGCTCTTTATACGTCTGTTGACCCAATCCATTTATAGAATAAGTCCCATCTTTCAGTTGCCTTTTGTAAAGGACAGTCCTTCATCACTTCTGATAAAATGTCCATTTCCGCTGTTTCCCGTATCTTCTTGTTTTGGTACCGTTGGACTTTTCCAATTTTTAGCATAAAGAATTCTGGCTGCAGTGACTATGTATATAACTATATACAGTACTCCTTTGTCTTATCTATGTTATCAGGTATCATATTCAATAAAAACAGTTCTGGGGTTAATGGCACCTTACAAAGCAATATTTGTTGCAATACAGCATGTACTCTTTTCCAATACTGTTTCGCTACTCTACATGACCACCACATATGATAATAGCTTCCCACATGTGCTTCACATTTCCACACACATTTGATACATCTGTATACATCTTCGACAATTTTTCTCGAGTCATATGCCACCTGTAAAACATCTTGTATATATTCTCCTTAAAATTAACCGATCTTGTAAGCTTTATATTATTTTGCCATATTTTCAACCATTGATCAATATCAATATTATGCCCTATGTATCAGTAAGAACTTTTTTAAAAGAATAAACATTAATTCACCAGTAGTCAGTGCTGCTGTGAAAGTGTATGCTGTTTATTCATTTCTTTCTTTCCTTCGTCTAAAGTTTAAACTTTGAGTGTCTCTTCCCCCCTCCCCAGTATTGGCAGTATTTATTTATGATGCACCTTAAAAATATTCCCTGGTGGGAATACCCAAATAAACTTGTGTTTGGTACTCCAACATAAAGCTATGCAGAATTACCATAACACAATCCGAAATCCACACAGGTCAAAATAAAATCAATAGCTCACTGGAGCAGTGGAAGTGGAAGTGTATAGTGCACTTTATTATTGGTCCAGTTCATAATGACTCCCTTGTGATGGAAATCAATTGATTCAGTAAACGAGTACACTTGTGTAAAATTGAAAATGTGAGCAACTTAATTATTCAAGGGTCTGTTCTGATCTGATCTGAGGGTCTCCAGTAAGGAAATTTACAAAGCAAATCCTTGCTCAGCTTTTTACTCTGAAAAGTACTGTAAATTTTGTTAGTAAATAGTTGACAACCACTGTATTGCAGAGGACAAAGTGTGCACTGAAGAGTCAAGAGACCTGGGTTCAAATCCACACTTAGAGATGGAAACTTATTGTGTTTGTTCCTTGAGTATCTCACATAATTCAAAATTCATAATCAATAACCTTATTTGGGTTGCCATAAGTTGGAAGTGATGTGAAGGCACATAACAGAATAAAAAAGAATTGAAAAGCATTCTGTTCAATTGATCTTTGAAATCTTTGAGATCTTCTTGAATTAGTTGGAAGGAGTGCTTTATTAATTTATTCTTAATTGTTTGTTTCATTTATATGAAAGCCTCGCTTCCAATATGCTCGCCACCTCCTCATTCCTCTAGGCTCAGATCTCTGGTTAGCCATAGTGTTAGCTATTCTGCTGTATTCTGACTGTGAATACCTGTCCAAGTGGTTTTCTAATCTGCTACCCATAATAATTCTTGCTGGTGATTACACTATACTCATCTGGCCCTCCCCGTTTCACAACTGCTCAACCCACATTTGCTCAGAATCAGACCACAGATACATTGGGCAGATACTGAGGAGACATTCCAAGTGGTTTCACATATGCCTTGGGGATTTGGGATGTGCACATCTCTCTTCCAATTGCAGTTTCTCGTGCCCCCTGGGGCCACTGAAGAAGGCTAGGGGAGGCGTATAACAGAATGGCCCTTTATGCTACATGAAGAACCACAGCTAGAAAGGGAAGAGAGTGGGATCTTTAGGCAGTGATTGCCACTGAATATATACAGTATTGTTCATGCAGAAGTTCCTGAGCCAGTCTCTGACATCCACAATGAAAATGCTCAAAAACCAAATGATGAAAACCCCCTGAGCATTTGACTGCCAATACCAGTTTGGTTAGACAATAGTGGACTAGAGATCCCATCCTGACATGTTAGACTTTGTTTGGAATAAGTAAGATAAAATATTGCAAAAGAAAGGAGAATTTCTGAAAATACTCTGACATATTTTTCTTCCCTGCATATTTATATGACTTGTACTCCACATTTATCCCAGATGTAGCACTCCAGAAAGCTTATACAAAGTTTTTAAAAACGTTAATGATGTAAATGGTCACAATGTCTCCTTCTTAAATGTGAGAGCAAGAGGCCACAACTTTTTCCTACTCATCTGCAAAAGAGCAAGACTCCACTAGAGTTGTCCCATTTGGACAAATCACACTAATTGTACATAACTACAATAGTTGTTGGCTTGTTGTACGGACTTGTACAAATTAGAAGCACTGGATTGGTTATTTGTGTATTTTTGTTCAATAATCAGTTCTCTGCGTGTCCTTTGTGTGTGTGCTTTTTATCTGCCTCACAATGGAAAAAGATCCAAGTTCTATGCAGCTATTTTTTGTACAAACTAGACAAATATCAAGGGAAACAACAACAACAGATTCCATCTGAACATTAGGAAGAATTTCCTGACAGCCAGAGCTGTCCAGCAGTGGAATAGGCTATCTCGAAGGGTGTTGGAGTCTCCTTCTTTGGAAGTTTTTTAAGCAGAGGCTGGATGGCCATCTGTTGGGAATACTTTGATGGATGTTCCCGCATGGCAGGGGGTTGGACTGGATGGCCTCAGTGGTCTCTTCCAATTCTATGACTCTATGACACTTGTCTCATTCTCATGCTGGAAGTGAGGAATCAAACAGGACTTGAACATTCCCAAGCAAGTTGTCATGTTGAAGCAGATTAAATGGATGAGAATGAGGAATTTAATGAGTATTCTTTACCACCCTAAAACAGCTGCAACAGCTGAAAAGGTATAATGTTAAGAGATGAGAAAACAAATCACAGAAATATGATTGGATTGAAAGTCATTTTGAATCACATTAATTAAACAGTAAACTTCAATCCATTGAAATACTGTTCCTCCAAAGCAACTCATTTGTCAAATCTTTTCTGAACGTTAAAGTCTTTCCCCGCTGGTCAAATAACGAGAGGGTATGCCTTCCTGGGAAACAGATTCATAGTCTGAGAGCAGGCTCTCTTGCATCCTGACCAAATACTCCTATGAAGGTCACAGGATCAAGAGAAGGGCCTTTGCTGAAGTCAAAGCCCCAGGAGGCTTGAGAGCATTTCCAAACACTAAGAGTGTTTAACAATGGAATTAACTACAGCACAAGCTGGTGGACTCTCCTTCATTGGAGATTATTCAACTGGTAGATGGCCATCTTTAGCTGTAATTTCCAGCTTCGAAATGGAGTTTGACTCAATGACTCTTGGGGTCCTTTCCAGCTCTGCAGTTTTATGACACATGATTCTGTAATCCAGTCCTGCAGATACCCAAACCCAAGCCTGATGTACTACTGTTCAAGGTTTGAGATCAACACTGAAAAACAAAGACAGAACAAGTAAAAAGGCAAGAACAAGCCACAGTGTTTCAGACAGCAGATAATTCAATCTAGTGTACATCTGGAAAAAAAGACCAATTCTAGTGCATGGAGGCTGCAAGGTCAGAAGGACATCCCGTAATGTTGTAGTGTGGATTTACAGACTTTGTAGAAATGATTTCTTAGAGTGTAATGGGAGATTGCTGTAAAGTCACTAGGAACTGTCAAGACATCTCTGTCATTCTCTGTAAAGATACGATGTCTTTTCCAGTGCAAGATCTAAAAGTGTACATTTTATAAGACACTGCAGGTCTGAGTGAGGAATGATTACAAAGATGAGGTATGTGTTGTTGAAAAATGCCTGTGTGTGAAAAGATGCTGATCATTTCTTTTCTGCCCATGAACTCAGATCAAACCTTTCATTTCAAAAATAATAACATTTCTTCTCAAGACAGGTGTCCTTCTAAAATCCAGAGGCAGGGGACTGTGCAGCTTAATTGTTTCATGTGATAAAGGGCAGAAAGAAAATAAGCCTTTATTAATAGCCCCCTCTTGATTAAGGTGAAGTTATAACTTCTGCTTCTTCGGGCTGAGTTACTTTGAGAGAATGTTACAATCCCAAAGAATTCTGCAAATATTGTGTATGAATCCTGCTTGACAACCAAATCCAACTTCCAAGAGCTGAAGGATTTTCCAGTCCTTTTTTTATTTGAAATCCTCCTCCTTTTTTCTTTTTTCTTTTTTTTTCTTTTATTGCTTCTTAAAAAAAAAAATCTTGCAGTGCACATGAGAGTGCGGGGGTGTGATGGGGGAGCAGATCCTTGGGCTGAGAGCAAAATGACTTCACTAATGAGGCTGGGGAACATAGAAGGAGCCTCTCCAAAGAATGAAAAGTATTGCAAATACACTCAGGCATCCCCTGGGCAACAGTGTACACTGGCTGAGCCTTCGCTTCGGGAAGCGTTGCTCTGCAAACTTGCTCTTGCGTCCATAATTTTAACTTGTGCAACACTCTGATACAAATAAAGAAAGACTAATGAGTCTGATGAATTCATGTCAAAGGAACTTTCTTCTGCATTACTTCCAACCAGCAAACTACACCAAGACTTTCTACCAGCAAACTACACCAACCACGTTAAGTGTATGAGGAATACAGTGCTTCTTGCTAAAGTGCATTGAAATCACATGGAAGCTGTTTTGCAGTAGCTACCACCACATTCACGTTAGGACATTCAGGAAAGGGTTAAATCAATATATGAGGAGGACAAATGTGCAGGAAGCACTCAGAAACAGACAGAGTAAAAAAGTTACACTTAAGCAGAAAATAATAATGACATTCTGAACCTATTCATAATGGAGTAGTAATAGGGTGACATTTTGAAACCCTAAGAACAGACCTTTTTCTGTTGACCTACAAGCTGATGTATGGGTTACCTTTTGAGAATTTGCTCATTTATGCAGATACGATTTGTTATTTTGTTATATTATTTTATATTTTACTTCGGATTTAGCCTGCCCAGAGTAATGCCTGGCACTAATCAGGCAGTACAAAGGTTAAATAAATAAATAAATAAATAAATAAATAAATAAATAAATAAATAAATAAATAAATAAATAAATAAAGGCCAAAGATTGAGAACACAACTTGTAAAAAGGTATATGCTAAGTAAAACTACACTAACATTTATGTACTATGAGATATGAGCACAAAATGCATATATATTTTTCTATGAACTTTTTAAAAAGTACGTATCGAAATTCAATCAATGATAATTGAGGTTTGAAGGCTTGAAAAGATAATAAGAATCAAAACATCCATACCTGTCTGAAAAATTCTCCTTTGAGGCTTTCTATGCTTTTAGGGAGGGATAAAATGGCTGGAACAGCAGTCAGCTAGCTGGGGCACCAATTCTTATAACAACATATTGGCCCAAATCCTGTTGATTAGGCTAGTGAATTGCACTACAGAAAGCTTATTGGATCAGTGGGAATTTGGTGAGTCAACCCCTTCACAAGTTCCATTGATTCAATGGGACTCTTCTAGTGCAAACTAGAGTAGTCCCATGCAAACCAGCAGGATTTTGGTCATTGCTTGGATAACTTTATAACATAGTTCAAGCGATGTAGGATACAGGGATGTAGACAAATACTATTTCTCTTTATCTGTGTATTGGGCTACCCTAGCAGACAGGCAGCCTCTGCTCACAGACTATGTCTAATAATAGCCTGGTGACTTGAGTCCTCAAAATCTTCAGTCACTAGTGTTGTGGCAAATTCAAATCACAACAAACTTGAATACTGACTGAAAAGACCATATATCTTGACCTTTGTACACCAGGAACAGGCATTTGTCAATGCAAATGGTGTCCATTGGCTAAGACTGAGGTTTCATGTGGAAGAGCTTGAGGCATTTGAGCCTAATTTGTTGCTTATACTTCCATCACCTTAGCTTGACACTCCAGAAACTTCTGCAGTGCCATCTCCCATCTAGCCTTCTGTTGGGACAGACCAAGGGAGCTGACCTTGGACCCCTCCAGCCCCTCTTCTTCCTCTACCCCCTTGTGGAGCTCACTGAAGATTAAACTGTGGGTTGAGAGCACTGAAACTTGCCTTTTCCTCTCCTGGTCCTGGAGTGATCTTCAGTAAGTCGCTGCACTGTGAAGACCTGTGTCGACTCTCACCGTGAACTTGAGCCACTTCACTCTGAATGGCAGAAAAATCTATCTCCCTCTGAGTGTCCATAAATCTCCTAACACTCATCTCCCTATTGCTGCCTTATGCCAAAATAACAACTACATGCTTCTCTTTTTTTTTTTGCTCCACTTGCCTTATGGGAAGAGAAAAAAATGCTTCAAAAAACAAAATTCAGTTCCACAGAACTCAGGCTCAAACCAAGGGTTTTGGTCTTATATTTCACCACTGTCAAACCATGTCAGAGCTGGGGGTTCCACTCCAACCACTCATCCTGCTATCCCTGGAGTAGGTGAGGCTAGGAGAGTTAAATGTGGTGATGGCTGAGGGAATCTACCTGTCCTGGCAGCTTTCCAACACTTCAGTCTGACCTGACTGAGCAGTGTTATAAGGAAGTACTGAGAAAATCACAAGGATAAGTGATCTGACTCCCACACCAATCCTGTAAGGTCGAATGGCAACCACACCCACAAAACATACAGAATTCCAGTAGATGGTCAAGGCAAGGCCCAGTTTTAAATACTACAAGCCCTTTTTAGCCAGAAGGCCAGAAAAGAAAATAAAAAAGCTAACCAAGCTATCTCAGGCTTATACCCTAGCGTAGCTTAACATGGCCTCAGAGCATGCAGAGAGTGTATCCATTACCACATGGCATAGCAGGACAGCAATTTAACATAGCATCTCCTGAGACAACTAAAGTAACTTCTGAACTTCTTTTTATACCTTACCCATCACCTTCTACACCTTTCAAGGTGGTCCACCAATCATGTTTCAAATTCCCTCAAATGTTCACAAAGACAAGTACAGTTTCTGCCCCCCTCTCTTCAGCTGAAGCCATTCCCTATTACCACAGTGGCAGTAACAGGGAACAAGCCAACATGGCCTTGAAGTTTTTGCCCAATAGATAAATCACACATGGCGCTTCCATTCCTTTGCTGGGCAAAAGCTGCCTTTTTTCCTTTCTTTCAGCCAGATTTTCCAAGGAAGCAAGAAAAGCCTGATTTTTTTCCAGAAAGGTTCCCTAATCCATATTCCCCAAATTTTTCATTCTCTTCACAATGGCCGCCCCACCATCACACATTGCATTGATGGGCAGAGCCTCTTTGCCCCCTCACACAGGATGAGGCAAGACACAACAGCATGTTGCGTCACTTAGTGGGGGTGGACATTTCAGTGCGATATTTAACCACGCTCCCACATCACCTTGGCCTCTTTCTGAGGCTTTCTTTGGAGAGATTGGGTCGATGCTGTGCTCAGCGAGGATGCACATGGTGCAGCACTTTCAGTTTCATTTAAAAGGGCAAGGGGGTGCATTGGCACCCCCTCCAGGTTTGCAGGCACGAGCCCTTTATAGCACAGTTGGGCCTGTGTAAGGCACAAACGAAAAGTTTTTTTAAAAAAGCATAGCAGTGGATTTGTAAGGGCCTTAAGGCCCATGGGGAGCACCACGGAGGGGCTTTCTGTGCCTCAGCACCCCTCTGCCGGGGATTAGGTGATTTGCCCAATAATTTGGTGGTTAGTGAAATCCATAGAGAATAAGTAAGTAAGTAAGTAAGTAAGTAAGTAAGTAAGTAAGTAAGTAAGTAAATAAATAAATAAATAAATAAATAAATAAATAAATAAATAAATAAATAAATAAATAAATAAATAAATAAATAAATAAATAAATAAAAATAGAGGGTAAATTAGTGGGTCAAGGGAAGTATCATAGGGTGCCCTGAGGAGAGTTTGGCCGCCCTGCAAAGGCATCTCATTTAGCCCCCCCTACACGTTAATTTAATTAGTTAAAATAAAAAAATAACATAGAATTAATAAATAGGAAGAAGGGTGTAGTCTTGCTATAACAAAGAAGTGTGCAGAGCAATGTATAGATGCTTAGGCTCTATAACCGGCCATTCAGAGATCCACTTGAAATAGGCCTGACCTATATAGAGGTGACGGAGTTCATTTGTCTGAGCAAGATATTGAAAGATTTTTGAGGGATCTGCAGAAGGGCCTGCGTGCTGAGCTGCTCAGCTTGGTGGAGGAAATGGTGCATAGTTAGACTAGCACTATTTTGTGGCAGATACTGCAGAAACAACAAAAATTGGTGAGTGTCCAGGGACTACATGGAATGTGATAGCCCGTATGACCGCACGGCTCTGTGGATCGTGAGGTTAAAGTGCCTGGGGGAACGACGGGCTGGGGCCCTCCCTGGACCTCAGGTCTCCAACAAGAGGGGATTTACAGGCCCAGGGAGTGGCCGCATCAGTCTCTGGCCAGCGTTGTACTGTCTGAGGGACAGTGTGACAATGGGCATGGGACTCACCTGTATATGGTTGGGGGGAGGGTCCTGTGAGACGTTTGGCCTCAAACCTGATCCGTACTACCGGAGGCCCTGGTTGGGGAATAGCTTTGGGTATCATTGGGTATAGCAATAAAAGGTGCTAAGTCTTTAGCGCACAATGATATGCAATTTTCCATCCACCTCAGCATGCATTTAATAAGTATCCCAGAAGCAATTATCATAACATTGATAATATATGAAGAATAAAGCATTTGGTAATAATAAGTCATGGAGTTATTATTTCTTTTTTAGAACATAGCTCCCATTGTTTGTCCCAAAGACAAATTATTGACAAGTCTGTTCTGTCACTTGTCCATCAAGATGTCTAAGAAGAGACATCCTCTTTTCTCCCCCCCCTTTCCCCTCCTCCTCTTCTTCTTTCAAATGTAAAAAAAGTCTCTGGGGATATTTTGATGATTAAAGGCTTAGGCAAGGTTGGAGATTCTTTTGACCATGCATGTCTCTTTCATCCTCGTCTTCAGATTTGAAATCAAACAAAGACACTCAAGCAACCTGACTAGCTCAATTTTGTTCCTCTTTCTTTTTCAGCCTCTAGAAGATCAATCACAGAGCTTGATGGAGAAGCACCTGACACAAATGACAAACATTTCAGCGCAGCATGAAGGCAGCATTGATCTCTTCAAATAAGGTAGGAATATGGCAATCCTGTCATGGGACTGGTGAGTCTAAGACTTCATCTCCCAGAAGCCCCCACTTTTGGATAAGGAATTGGCTTTGCCTTTCCTTATAAAGGGCATGGAAGAAACAGGTGGGAAAATGAGGCAAATACAGGCTTATGCTGAAAGGACTTGTGTGTTGGATGGTTGTGAAGCACCAGTGGAGATTCCCAAGAACTCAAGTGGAATATCACCATTAGCTAACTGGACAAATAAGACGTCCTGCAACCCCCAATCTGATTGATGCCCAAATACATAGACAGGTACCCAACCCACACTGGGCCTTTTCGGTAGGCACCAACCTGATCCTTGCCCATATCCATGGTGGTAACTGTGGAGATCCATGTGGAAAAAAAAAAATCATTTCCACACACGGAGAAGACAAAGACAATGATGACCTTGACGGAGGTGGTGTTAGGGGGACAGGATGAAATTCCAAGGTAACAGTGGGAGCTGCACAGCAACACCATAAGTCTTAAAGCTGTGATAGAGAGGAGGGTTTTACCTTTTCCCACAGGGACCCATTTAGCAGGCCATATGCATCATCACAAAGAAGAAGAAAATATGGAGGGGAGGAATGTAAACAGAGTCTAGCACACTAAGTATTTACAAATGTGAATTTATATTTGTTTCCTTTTCCCCTCCCTCCTGGGTGACTCATTTTCTCTTCCCTGGTAATCAAACTAATCACAGCCTATCTAAGATTAATACAGATATTCATTCACAGTCACACATAACAGTCCAATAGTAAACTATTTAATTAACTAAGTTATTAAGAAAGAAAAAAATAACATTCTGGAAACTTAATGTTACCTAGCAACATTACCTCAACTCTTCAGCCTCCACCATTGACATGGTTGGCAGAATGGCTGAAAAAAACATACACAGCACATGGGGAGCTCAGTCCAAGCCCGACCTGCAGCATCGATGGTTAGAGTGCCCAAGGGGGATCTTGGGGTTTATTGGAGGAAGGGTTCAGCTATCTCTCTTTTTCTCTGGTACCACCAGCACAGTCTTTTTTTAAAATTTCCATTCTCTCAGTCCAAGTTGCTGGCCATCTTTAGTTAAAAACTTTTGAACCCCATGAGGGAACACAAAAGATATAGCTCGACCCTGTGTAGGTGACCAGGAGTTATTTGCTCTGCCCCATAAATCATGCCTGAATTGGGTCCGGCTTTGCGCATTTGTCCAATGACAGTGCACATCACTAACAGCTACCAAACATTCCTCATTGTTCCCCAAATTTTCTTGATGTAACGGAAGGACCTAACTGACGGCTAAACCAAAACAGGACACTGTTTTAGGACACTGACCCATAGAATAGTCTGCTCAAACCTTATTGATTAGTTGTGTGTCAGTGTGATTGCTGTAACCCAGCAAGGTTAGTACAGGCAGTGACGGGTATTAATAGGCCACTTCCAGCAGTGGCTTTCAGTCCTGACTGTGCAGGAAGACTACTGACCCATACATAGAGTTGTCATGTGCCCTAATTCACAGAAGACTATTTCCCATTTTAAGAGACCCTCTGGCTGATGGACTGTCACTCCTAATCCCTATTAAAGATAAGGAGCCCCAGGAAATAAACAGGAAGACTGAGTTTGCTCATGAACACTTGACAACTCATGGAGGAAGAGTACAGATTGAAGTACAGGCTTCTCTGCTATACGAATATGTCCTGTATTTCTTTTTAGCACTAATTATTTATAAATTGGAATTTGCAGGCATACAGTTAATGCAAAATTGTGCCCCCTTTTACTCCCCCCCCCCGACAACTAATTTTCTCTTTCTTGGTGACACAGAAATGGTGACCCAACTCACATCAGTGAAATGTAGTCTTGGAAACTGTGTTCTCGTCCCCCACATTGTGTGGGGGCAGGTGTCAAAGAAATGTCCTTTTCAGTTTCAACATGAACTTTGTGGCTGGCACTCCCAGTGGAGCTCTGCTGGACAGATCTTCTGTTACCCACTTCTGGAATGCCCTCCTCTTTCATCAGGCTTTCAGTATGTCATTTTATTGAGTCAATCTGCTATATTCTGCTTCCGACCTGCTTCAGCTTTTGAATGCTTTGCATTTCTCATGTATTTCTTATTGCTTTGTTAGCTTGTAGGCTGGAAACCTGTTGTTGTTGTTGTTGTTGTTGTTGTTGTTGTTGTTGTTGTTGTTGTTGTTGTTGTTGTTGTTGTTGTTGTTGTTGTTGTTGTTGTTGTTGTTGTTTTCCTTTATTCTTTTACTGCACTGAAACATAATTACACTGTAATTGATTGTTGTATGGTCTTTGCAAACATAGGTTCTGCAACTAGCAAGATTCACAGCTAGATTCCATAATATCATGAATTCAGGAACAGAGTTTCTGCTAAATGGTGCCAGGTAGGTTAGCCCCTATATATATCACCTTTATTTCAGTACAAAGCATGCTAGATATTTTTGTAAAAAAAACCCCCATTCTTTACTAACTACTGAGTGAAATCGCTTTGGGATAGCACAGAGTTAGATCAGTAGACATTTGCAGGGAGCTATGCTCAGTCAAACCACCTTGCATGCCTGATTCCCTTAGAATTGCTAAGGCAACACCAATGGTCTACACAGGATACCCTCTTGTCCTCAAGGCCATTCACAAAGAGAAACCAAGAAGGGGAAAGCCCCAGAACCTGAGTCCTTTTTCATCAGTTAACCACTTCTCACCCAAACAAAAAACAATTGTCATGGCTTTTTACAACATGTTGTCTGGGTATCTATTGCTTGGAGCCACAAATAATTAAAATTCCTAAAAGAAATGGTAGTGAGCACAAGAAGGTATCCTGTATTGCTCCCCTATGCCCCGAAATGAAGACGCAAGACAACAAATTCTTTGGATTTAAATATGGGCCACACTTTATTAAAACCAAATTCAAATTCAACCAATAAACCAATTCCAAAATTGAGGGGGCCTGCGGTAGTGCAGGGAAATAACTGCATGGCATCCAATAACTCCTTATCAGGCAATGGGCGAGTCCCAGGCCCCAGGTTCCAGCTGTTTTAACGACCAGAGAAACCTGTCAGGCCTCACTTAAACACCCCGGACCTCGAGCCATCTGTATTGGTGACTTTCACTCTGAAAGTGGCCCAGCGCATCAGCCGCCTCCGGCCCTGTAATTGCACAATCCGCAGAGCCGTAAGGACCGACACGCTGTTGGCTTTATCATCATTATAAAAGGGACACACCGAGACAACCAGTTATTCCCACACTACCCACCAGTGTGACCAAGTGCCAACAAACCCTTTTCCAGTGTGGGATAGGTGAAAAATCCCCCCATCCAAAAGCCAATCAGGATAGAGGTCAAAAATTCCTATCTGGCCCCAAACAAGGCGACCCCAAAAAACACACTAGAAAGAGGGTGGGCGGGTGGGTGCCAAAAGCGAAAGAGGGCAAACCACGGGCTGGCGTTTCCTTATATTGACGCTGTCCCGCGTCCCAAGTCACGTGGCTCGGTTGCTTGCTTCTTTCGGGGCCAGAAGAGCATAAACGCCACGGAGACTGAGGGCGCGAACCACACCCCTCCTGCACACGTGAGTAACCATCTCATAGATGTTATTAATACTCAAGCTGCCCTTTGCTTGCCATCGTTTTTTTCCTGGTGGCAATGTAGGCATGACATTGTGCAATAATATCAGACCCTGTCCTGGTATTTTGTATTGTGGATACAGAAACACAATATCCCACATTCATAAACTGGAGGTCTTTTGAAGAGTTGGATTATTTTACTTTTTTGAATGTCTTCTAGCTAGAATAGTCCTGTCTCTTTTCCTGCACCACCTTCTCAATAAGGCAACTGCACCCTTTTTCTCTTGGAGCTTTGCTCTCTCTTTTATTCATAGCTAAAATGTATCTATAAATATGTGCAAGGAGGAATAGTATCCATTTACTTAGACATTAATGGTATCTGTTTGCAAAAGATAACTCCACAAGTGGGAGTGGATCCTGCATCAGTTTTAAGCTGGCCAGCTCTAATGATTGCCTGTAAAAACAAATGGCTACCATTTCTGTTAGAGACAGACAATATTGTTTAGGATAAGTAGTCACTTAGATTGAGTGCGATTGTATTAAATCATACAAACCTTTTTGTGTATCAGTGCTATCACTGTGGAGGGAGATCTGTCAATCTGTATAATATAAAGCTGAATGAAAAGGAGATTTGTGTATATGAATGTGTGTACATATATGCCACGAGGAAATGTACAAATGAATTCATGGCAAGAAACGAGGCAGAAGATTTGTAGTGAGACTTCTCCCTTTCACAAGGAAGCTTACAAGGCATAAAATGCAGGTCCAGCTAATTAAGATGCTAATGGTGAAAAGTCCATGACAATGGGATTTGTTACATTTTATATAACCTAATTAAAAGAAAAGCATGGCAAAGACTCATTAGTCCATGTCACCATCACATTTTAAAAATCCTACATATTAACTTTATGATGCAGTAGTGAAAAATCTGGTAAAGGAGTGTATTTTCTAAAAAGAAATCTACAAATTAGGCATTATTTAAATTCCTGACTATTAACAGACGAGGAAGCTCTCACTTTGAATGACATGTTTATGTATGTGATGTTAAGACATACACAATGATATATTTGAAAAGTCCAGGCATTTCATTGTAAAAATAAGGGTTATGTCAGCTGCAGAGAAGAATAAAGAGGCCAAAATAGATGCTTCACATAGAAAAATATATAAGGGAAATTGTTCTGTATACATTAAAGAGCCTTGTAGCATCTTAATTATGAACAAGAAGGGATTATGGACTGCAGCTTATTTCATGGGCAACTCTTCGTTGCTTCTGCTGCAAACAAGTTATCAATGCTACCTACCCCGCCCCCCCGCCCCGGAAACATAACTTTCTTTCTGAGAGGTTTTCCTTCCATGGGCCCTTGCAATCCACTGTTTTCTAGATACAAATAAACTTTCTCAGCAGACTTCCGCTCCCATTTTCCCCTCCATTTCCCTCTTTCCATTTCTTCTCATTGCCATTATTCTCCTCTCTCCATGTTCCAAGCAGGTTCTCTTTCTAGCTACCTTTCTATAGAATTTCCACAAAGCCAGGATAGGGAATGGTAGCCTTCTAGATGTTCCTGGACTACCACTTCCATCAACTATAATCACCATAGCTGATAGTGCAACTCAAAACACCAGGAAGGCCCCCACTAGCCCACCCTGGACTAAAGGGACAGATACACTGGTTCAGCATTCGTCCAGGTAACTGACTAAAATCTTGGCAAATAGCCAAATCAAATGAGGTCTCAGGTTAAACCACAATATTACTCAGCCAGATTACTCAGTGGAGTGAAAAAATTCCAACATATTTTGCCCACCCTGGCCGCATTGCATTGGCTGCCCATCCGTTTCCGCATCGACTTCAAAGTGTTGATGCGTACGTATAAAGCCCTAAATGGTTTAGGGCCTCGATATCTGGCGGAACGCCTACTCCCAACTAATTCTACCCGTGTCACTCGTGCAAGCCAGGAGGTGAGGCTGAGGATCCTAACGCCGAGGGAGGCCTGGAAGGAGAAGACAAGAAATCGGGCCTTCTCGGTGGTGGCTCCTCGCCTCTGGAATAATCTACCTCCTGAGATTCGCAGGGCTCCCTCGCTGGGTATCTTCAAAAATCAATTGAAGACATGGATGTTCCGACAGGCCTTCCTGCCAGACAATTCCTGACGTTCCTTTCCTTCCCCTTTCCACTGTTTTCTACTTTTGCAAAGTTTTTATTTATGCTGTTTATATATGTATACTTTTATTATTCTTTGTTTGTTAGCTGCCTAGAGTGGTCCTGAGCTGACTAGATACGCGGGATATAAATAAAATAAAATAAAATAAAAAAATAATAAATAAATAAATACATAAATAAATAAATAAATACATAAATAAATACATAAATAAATAAATATCCCCCCCCCCGCAAATATGTGTCTCCTTCATGCAGATGGATATTTGTAATGGACAAGGTGCAGGAATTTGAATAGAGGAAAACAGTCTAACTTAGTGGTTCAAGAAGAATTATGTAAGAACATGAGACACTGGCAATGAACCTGTGCCCTTCTGTATGCTGAGTATCTCCTCTCCCAAGATGCTAAACCATTGTCCTTTCAAACATTTTGATCTGGCTGGATGTTAGAGAGATGAGGGTCAACTTGACTATTGATGGTCTCTGTGTTTTCTGCAACTCATTCTGGGTTCAGAACGTTAAGCACTAAATGTTCTGAAGCCAGTGGCACTTTACTGACACATGTGGAAGAGTGGGTGGAGCAAGCCTTGCTGAACAAAGTGGTTTGAAGTATGGAATGTATAGTCATGAGTAGGGAGTAGTAGCAGTAGGGAATAGGGAATAGTTACCTTCATGTCAAAAATCTCATTACAGATATCTTGCTTTAAAGTAAGCTGGAATGGCTTTCTTGAAAAAGCAGAGGCATCCTAGATGATGACTTACTTACTTTGTCAGAGGAGATAGGTTTCAAAAGCTCATCTTCTATCAATAAAACTATTTCAGCTACCTTTAGATAAGCAGTTGGTCTCTCTCTTAAGAATATATAATAAACCATGGAAGATAAAATTTTGAAATTCAGCTTAATGAGGATGATGTCTAAAATCACTTCTGGAATTGGAACATGGACAGTTTTCCTCAGTTTTCAGGTTCTTTCCATTCATTACTATCTCCTACCACATACATAAGTGATTTCCAAGTATACATTCATAAAATAGTGAAAGAATGCTATATTGGTACAGTGGTACATGTCGTAACTATTCTTTTTGTGTGATGTGTTACTTATGCATTTAGGTGCTCCAGTATGACATAGGGATGTGAATCCTCATTTGTCTTACCCATGCAGGCAAGGACAAAGAATTTAAAAAAATTATTCTCTCACCAGCAAAATTGGTGAGGAATCACCTGACACTCTCCACACAGTCCTCGTGTTGGCGAGAACAAGTCTTTGTATAAAAAAGGAGTCTCGTGTTGTGTAAAATTGTCCAGTTCTTGCACAAAATTGAACAGATTGTCCCAAACTAGATTTGGTCCTTAATTTAAGAATCTAAAGCACTAGATGAGTTGTTTGCATCTTTCTTTACTATTAGCTGAGCTTTCTTTCTCTGTGTACTCTGCTTCTCAAAGGGAAAGGATACTTGAGACATTTTGCACACATCTGAGAGACCTTGAGTGAGAGAAACAGCTCTTTCTTTCATTCTCTCTTGTCTGGAGACAAAGAGCATTGCATGATTTTTGAATTCCTGAGTTCCTTATCTTCTTGGGGCAAACTGGATTAAGGAGAACAAGGAATTTGATGGCCAGTATTTCCAATCATCACCATGTGACCTCAAGTTCATTCTGACCTTGAGGTCACATGACCTTTTTTCAGGGTTTTCCAGGTAGAGAATACTCAGAAATCATTGACTATTCTTCTGGAGGTGCCCTGGGACTGTGCAGCATGTCCAAACAGGCTGGCTCTTCTCTCAGGAGGCACAGTGGGGAATCAAACTCCCAATCTCTGGCTCCACAGCCAGATACCTAAACCACTCAGCTACTCAGCCAGCTTTCTTTCTAGCTAGTCTTTCTACTCCTAATTAAATGTATTGGAAGGAATGCTGGAATAGGACCAGTACAGTATTGGATCATAACTAGGAAGCCTCAAGAAATCACCTTTGGCACATCTGTGCCTCTTAGCCCAACCCATATCATAAGGTTGCTGAGAAAGAAAAATAGGACAATACCAACTATGCAGATCTCAAGCTGTAAAACAGTCCTCCTTTACATGATTTGTGGTATATCTGCCTTCTCCAACAATGTTCTCCAGTTTGAGAGGATCTTTAAAAATGGTAATGCTCAGTGTTGAGTTCATTGTATCACCTACAGCTAGACCTCCGTTTCTTTTCTTTCAGGGGATTGCCTCTCTATAGCAGATAAAGATTGGGTTAGGATAGAGTTATTACACTGTCAAGGATACCATTTGGTGTCACTTCTGTTCACTATGCAAATACTATCGCTGTGTAATTAGAAATATAAACGTAGTTAACCAGAGCACAAATGTGTATAATCAAGTCAATCTGCCATAGTGCTGAAGTCCATTAACAGAATTAATCAATTAAGTAACATGTCTTTAAAAGTAGTTTGCTTAATTGTTGATGAGACTAAAGGCATACAGCCAAATTATTAATGATCCTGGAAAAGCCAATTCCAGCCTTAGTTACTGTGCAGTCCTATGCATACGAGTCTTGTAAAATCTATCCAGAGTCTATAACTTCCAGTTTAGACTACTATAATCTGTTATATATGGAGCTGCCCTTGGAGATGGTCCAGAAACTTCAGTTAGTACACAGCAGCTTAGTCACCGAATTTTGGGTCTTTCATCTTGGGTAATTTAAATGTACAACACTTGTTGGGAAAATATGTAAATGTGCAATAAGAATCTTAAAATCAGAAATATTTTTAAATGAGTTTCCGTCTTTCTTTTTTGTGGGCAATATGATATGTTCTCTGTTGTATGCCTGTGTCTTACTGAGAGAAAGAGGGTTAAAGCAATGCATGTGAAAACTTAGGAGCAGCCTCTTTCTGTATTCTTTCATGCAAAATGGGCTAAATTCCTATTTCAAATTGAGAAACCTAGCTCATCAGCTAGTCTTTACATTATGAACTATAGGAGAGGAGGCAAGAAAGAGGATATGACTATTTCTTCTCCTCGTGTCCACTGGAGCTTGTGTGTGGCTCTGCTGTGTCCAAGCCAATCCAGAAAGAACATAGGAAAGCAAGATAGTACCATATATAACTCCCAGTGAACCCTTTCCTCCCTGAACTCAGGCCTCTGACACTGCTGGTCCAGGACTGCTCCCTCCGGGCACCACCCTTCTTGCCAAGATGAAAGCCACAAAGAAATAATTCCCCAGCCTGAAGCCTGCCCTCCCCAGGGGTAAGCTGATGACATCAGCCTACTTGACCATGGATTTCCTGGAGAAGACGGTCCATCCAAGTCCTGGGTAGGGTGACCAATGCTTCATTGCCAAAAAGGAGGAAATGGAGGGTAAAGAACATCAGAAAGGAGGATATTTTGCATTAAATTTGCATATGTTAATTTAAACTAGTATTTTCAAATCTTATCTCAATTAGACATTATTACTATAATTTAAGTGGAAATTGCTCACCATATTGCACAAGATTACAACTAGCTAATGACCATGGGACATAGCATTGAGAGAAAGACAGGCTATAAAATAAGTAAGGCATAATGTTTAATGACTCTCCGAAATGTCCTGTGCCTTGCATTTTTTGTAGCTTACTGAAAACAGATATATATTATTGAGGCAGTACATAAGCAGAAGTCACTGTAGTTCTCTTTAAATATCTAGATATGCAACGACTAGTAATTGCAGAGTAATGGGGCTTTCAGAAAGTCCACTCCTGAGACTGACTTTGCATCTGAAGTTCATACAGAATTGACATGACATGGTATATCTTTCCTGCTATACATCAGCAGTTATATCAGTGTGTGCGGTTTGCGTCTTTCCTCACAAAATGTTGCCTTGTCCTGGAACCATTTTGCTCAACAAATAAGAGAGATCTAAGCAGATCCATTTACCAGTAAAAGTCTCTAATGCCCTTGCTTTGCCAGGGAAACTCACTGGGAGTGGGGTAGGGTGGCCATTGATGTGCCACCAAAAAAGAGGACAGCTCTTCAAATGGAGGACCAACCTTACTCCCTAATGGAGGATATATTGGCTAGGCATGAGTGGCTAGGCATTGGCTGGTTTAGTGGTCAGAATAATTGGAGGTCTTGGGTGTGGCCACTGTGAAGTCATGTGGCTCAGCAGCTCTGGCTTATAAATCTTGGTAGTATCTGAGATGAGGCCTGGGCTAGATGTCTCTCCCACCTTCTCCTCCCTCTCAGAGTTGGAGCCAGTCACTAGGCTCTTGGGATACAAGGAGCTTCTAAATGCACACTTCAGGCTGACATAAGCTTTCATAGATTGTACTGGAGGGGGAGCACACCTGTTTATCCAAGCATAGTATCGACATCAGCCCTCCTCTGAACAGGAAGCAGTGGGCAAAGGAGTTCCCCAGCTAGCACTAGCTTTCAAGGCATTTTTTATTATTCGAAGCTGCCTTGAGTCCCTTTATGGGAGAAAAGTGGCGTACCAATGAACAACGCCTGAGAACTGCTGCAGCAGCCTCTATTGCCTCTATACCACAAGGTCATAATATTAGATGGAAACTTTCCCCCCAATACCATACAAACAGGTTCAGGGCTTTTTCTGTTATCCAGCGTTAACATTAGTTTTTATATACTTACAGTTTGCTAGTACATAATACATACATAATGGTCATCTGCATGATGACCATTATGTATGGTGCTCGTGCACTAATCCTTTGAAAGGGCAACAAATCTGCTATGCAATACAGACTGAAATTTGAATCAAGCGTAACTTAAACTAGGTAATATCTAGCACAGATTTAGTTCTCTAGCATATACTTCTCTAGTATGAGGAGATATAAGGGGATAAGAGAAGTGCTATTGCCCAATAAAAGTACTGCTAAATGCTTAGACAAGAGAGAGACTGGCCAGAAAAGAAAAAATATATATAGAGAGAGGAAGGGTGAGATTTGGGCTTGAAAGAAGATAAAAGTGCCAGGCTCCACAACGTTCTTTTAGAAACTGACCAGAGATGTTCATGAGATTCTCGCCCAGCCCAGATTTAAAGCTAGGAAAGAAGGGTAGAGTGGACATATAGGAAAAGGTTCACTACCTAGCATATTAAAATTCACACACAATAAACAAATAACTGCTTAAATAAGCAAATCAACAAGAAAGGCAACAAAGGAGAATTAGACTAGGCTAATAAGAAAGTTTAGAAGCGAAGAGACAGACTAATTCTCTTGTGGACAAATCAGCAAATGTCAAAAACGCTCACTCCTGCTTCCTGTTCCTGTTCCTGCACTCGCTAGGAGCTTTCTTTCATGACAGGAAGCTAGGCAAAACTAAGCCTGGCCAGGCTTCAAAAACATCCAGTTAAGGCCTTGCTTCCAGGTGAGCCACTTTTAGGTGTCTGTAAAGTGTCTGTCAGAATGGAGAATTATAGGATCTGCACTCCAAGAAATTAAAAACAAATCCTATCCATAATTGTTCCTTGGAAATATTTATAAAATGCAGGATGTACTCCTCAAAGTGTGCTCTTCTTGCCCAATAAGACAGATAAGAAAATAATATAAAACAAGAAATTTCCTGTTAAAATGCCTCCATAGATATCTTTAAATGCTCTTAAAACATAGGCAATTATTTTGGATTGTGATTAGATATTACTTGTTATATCTAAGTAGCTTAGCATTACTTTTATATCTAAAACTAATTTTGTAAGAATTAATTCTATTACTCACTATTCCAAAAGTAACTAGTTACAGTTAACTCTTATTTGTATCTACTGTAGTTATTCCCAAGCTTTGGAGGCAATTATTAAATTAAATTAAAAAAACTATGTTTGTACTCATGCTATAAACATAGCCTCTCCTGTAAAAGAGTGTATCCACAAGCCCAAGACCAACTTTCTAGTGGTACAAAGAGTCGTAGAGGACCAGCAAATAAACAAGAAGGAGCCGGTGTGGTATAGTGGATAGAATGATGGACCAGGACTCTGGAGAACAGGGTTTGAATCCTCACTCAGCCATGGGAACTCATTGGGTGTGTAGAACTGATAAAACCACTTCTTAAATACCTCTTTACCTTGAAAACTGTATTACAAATTCTATGCTTTGGTTCCAACTTGATGGCACACAACAAGAACAAAAAGCATTTCATGCACAACCTCAATGTTAATTTAGACTTAGATTGTAATCATGTAGAAGCAAACTGTCCTTTTATTAGAGGGCCTTATTCCCAGATGAGTACAGGATTACAGCCTTACCAACACAGGTCTAGTCCATCCATGAGAATTTGTTGTTTAGAGTTGTGTGGGCAATATACTATCTTTCTTAAAAAAAGAAAGAAAGAACAAAAAGATAAAACACTCTCATTCAAGACAGAAGTAGCCTCCGGAACGCATTTTGTTGTAGAAAATTAGACCTGAAATGGACAACATGAAATCGTAACACACTCTTGACCTTCCTCAGTCTTCTGATGTATTTTCATGAGATGATATAATTCATTATTTCCACTGATGTGTTGAAAGCAAAGGGCCAACTTGTTTTATATGCATTTATTCAATACTGAGTAATCTGTGCTTAATGAAGTGCCAGAGCGTGTCAGAATGAACAATTAAACTTGGTAGTTGTATAAGACAACTCACAATTGCAGACAGCGGTAGTTGTCATATGTGCTTTTGTTATTGTTTCTAACAAATAAAGTGTGCAGCTTTGTGATACAAATGCCATATATTGACATGGCATTCTTTCTTGGCTGAGATGGAAATTGCCTCAGAAGCTCGGCAGCATGAGAGACTTCCTCACTTTGAACAGGAATGCTTTCCCCCCTCATCCCCAACATCTTCCATCAGCTGATTGAGGGATCATACAGTCCATGGTTATTTGGTAAGTCTGGTATGGAAGCAGTTTTAGAAGCAATGGGTAATGAAGCTGCAAAATAAGGATGGAAGGAAATACAAAATCACCTCCCATAGCAGTGTGAAGCACTAGGAGGGGGAAAAGCTCTTGTTTACAGAGCCAAACCATCAACATTTGTTATTTTCCTGGATTTTTCTAAAACAGTACTTTAAGAGATATTAGGTTTGAAAAACCTTCAGGGAAGAAAGAAATACACTGGGAAAGTAGGTCACAGTGTAGTGAAACTACTCATAGAGGCTGAGTGCAAAAAAAAAAGGAGAAGAAGAAGAAAAAGAAGAAAGAAAAAGATGTGAAGTAAAAAGAGAGAAATCTGCTGATTTAGTGAGCCCTTTGTTTAGCACTAAAGACTATAATGGAAATATTTACTTTTTTAAAAGGAGGTTAATTTGCTTATCCTCACAGCATATACTTAATGTCTCTTGCAAGTACAGCACATGAACCTGACATGACCCTTGCTATAGAATCAGAGGGTGACAAATTAAGATATTGGGTTGGGGATTATGATTATGTAAGAACCAATACGTGATTTTTTTTGGTCCTGGACTGTGCTTCTGAGCCTTCAGCATGAATTGCTATGTTTTCAAGGATACTTCTACAGTCACAGCTGGAGCAATATAAAACTTCTTCTAATTATTCTTAATGCTTTAGTTTTTAAGGTTCTTTAGCAAAATGAGATTATCAGGATTTCAGTAAAAATACATTGGAGATTAAACAGAATCTTTAGGCTTTTTGATTTGACATGTTTATCAAGTCAAAATGGTGTGTTCAGTAAGGGATTCAGACGTAAAATGCCCGAATATGAGTCCACACAAATACAAAAGAGCCAAAGAAGAAAATGCACGATAATGTATGCATTAGAAAAACTATATCAATAAATGCATGCATTACTAAAATATGCATATTACTAAAATATGCATATTTATATATATGACTTATGTTTGTCAAGTCAAAAATGGTGCATTCAGTAAGGGATTCAGATGTAAAATACCTCGTTGGATATTTTGTGGGTACACTATTTTAGAGGAGGGGTAATATTTATAGCATGATCACAAACTTAGTTTTTTTTTAATTTGTATAATTGTCTCCCAATGAACCCTTTCCTCACTAGATACAAACAAGAGTTAACTGCAACTAGTTACTTTTGGAGTAATGAATAATAGAACTAGTTCTTACATATATATATATGAACCAAGGTATACAAAATACTGCATTATTTCAGTTTCTTCGTTGTCAATATTAAAGCTGCATAGTTCTTCTGTAATCATGAGTCAAAACAAAGAGAAATTTAAACCTATGTTTGTAATGCTGAATGACCAACAGAGAAGCACATTATCTGACCAGGAGAAAATGAAGACAAGCAACAAGACACTGAAGACCTGTACAGGAGAGAAAAATGGATGACGGATTCTTTTGAAGAGGAATTATATGATGAAAAACCTGCAGTTCTAGAAAATGAAGTGAAAGTGGATCTAAAAGCACTGGGAAGAAATAGATCACCAGGAGTAGATGGAATAGCAGTAGAACTATTTCAAACCACAGAGACTGAATCTGTCAAAATCCCAGCAAGAATATGCCAACAAATATATATAAAAAACAACCAATGACCCCATATCAAATCTGAAGGGGGCCACATCTTATGGGCATAACCCTCTGAGAGACTCAGATGAGGCCTGGGCCATTTTATATTGTGAAGCCCCTTCATCATTTGGGAAGAGCAGTAAAAAAAGAGAATATTTTAATGTAAAGAATGAGGTGTAAAAAAGTATTCATAGAATGCATGACAGTTATGTGCCCTTGCCTGAGGCAAACGCCTCCTATGAGCCGAGGCCTGGGCCAAATAGCCTTGCTAGCTCCCCTCTCATAGGACCTCCTGTACAAGTAGTCTCTGTATGAATTATCATTCAATTTTCCAGGCTTCTAGTTCACACAATGGAGCCTCCAAGAATTTAAGAGGTTTCCCACCTTCAGATTTTTACCGTCCACCTATGCAAGGCAATTGAATTGGAGACAGAGGGAGTATGGCTCATTGCATTTTCCCTTTTTACACCCATTTTGCCCCAACAGAGTTTCTGAATGACTGAAAAGGTCTCGTTGTCACAGTTCTAACGCTGCTACTCCACCTCAGCCCTGTCACCCAGGTTTCACTTGGCACCATTGCTGCAGCACTCCTCTTTTAACTTTAGAGCTAAAAGCAAACACAATAAGCTATGTTCTTGAGAACATCCCATGCACAAAAGAGAATCTTTCTGAAAAAGCATCTGCTTCCCTGATGTCGCCCATTGTTCTCTGGTGTTGCCCATTGTTGCCAACTTATACATGGAAGAATTGGAAAAGAAGGGACTAAACACCTTCTAGGGGAAGACTCCAACCCATTGATTCAGGTAGGTGGACGACACCTGGGTGAAGATCAAGATACAGGAAGTACAGACCTTCACAGACCACATAAACCCAGTTGACCCAAATACTAAGTTCACCAGAGAAGACAGCAAAGACAAAACCATCTGGCTTTCCTGGACTGTGCAGTCATCATAGAATCCAATAGCAGATTAGGAATAGAAATCTACAAACAAACAAAAACCACATCCTGATCAATACCTGAGATTTGACTCTCATCACCCATTGCAACACAGACTAAGGGTCATCAGGATGCTAAACAAAGCAAGAAACATCCCCACCTCTGCAGAAGCCAAGAAGAATGAAGACAGACATCTGAAGATAGCCGTTAAGGCCTGTGGATATCCAAAATGGGCCTTTAGCAAGCAATGTCCCAATGCAGGAAGACAACGCAACAGACTGAGACCCAGAGCCAACAGAAGAATCTGGTCATTCCTTACATGGCGGGTATGTCGGAAAAGCTCAAAATAATTTTTGATAAACACCATATATCCATGCACTTCAAACCCACAAACCCACCAAGGCAGAGGCTCGTTCACCCAAAAGACTGGCCACCAAAACACAACAGGAGCAATATAATATATGCAGTTCAATACAAAGAGGATAACCTTACCTGGATGACTGAGAATCTCTTTCCAAATCCCACTAGGTGCTAGTCCCCCTCTATTCAGCATTGGTTAGGCCTCATCTTGAGTATTGTGTTCGGTTCTGGACATCACACTTCAAGAAGGATGCTAACAAATTAAAACAAGTTCAGAGGAGGGTGACAAGGAGGATCAGGGGGCTGGAAACCAAGCCTTATGAGAAAAGGCTGAAAGAATTGGGCATGTTTAGCTATGAGAACAATGCCAAACCTAACAGTTTGAAAGCATGTAAATGCGAGTAGATAAATAGGTACCATCACGGTGGGAAGGTAACAGCGTTCCGTGACCACAGAAACTATCTACGGACAAATGCTGGTTCTACGGCTTGGAGATGGGGATGAGCACTGTGCCCTAGAGTCAACACAACTGGACTAAATGTCAAGGGGAACCTTTACCTTTACCTTGGCCTTGAGAAAGAAGACAGAGGGGTGATATGATAGCACTTTTCAAATATTTGATAGGCAGCTATACAGAGGAGGGACAAGATCTGTTCTTGATCATTCCAGAGTGCAGGACATGCAACAATGGGCTCCCGTTAAACAAAGCCAGATTTCAGTTGAATATCAGGAAACATTTCCTAAATGTTAGAGCAGTACAACAGTGGAACCAGTTACCTCAGGAGTTGGTGAGTGCTGCAACACTGGAGGCATTCAAGAGAAACTTAGATAATCACCTGGGATATATGCTTTGATTGTATTCCTGCACTGAGCAGGGGGTTGGACTTGATGGCCTTATAGGCCCCTTCCGTCTTCACTTTTCTGTGATCCTGTGAATCACAGATACATCTGCTTATGTTAATAATGATAAAAACTTTTTATTTATGAAAGTGGGGGAGGAGTGTATCTATTTACCAGCCTATGTGAGAATGGCATAAATTGTGAAGAAGAGATTATTGTTTGTGTCCCAATAAGAAAAAATATAGTCAAGCACAGGCTTTTGTCAGGAGGGACGTAGGACACTGTGGAGGTGAGTGATTGATATGAGCATACTTGAGTGGTGAGGATTGATTTAGAAAGGGTACCGACAGGTGGATGATCTTGCCATGTGCTGGGGACAGAGCTTAAGATGTTCTCAATCTGCTCCATCCCTATAATTACACAGGGAAGTGAAATATTTAAGTCTAAAGTAGGTATAGAGTGAAAATATATCAACTGTCATTGACAGCTTGGCAATAAAGACTCTAAATTAAGCCAATGAGAAAGCCTTGGGAATATTTATGGAGATATATGGTCTCACGCTGTGTGGACTGGCATGAAACGGCCCCTGATGTTGTCTAGCACAAGTGCCACTCATTTGTAGGAAGTGTCGCTTAATATGCAATTAGGAATGAAAATGCCCACTAGACATAAGCACTAAAGAACTAATGAGGATTGCTTAGTGCTCCCACCGGATGTTTCAGTGTGCACTAGGTTTGCTGCTTCTCTGAGCAGGTGTTTTGTTAACTGCAAGGCATCAAGAAAAAAAATGTATATGCAGTGTTTTACATCGCTCTAAAAGACCCACTTCCACCTGCAAAACATGTGGGCTTGCTGTTAAATCGTCTGGGCCTGTTAAATGAACCAGGGGAAAGACTACACAGTCTTTCTCACAAACTACACATTGATCATTTTCTCTTTCCTTCCCAAGTGTCTGGATTTGGCCCATTTGTCTGGCTTGGCTTTGGATAGGTGAATGCAGTGCTAGGGATTATCTCCCTCCACTCTTGTTTACTACAGTACTTTCTCTCTCTCTCTCTCTCTCTCTCTCTCTCTCTTTTGTAAATGGTTCTTGCTGGCCAGCATAGGATGGATTCATATAAGTGCACGAGATGTGTAAGGAATGCATTGCGTAGCCTCTGTGAGAATGAAAGAAGCCAGAAGAAGCGTTGCCTATACACTCAAGCCCCACCCACACCCATTCCAGGCCACAGACCTCCATTTTTCCCACTCACAATTTCCCCCATGTCCCATGATCCAGAAACACACATACAAATTCATGCACCAAACCCATGACCAAATCAGACCAAATCACCTCAAGGCATTTGAGTCCTAATTGATATAGCAAATATTTGATAGAAATCAGATCAAGCAGTATTCACATACACCTATTTCAGACTATTGGCTTATCTCACATCTTCCGGCTCCTGGATTCTGCCCACAGTTTACCCTTGGCAGAGCTAGTGCCAAAAAATCTCAGTATCTTTTGGGTGGTCCAAACCTAATTCAGAAAGATTTGTTTGTGAATTCCTACACAAACAAAACACCTATGCTTCCTGGAATAATGTACAACTTTCTAAAGACAACTCTTCACTCCAAAGCAGATCAAAATGATTAATCAAAATAAATGTCCCTTGTTACTTGTTTCTGCCCACATTAAGTCCATTGGCTTACATTTCAGCAGCAAATTGTAACTTGTTGAGAATTTGGCAGACATATTTCCTGTTTTACTCCAGTCATATCACTTGGTGTGCAATGAGAAATGCAAATAAAGTCTGCTTAACCACTGGCAGTTGGCTACTAAAATTTCAGCCAATGGATATAATTATTTAATGATTATTTAATTGGATTCTGGCTAATGAATGGTTTTAGAGAAAATAAACTGATATAATGAAAGGACATTTATTTTAAAATAAGTATTTAAATCAGTTTTTACAGTACAGTACAGAAACCTTTATTGGCATGCTGCATAAATAAAACGATAAAACAATATAATACCGGGGAAGGATTCATTACTGGGGGGAGGAGGAACCAGAACATCAAAGTTGGAGCCCCTCGTTTTGGGGGAACATGTTGCGGCGTCTCTGGATAATGGCCTGGACGTATCTGGCGGTTGATAGAGTGACTTCCTTGCTAAGGTCACCTAGAAGGTATTGTATTTTCCTCAGGTCTGCCCATCCGGAATGAAGGGGGAGAAAGACCATCTGATGTGACAGGCGGATATCCTTGTAGAGTGTACAATAAAATAGCATGTGCTGCAGGGATTCAGTCTTTCCCTGCCCACATGGGCAGATTCTCAATTCTGTTGGTAAGCCCCTATACCTGCCCTGCGCTAGACTTGATGGTAATATGTTACATCTAGCGAGGGTGAATGCCCAGCGGTCTTGTGGCTGTTCTAGAAGATGAAGGTAGTTGGGTCTGCGTCCGAGGGTGAGAGGTAGCTGGAAGTACAGCGGAGAGCAGACTTTCAGGGCCGCGCTAAACAGCGTTTGTCCTTCTATGTCCAAGACCCTGTTTTTGATGGTTTGGAAGACCCTAGAGGGGGGTATTGAGCCCATTAGGTCTGGTGACAGCCCTAGGGTCTTGATTTTCTTTAAGAATAGGGCCAGGCCTTTGGGTAACAAACTGTCAGCAAGCAGGGCTTGAAGCAGGGTGTCCTTAGGAGAGAGAAAACAGATTTTGACCCAGTATTTTAGGAAACTGAGCCAGGCCCTAGTTTCAATTCTCTGTTGACCGCATTCAAGACATAGGGCAGCATATGGAACACAGTGGGGAAGGCCTAAGATTTTGTATAGAAATACAGATTGGACTCTCTCCACGGAGCTGTGTAGTGAAGACATCCAGATGGGGACGCCGTATAAGAGCTGTGAGACTGATTCCGAGTTAAAGATCTGCAGGGCAGCGGGGATGTAGCCATGGCCCCAGGTGTGGTGGAAACGTAGGATGGCTTGTGCCGAGAGCTTGGCAGACTTAGTTGCTGCCCGTTGGTGAGTTGTCCAGGAGTGACGGTAGTGAAAGAAAACGCCCAAATACTTGAACTCTCTGACCTGCTGGATAGATTTCCCATGGAAGGACCATGGGAAAGATTTCCAAGCCTTGCCGAAGACTATGATTTTGGTTTTCTCGAAGTTTAATTGAAGGTTATTGTGTGATAGATAGTCAAGGCAGCAGGTAATGAGCCGCTTTAGGCCGACCCTTGAACGGGAAAGAAGGACCATGTCATCCGCGTACAGTAGGATCGGTATCTGTAGATGGCCTAGTTTGGGGCTATGTCCGATGATATTGCATAGAAGTGGGGCGAGGTCATTGATGAATAAATTGAACAGGGTGGGGGCCAGGACGCAGCCTTGCTTCACTCCTCTGTTGGCGAGAATGGGGTTGGAAAGAGCCCCTTTCGACGAAATTTTTATACGGCATGTGGAGCCTGCGTGCAATTTTTGAATTAGAAATAGGAGCCTCCTATCCATACCCAGCCTAGCGAGCTTGAGCCATAAGATATCTCTGTTGATGGAGTCGAAGGCCCCTTTTAGGTCTAAGAAGGCTGCGTAGAGGCGGGTATTGGGTTGTGAGGCGTATTTGGAGATCATGTGGGATAGGATCAGGCAGTGGTCTAGTGTAGACTTTCCCGCCTTGAAGCCCGCTTGTTCGGGTCCCAGGATGTCTTGATCTAGTAGCCAATCTTGAAGTTTGTGAAGTAGGTGACTGGCGTACATCTTCCCAATGATGTCGAGCAGACTTATAGGTCTATAGTTGTTTGGGGATTTCTTGTCTCCCTTCTTGTAAATCGGAATTACTATAGCCTGTGTCCACGTCCTAGGCATCATACCGGATTCATTGACGGCGGTGAACAGGGCAGCGAGCACCGGCGCCCACCACTCGGTGTAGGCCTGTAGCAATTCCGAAGGGAGGGCGTCGGGGCCTGGGGCCTTTCCAGTTCTAAGTTGGCCTATGAGTTGTGTTATTTGGCTAGTTGTGACTGGTGCCCAGTCTGGAAGGTCGCAAGGTGGGGGCGGATCAGTTGGCACTGTGGGCTTGCAACTGTCGTGAAAAGTAGCCAAGAAATGATGTTCCCACGTCTCGGCTGGTATATGGGGGAGGTCCTGTGAGGTCTTCTTAAAGATGAAGGAACCAGAAACTACGTCCCAGAATTTTTTGTTATTGCCTGAATTAATCGCCTCGACTAGATAGGACCATCGAACCATTGCAGAGCGATGCTGGAGTTTCTTAATGGCTGACCTGAGGTGGGTTTTCAGCTCAAAGTACTGGGAGGGGAGCTTGAGGGCCTTAGAGGATCTGTAGTTGTTATAGATCCTCCTCATGTCCTGCTTCAGGGCGATACAGTCCTTGTCTAATCTAGGGCCTGTGGCCGAGGTCAGTCTTTTCTGAAGTTGTTGGGGGGGCCGCCCGAGGCTAGCTGCTATGGAGTCTATTAAGTTCTCGAATCCTTGGATGAGATCTTCAGGCTTTGATGAAGATAGCCAGTTGAGGGAGCCTTGCGGTGTCATCTCTGGATTGATTGTTTTTTCGAAGTATTGTTTGGTTCTGTGATTCCATTGGATTCTGTTTTTAAAGTCAGAGATTAGTGGAGATCCAGCATAGAAGAGATTTAAAAATGAGCACATGCAAAAGTAATCGTGGAATAATTGAGTTGGAAGGGACCTATAAGGCCACTCAGTCCATCCCCTTGCTCATTGCAGGAATCCAAGTCAAAGCAGATCTGACTGACAGTTTTCCAATTTTCTCCTGAATGCCCCCAGCACTGGAGGACAGAGATAGATGAACTTTTCCATTCATCCATTGTATACATTGTTGGACTAGAATTCAGAAGATCTGGGTTCCAATCCCTGCTCAGCCATGGAAGCCCTCTGGGGAGTGACAAAGGCAACCACTTCTTGAACATCCCATATTCCTCAAAAACCTTGTTAGAGTTGCCATAAGTAAGAAACGACTTGATAACACATGATAAGACACCTTAGGCGTCTGCTAGTCCTTGGAGGTTCACTTTCCCCCAAGATTTAGGATGATGTTCTAGATCCCAGAGCATCATCTTTCTCTTGAACCATTATCAATGGCTTTAGAATGGTATTAGTCTTATGTTAAACCTCAGTATAATTTAAAAAAAAAAAAAAACAGATCAAGGAACAGAGATGGAAGCCTCCAGCCCAGACATATTGAGGATTCATTGTTTTCAGTGGAAGAGTAGTCCTGGGGAATATTTTTTCAAGAGGAAATGGGTGATTGGTTCATTTTATTTCTAATAAGCATTTTAATTGCAAACTTCTGCATATTAAGGATGTAAAGAACAAGGTGTTTTAAAAACCCTAGTTCCCCAAATATGAGAGAAGGCAAAGCTGACACATGTTCCTATCTGTTGATTCTTTTCCCAAGGTCATCTCCCCAAGCCACCACATCCTCTGAGGCTATGCTTCTCTGGGTGGCCACTCCAAAGGACGCCAGAAAAATATTCAACAAGAAGTCAGGCCTTAGCTGTGATACCACCTTTCTGGAAATGACTCCTGTTGAAATTGCACTTGGCACCCTCCCTACCCATTTTTAAGAGGCTGCTGAAGACCCTTCTCTTTCCAGAGGCCTTTAAAGGCAACCTCACTTGAATATCTTGCCTCTTGACCTGCTGCCTTTATAACTGCCCTCTTATTTTGTCTGTTTCTCTATCTAATGTCTATTATAGTACTGTCTGTTATATCCTGTTGGGTTTTATATGTAAACTACCCAGAAGAGTGCTTTGCACTAATGGGGCAGCATAGAAAAGGAAGGAAGGAAGGAAGGAAGGAAGGAAGGAAGGAAGGAAGGAAGGAAGGAAGGAAGGAAGGAAGGAAGGAAGGAAGGAAGGAAGGAAGGCAGGCATTTCAACTGCAATTAATATTTGTTTCTTTGTTTATTGATTCCTGACAGATTTTTTTTCTACAGATTTATTTTGGGCAAACTTAAAATAAGCTCATTATTCTAATGCTGCACATTTTGTGGGATAATCAGAGAAAAGAGGTCCAGTAGTACATTAAGGAGTTCTTCTAGCCCTCTGAAGTGAGTGCGGGTGGAGTGGAGAGTGAATTGTAGTGCCCTGCAACAAAGTGTCCCATTTGTTCCTCTTGAGTTTTATTTCTGTAGTCCACTAATGAGGTGTCCCAGAATCCACCACTCTAAATCTTGGTGCATTGTTCCACAGCATGTCAAAGTGATAGGGAGAAGGGAGAAGAACAGAGACACTTCCAGCTTCTCTTTCTCCACTTACCCCTACCACAAACACTGTCACAGCACTTGCTGACAGAGCGACCTCATTCAAGGCATACTTGTAGATATTTACCAGTCATTAGCACCATATTATGATTTAGCTTTCATGCGTAGGCTCATTTTGTTAGAATGTATAAAAGACAATGCTTGAAATTGGACAGGGCAGAATTACCACAAGAAGGCAACAGAATTGGAATTAAGAGACTGAATATCTTTACCAACCAGCTGGATTGTTTTATCTCAGGATAGCTTTGTCATTTGTGCCATTTTTTTCAAGTGATCTCTTCAGAAACATAGCCAGGAAAGATGGGCAGAAGAAATGTGTGATAGAATTCATGTAAAGTGGGCATCTGCAGTATTTTCACACAAATGTACAAAAATGGAGTGAATCAGGGTATTTGTGAGATTCCAGGCTGAATATGAGGCTGAACAAACTACCACCACTACCACCATCCTAGACCCTTTTGTGTTCCATCCAGCAGTTGTAGAATTTTTTTTTAAAGAAATTGACAAAACATGCCCACAATTTGAACTGAGGGAATAGAATTTGAAAAGATTGCACTGCTGGCAAAGAAGATTAAAGTAAACCCCCCACCCCCATAAAGCCCACGATTTCCCCTGAACATTCCTACTGTTGAGACACTAGAGAGAATTCAGGCTCAGGTCACCAGGTGCTATTTAAATGCAGGAATAAGTGATACCTTTATTGGACCATTAAGAAAATAAAACAAACAAACAAACAAACAAAAAAGAGCAAGTTTTTGAAGATAATTCCCCTTCTTCAGGCTCTGCACCAAGTTCTTGTGGGCTGCTCCAAAATGCTATGTTTATATTAAAAGTTTTGTGGCCACTGTTGGGAACCAGTCATAGCTTCTTAGATGGGAGAGCCAGTAGTTTGGAATTTATGACCCATCTCTCTAAACGAAAAATGGCCAACAGTCTGATTTCCCCCTTCCTCTCCCCCTCACCACCTTCATTTGAAACTCAAAGAGTTTCTGGTTGGCTAGAGAAAATCAGCTGGGTAACAGAGGGATGACAAGCCTTCATCAGAGCTGGGATTAACAATTAAGTTAAACCACTAGAAACAGCCAATTTCAGCTAAATTAATAGTTTTACCTGGTGGACGCTTTCCTCAGCATGCGGTACTGCTTGTCTGGTTTCAAAAGTCCATGATGTTCAGGAACTCATTTTGGTCTTCAGTTGGTGCCCTGACTGCCCATTCTGTGGTATTTTACAACGCTCAGGGGAAAAAAGCAGGATATAAATTCTAAACCACTGGCTTTTGCAGACTACAAACTACAGCTATCTCCATCTAAGAAGCTGTGCCTGGCCCCCAACAACAGCCATGAAATTTTTGGGACTTCAATATAAGATTATTATTTCAGAGTTGCCCACAAGAACTTGCTGCAGAGCCTGAGGAAGGTGAATTATCATTGAAAGCTTGTTCTAATTTTTTGTGTTTTGTTTTATTGACTTAATGGTCCAATAAAGGTATCACCCATTACCACATTTGTATTCTTTTGAGGACCATATGCTCTTGCCCTGAGTTTTTCAGAAGCAATATATCACCCTGCAACCTCTCCATCACCCATTTCCTGTACAGTTGTTTTCCCACCGTTTTCAATTAGGACACACATTCTAAGCTTTTCTTTCTTATCTAGTATAGAGCTTGTCTAGACAGGCTTATTTGTAATGGGCTGGTGCAGGTTAAATAGATTTGCTTGGGTTGAAAAGAGTTCCTTTATGCCATTTGCCTTACGCACCTCAAGCTACTCTATTTGGTCTGGCTCCTTTAACTCCCTTTCTATCTCCTCCTGCTTCCAGGAAGAAGATTTCTTATTTTTTGTTTTTGATGCAGAGCATCAGTGTTCCCTTAATTGATTCAAAACATTTTTTTTTTGCTTCCTCCTCCTCTGTGGAGGAACCGAGGAAGAAAGTTTATAATTTTCTTATTTAGTATGTATTATCTCTATACGTTGGTGTGTCAAGGTGTGGTGATCACTGAACAAAGTAAAGGCTAATGGCCGTGGAGAGAGAGAACAAAGGAGTTGATAGCAGTTGTCCAAGCCAGCAGAGCTTACTAGCAACACCCTAAGGCAGGGGTCTCAAACATGCGGCCCAGGGGCCATTTGCGGCCCCCCAGATGATAGTTTGTGGCCCTCGCCTTGCCTGCCCCCCCAAAGCGCCCACACATCCTCTGCTCTCAAGAGTTTAAAAAAAGCCTTGCCTCGCTCGCCGGCTCTCTCCCAAGACAGCACCTTTTGCACCCTCCATCCAGAACTGCAGCCTGCCAGCCAGCCCGCCTGTCTGTCGGCTAAGGAAACTCCTGGGCAGCTTACTCGGGCTCTTGGTCCGCTTGGCGGAAAATCTGATGCGACCCAGACTCAGCCTCTAGTGGCCCCCAGGTAAATTGAGTTTAAAATCCCTGCCCTAAGAGCTCTTTTTTCTTGGCTTAGCATGATTACATAGCATGTTATGAGAGAAACAGATAGGATACTAGTTACCTAGTCTTAACTAGGATTGGCTAAAATAACCCTTTGATCTTATGCTCTACCTCTAAGTGAAAGGGCAGAAGAAGGGGCTACCCCGCCTGCTGGCCGCTGCTGTATCCTGCCAGGAATGTATGCATGTCACTGAAACAGAATCACAGCTACAACCTTTAGGCAGAAGTTTCCCACATCAAGAGGGCTCAGAGGATCATCTAGTCCACCCCCCCAGACAATTTCACTCTAGACTTTTGTGCTCATAACGAGTTAAATGTCTAATTGTAAAGTTGCTACAATATTTCTCTATTTCTCACACCCTTCCACTAACTGCCTCCACGGAAAAGTCTTATTATTCCAATCAACGTTTGCTAGAGCTTTAAGGGGAAAAAAATCCCCCTCCTTGTCCCCTCCTGCTTTTTAATTTTTTTTCCCAAAGAGATATAGCACAGCAACCTTGTTGTAATATGGTTTACTTCTTTAAAATAACCTTTTACTTCCTCTTCCCCTACACAAAGCAAAGGAAATGTTTACTTTCCCAAAATTGTGAAGGAGCTAAGCTGTCTTCTTAAGGCACTTAATAATATTGGCAAATTGACAGCAGAAGGCAAATTGACAGCTGCAAGCTGTGTTGTGCGATGGAGCATGCTGGAATGCACACCAAACAAACAGATGCCCCTGACAGGGACCTGGAAAAGTACTGGTAGCAATGCTCTGGGGACTAGTTCTCTCCAGCAATTAAGTTATTATATTATCACCAGAAAAAGGAATGAATCCTTTCCTGTATAGCAGGACAAATGTCCATCTGATCACATCCTTGATTTACTGAGCATCTTATTTCTAGCATTCATTGTGGTGTGACTGTGGATGAACGCCTCTGTTCCTCTTGTGTGGACTTTGATGGTCCAGGTCAGAATTAGTGAGATGCAGATGCTTTCCCTCTCCCTCATGTTTGCCTCTTTTGTTCTTTGTGTTTGTGCAAATCTCACTGCCTGCTGACCTTTGTGCATAGAAGATGTCTACCACATCTCTGAAACTGATGGCATTGTGTTGCCCTATGTCCATTCCAAATCTCTTTTCTCCATTCACGAAAGTGTGAAAGTCACAAGTAGGGTCCTGAATGGGGACAAATATTAAGCCAAAAGGGGACAAAATAGGTTGAGAACCTCTCCATTTGCCCTTAGTGTGACACAGACACACTAAGGGGAGGCGCTGCACATGTCTTGTGGAAAGCATTTTAAACTTCTTAAAATGAGATGTCACAAGGAATTCATAAAGTTGACAATGCACCTCTGAAATCACTATAATTATGTTCTAATTATCCTATTTTTATCTATTTTCCACTTTCCCTGAAAAACATGCAGATTTCTGTTCTGCTCGTCGGTAATTTTCCTTCCTGAACCTTCATGAAATGACCAAAAATCCTGAGATACAGTCCTTGCTGCTCTTACATAAATGAAAGATCACTTCACAGGTAAAGGAAAGTTTATATTTGCCACATGTTTATAAAGGCAGCTCATGTGGAAGATGAGCAAACAACTCAGTTCAGTGGGCTGCAAGCATTTCACAGTTCAAAGATTCTAAATAAATGTTGAGGAAATACAAAATTCATCATTGCAAGAATTTACTATTTCTTTAACAACTATTGCTTGAGGTCTAGGAGTACGTAACCTGAGAGAGTGTTTCCACAGAGTCCTGCCCTGTTAGTTCTTAAAAGAAAAACTACAAAATGGCCAGGCACCTTGAAGCATTAAAGGAGAATCTAGGGTGATAGAATTAATGTGAGTTGCTCTATTTTGTGCAAAATACCAAAAACATGATGGAGACAAAAAGGGCTCATTTTCACATTCTCTTGGTGGAAATACCAGGAATGGGGATTTGTGAGTTGCAACTCACTATCAAGTCTGACCTCACACCAGCAAATAGACTTGGATTTGATGCAGGTCTTTCTAAAACAGACTCCAACTCATGACTTAGAACCATTTTTCCAAGTTGTGTTTCAAGTCTCTGCCAGGGATGGGGCCTACCTACCTGCTGCTGCCACCACAGCCACCATCATCCTCAGAGGCAGCAGGCCTGGTTTCCCTTCCAGGAACTGGCTACTGCTGTTGCCCTCACACCTACCACCCATCTGACAGGCTGGTGCATGCACAGAGGCAGGGGCCCCAGCTCCAGGCAAGGAAGCTGGCCTGCTGTCTCTAACCTTGCAGGCTCGCTGCCTCCGTGTGTGCAACTGGCCTATCAGCTGTGCAGCGCATGTACAGTCTGACTCTTTGGGTACAAGTCCCGCATCCCAAGCCTTGCAGGGCAGGGCAAATGACGTGAGGCTTAGGACTCGGGACTCAGGCCCAAAGACTTGCCAACATCTCTGGCAGATACGAACTTTCACAGTGGTTGGAGAATCTCCAACAAGCTGATTGCTGAGTTGAGACAGTTCATCTGCACCATCAATGAAATACTGATTAACTTTCTTCCTATTCCTTCCTTTACACTTTGTACTTGTCCCAAAGAGATCACCAGTCAGAGATGCCACCTTGGATTGATCTGCAAGATATAAAACTAAAATGTTATTGGGGGGGGAGGGGGAATGTATAAGCAGGGATATGTGAATTGTGGACTTTTACTTCTGAACATAGTTCCCATCATCCATGATCCTCATGTCCCAGGCTGCCTGCAGTTGAAGAACATTCTATTTCCCCAATAGCTAGAGGGCCTCAAGGCGTTCGCATTTTGTCTGAACTATTTAAGGGGCTTCAGTTCTTGAGCTACATACACAGACTTTTCACTGTATGCCCTGTTTCCAAGGGCAAGGCCTTCACAGTTTGGTATCAGTACTGGCAAGGTCATGCATATCAAATAGATGAAACAGGGGAGACACAGCTCAGAAGCAAACAGAGTCCTACCAGAGAGTCAGTTAAACCAAGTAAGGGGAATCCAAGCCAAAGTTTGATGACAATCCAAAATCAAGTCAGTCAGCGGGTAAGATCAAACAGACAGAGAAATTCTAAGAGTCAAATCATTCTAAAGTCATAAACAGAAAGGAGTCAAAACCAAGGTCGGGGTGGGACCAGAAGTGATTTTCAGGCATTAAAGAACTTGACCCCCTGTTCTGCCTCTCCCAAAATCTTTCCCAGGTCAAAGGGAAGCTTTCGATATCTCTGCAACTGGAGGGGGGGCAGAGGAAACTTCTAAGGCCCCCAAAATGACTGTGGCATGACTATGGGTGATAACATCATGCAAGGTAGGAGGCAAAACCTGAGAAGTAGGATTCTGGCCAATGTTTCCAAGAAATCTATAATTTCAAGTTTATATCGGTGAGTGCTGAATCCACCCAGAGTTCAGCTACGAGCATTTGAGTGGCAAATTTCCTTAGGGAGAGAGGCTGAGCTACAGAATTTGAAGTAGGAAGGGAAGAGCCTTTCTTCAAGTTGATTCCTAATGGTTTTTTAAAAATATTTTTATTCAATTTAAATAGGAATAGGAATCGGAGTAGCAGGTATAGGGGGCAAGGGGGGAATAGGTATGGATAGGGAATGGGGTAAAAAAACCAGAGAGTGAAAAAGTGTTCCTACATCCACTTATACAATTATGCTAAGGGGAAAATCACAAAAAGAAACAATTTAGCAATTTTACCAGATTTTCTGTAGTTACCATTCCCTTGGACCTTCACATTCTTTTATCTAAACTTTCCAACCCATATTTCAAGTCCAATTATAAAATCATCCACAGTTTTTGAGTCATTTTTGAGATGACCTTTTATTTAATGCTTCTGTTAGTATATCCATCTCCGCCACTTCCAATATCTTTTCTATCAGCTCCTCTAGGGACAATACTTCTTTCTTCCAATGTTTCCCATATGTTATCCTCATTGCAGTAATTACATGTATTATCAAATATCTCATGTCTTTATCTACAGTCTCAGGCAAAATATTCAATAAAAACAATTCCGGTTTAAACGGTATCACACAAGATACATTTTTGGTAAAATTTCATGTACTGATCTCCAATAAGTTTTTTTACTTCCTTACATGTCCACCAGATATGATTAAAAGGATCCACCTGTGTTTTACATTTCCAGCATTTCTTGGGGAAATTTTCATACATTTTAGACAGTTTAGCTAATAGTTGACTCCTACTGTGAAGGAGCCTCTTCTCACCAAGGAGTCTTCCCTTGCAACTGAGCACTTTGCCTCCGGGCCCCCAGCCAAGCTTAGCCTTCAGTCTGTGGTGTTCTCATGGACTGGGACTGGTTCTGGCTTCCCCTTCCAACTCAGGCAGTTCAGCCTTGTGTACCCCCAGATGAGTCAGGTTCTGAAGGGCCTGTCAACTCTCCACCTTCAGCCCTTTGAGAGAGGGAGTGTCCAACCCATTTTTCCAGCAGAATGATGACAATGTCTTGCAATCCTTCTCGCCTTGCAATCCTTTGTTTCTGCTCTCAATTTAAAAAGAATAGTCCAGCTTATTACTATTTCTGCTGCCTGCAAATATGGAAGGATAGCTGGGTGGGCGGTAAGGAGGAATAGACAGCTGTTAGTCCATATATTTTTGTTCCCACCTTTTCTAACATTGGTAGAATGACATAAAACTTCTTTCTAGGCAAAATACTTCTATTTACAGTGTGGTTGTTTCATCGATTATAGCAGGGTGGGGGACTTTTTCCTACAGCAGCCACAATTGCAGCAATGGCAATAAAGCCACCAGCTTGTAAATCTCCTCTGTATTCTTGATTTTCATTAAATTTAGTGGAGCGACAGTTACCACACTGCAAAATATAATATTTTCTTGAGAAGATGGAACATATACTATGCTCAAGCATGTTTATTGTGGAGAGTCAGTCAGCTGTCACAGTAAATCTTAGCGGAGGATTGATGGGGATTGTTGGCAGAATCATATCTGTCTCCAAAAAGCCCAGTACTGCCGACCTTTATTCTGCAACACTCCTGCTTGCTAGAGGGTATCAGTCACAGTCATTGCACTGATGATTATTAAGGGCAATATATGAGATTGGTGATCCCATATATATTTTCTGCAGGTGCAAACAGTCTTCACGTAATGTTAACTGACAGCCAGTTCTCTGCCAGTGCAGGTTTTCCTGTTGCTGATGTGTATAGACAATGAGACTGTGAGTCTCATCGAGAGATCTGACTTTCTGACAAAATGAGCTGCTCACCTGATAGAAGAACCTTCTTTTAACATATTGTACACAAAACAGTGCATGGCATCTAATGAGTCATAGTTCCACTGGAATTGTAGAAGAGATCGGAAGATCAGCTAACCTCTCCTCCATCATCCATAGGGTAAGTGGGAAGATTAATAATCTTCTTACTTTGACATTTCTACAGCCTTTGAAACTAAGGAATGGGTGCAATTTTGTGCCCTCTGTTGATGGAAGGGTCTTTGATCAGTTGTAGGCTTCTGTAACCAGAAAGAGGGAGGAAAACAATATTTCCGATTTCCCTATACATCTTTGACTCTTGTGTCACCTCAATTTGTTTCACAGATTTAGGAGGTCTTTGTAATAGGGAGTGAAACAAGGTAGGTGGGTTTGAAAACATTTCACAGTGACATTCATTAAAACCTTCACTGGACCAAAGAACACTCCATCAGCAGAGAGATGAAGCTGGATACTGTCTTCTTTTCACAGTGCAGTATGGGGGTAGATCAGTACCAGCCCCGCTAATAAACAGAATGAGGAAGCCACTACAGGCTGCAATGTGAGGTGTTGTAAAAGGGTCACAACTGGAATTATCAGCCTACTATGCTAAAATGATGTGGCTGATGATGTGCATGGGTGTGTATGAGGAGTACCATTTGTTCCTCAACCTCACACAGGAATTTTTGGGCTAATGGGAGACAGATCAGTCCTCTCTATTACACATTCAAATTAGATAGATCTGATCTTGTATCTTTCCTTCTCAGGTGGTCCTCTCCTAAGTGCACAAAAGGTAAAGGTAAAGGTTCCCCATGACATTTTTTGTCCAGTCATTTGACTCTAGGGGGGCGGTGCTCATCCCTGTTTCCAAGCCATAGAACCAGCGTTTGTCTGAAGACCATCTTCCGTGGTCACATGGCCAGTGTGACTTAGACACGGAACGCTGTTACCTTCCCACCGAGGTGGTCCCTATTTATCTACTCGCATTGCATGCTTTCGAACCGCTAGGTTGGCAGGAGCTGGGACAAGTGACGGGCACTCACTCTGTCACGTGGATTTGATCTTACAGCTGAAGATCTACAGACCTTACAGCACAGAGGCTTCTGCAGTTTAACCCGCAGCGCCACCACGTCCCTACATGGTCCTAAATGGCAAACCCTTGGAAAAGTTACTTTTGGTACTTGTTGCTATGTACCATCAAGGGACTTCTGGCTTATGGAAACCCTATGAACTAATGACCACACAAAGGTTTTATTAGCATAAGCCCTGATGAGGCTTTCCAAGGTCAAGACTATGTCCTCTCACTGAGTTAGTCCATCTATTGTTTGGTCTTCCTGTCTTCTTACTGCTTCTACTTTTTTAGCATTATTGATTTTTCCTATGGGTCTTATCTTCTCACAATATGTTCAAAGTACAATAGGCTCAGTCATTTTAGCTTCTATTGAGAGATCCAGCTGGGATTTTATCTAGTGCCTACTTATTTGTCTTTCTGGCAGTCCACAAGGTCCGTAAAACTCTCTTCCAGTTATCACCTTTCAAATGATCATCTTTTCCCCCTATCAACTTTCTTGACTGACCAGTTTTCACATCTCTGCATAGTCATTGGGAATAGAGATGGACACGAATCGCAGTTCAGCACGGTTTGGTGGATCTGGCCCACAGGTGTTGTGTGCATGCCTTGGATTCTCCACCCTGCCTCTTTCCATAGGTGCTCACTCAGAAAAGGAGGCAGGGCAGGGAATTCTGGGGTGCTGCCTCTGATTGGGACTCCATGGGAGGAGGTGGGGCAGGGAATTTGGGGCACCTGCACAGCACCTGTGGGTTTGATCCTCCAAACTGTACCGAAATACCAAACTACAGTTTGTGCTAATCTCTAATTAGGAATAGAAACCACAGTATGGGTTATCTTGGTCTTGTTCTTCAGTGACACTTCCTTTCTAGTTCCTTCTTGGCTGCCATTCCTAGTCTTGGTTGTTTTCTGATTTCTTGGTTGCAGCCTTGATTTTGATTGACAATTGAATCAAGGTGTGGGAAATCTTTACGTTTCTACTTCTTCATTGTCAATATTCAAGTTATCCAGCTTTTCAGTAGCCATGATGTTTTTCTCTTAATGTTCAACCATAATTCTGCGTCTTCATTTTTTCCCTTCATCCACCCTTAGTAAACATTTCAAATTGTTCGTAGTTTTTGCCAATAGTATGGTATCATCTCTATATCTTAAATTATGAATGTTTCTTCAACAAATTATCACTTTTTGCCCACACTCCACAAAATGGGATGAGCAGTTCTAGAATACAGTTGTAGAATACTGGGCTTACCTATTTTTCAGAATATTATTATTATTATTATTATTATTATTATTATTATTATTATTATTATTATTATTATTATTATTATTATTATTATTATTATTATTAATTATTTATTTATTTATTTATTTATTTATTTATTTATTTATTTATTTATTTATTTATTTATTTATTTATTTATTTATTTATTTATTTACTGGCCAATTTGGTATTCATTCACTTGGTGTTGAGTTGATCATTGAAAAAGTGTCTGAAATGTATTCATTTCAGACAGAAAAATAATGTGCTTAATTATTTTCAAACTGCTCCTTTAATTATTGAAATTAAAGGAGCAGTTTGAAATTAAGTGCTGTGTGCATTTTAAGCCCTTTTGAGAATATGCTTTTGTTGCCTCCTACACTTCACCAAAACTGTATTTCTTCAATCTTGTCTCCCAACCGAGGTTTCAAAACCATTGAAGCAAAAGCTTAAGTAGTTAAAGAAGAGCAGCTACAAAGGTCTTGCTGAGATGAAAACGTATGATAAATGAAAGAAGACAGATCTAGAGATTAGCAGTCTGCAGTCATAATTGTCAAGGTGATGCTGAATATAGACACGCTTAATTGTCATGTTTGCACAGTGCTGAATCATTGTCTCTTTGTGTTGTTTGTAATTTGCCTTCCACTGTAATTTATGAAACTTGCATCACTGCCATTAAGGTGAATCCCTCAGTAGCTGCATCTGGCTTGCCGAATCCTTCTTTTCAAATTAGATTGATGTAGTGTTATGTATTCATTCGAATCTAATGACTTTTCCAGCGCCTGGAGTAAAGAAAATGGGTTTCATTAATTTCTCTAATAGCATCACTAAAGGACATGTAATGTGTGAAGCTAAAAAGTTCCTTTGTTTTTAATCTCTTAATGATCTCTTTTCCTTTTGTTCGGAATAACCTTAGCTTTGCAAAGTACAATGGAATGTAAATGTCTCAATGGATTTGTTGCGAAAGCAAGATTCCAACCATTTTGTTGGAAATGTTTCATGATAATTTTATATTCTCTGCTCATTTTTCCACATGCTATTTGGTCATTTATTGCTCTGTAAATTCAAAGATGTATGCTTTCATCTCTCTTATCATGTCCTATTCAAGGACCCCTTGGAACCAGGTATTTTTAAAGAAAAGAAAAGGGAAAAAAAAGGGAAAAAAAAGGGTTGGGCAACATAGTTGGGCAACTTTTTCAAACAAAGAACCATACAGTTGCATTGCACCAAATGAGGTGACAACCTCAGCACAGCTCATGTCAGGGTCAGTCTTAATAATAATAATAATAATAATAATAATAATAATAATAATAATAATAATAATAATAATAATAATAATAATAATAATAATAATAATAATAATAATAATAATAATAATAATAATATACAGAAATCTCACACTGTATTATAAGCCATTGCAGATCTCAGAAATAACACAATCAGAATTACAAAAAAATGGCAGTATTAGGAACAGCATACATACTGTGCCAATATTTAACAAATACTCAAGTTTTTGGTTAAAACTTGAACCAATCAATGTTTTTATAATTTTGATTGACTGTGATTGGTGTTTTTGAACAACAGCAACCACTATCACCACCACCACTCTGGATCATCAAGTTCAGCCCCTCTCAAGGAGGCACAGTGGGAATATGAAGTCCCAGTCCAAAACCAGACACCTAAGCCACTGAGCTATCCATCACTTTTTGAACAATTTTTAACTACATAGGAAACAGTGGTGCCCAGAAGAAAACCACCAGGCTAAGCAATAGTCAATTTGAAATAAATTCAAATATATCTGATCATTTTCATGTGGAAGGCCTATATTAATTCATGTATGATCATGGATAGAACAATCCCTTCTTATATGAACTTATTCAGGTCTTAAGATCTCCCAAAGAGAATTTTCCCACTATCCTGCTACCCTCACAAGCAATTTGGTGAAGACAAGAGAGAGAGAGAGACTTCATAGTGGTTGTTCCCACACTATGGAACGTCCTTCTGAGAAAGGCTAGGCTTGTCCCTTTGTCGCTGTCCTTCCACCACCTGGCAAATATATTTTTATTTAAATAAGACTTTAAGCACTGATTGACAACTTCAAATGACAGATGTTTTTACTGTTGTGTTGTTCTTAACTGTTGGAAATTGAGTTTCAATTTTAAAAAAAATATTATAAATTGTGTATTTGTTTTAGTTTCTTAATTTAATTAATGCAATTTCAGTATTGTAATTTATTTATTGTGTTTTTCAACTGTATGTTTCTTCAATGTATATTGTAAACCACCTTGAGTCCTACAAAGAGAGATAGAGAGGTTGTAGGTGAAATAAGCAAGTTAATGAACAACTGTTTGTTCATTTCAAGATGAATAAGTGAAGGATACAGTGATACATTGGGCTATAAACTTTGGTCACACAATTCAGCTAGAAAAGTGGTGAGAGTTATGGAGTGATAATTGTAAATTAACCTTAGCAACTCCATATAAAGAAAATTTATGCAAAATGTTTTACAGATGGCATTTACCACCGACTAGAATAGCAAAAATGTTCCCAAATGTTTCCGATAGGTGTTGGAAATGTAAAAAACATGAGGGAACATATTATCATGTATGGTGGACTTGTGAAAAAGCAAAAAAAAAATAATATTGGGTTAAAATGCACTCTTGGATTTAAAAAAATTAACGAAACTGAATATAGAACTAAAACCAGAGTTGTCTTTATTGGGTATTATGCCAGAGAATATTAATAAACAAGACAGCTATATTATATTGCATATATTGATGGCGGCTAGAATAGTATGGGCTCAAAACTGGAAAAATGAGAAATCTCCGTTAGAAGAAATAATTGTACAAAAAATCTTAGATTGTACAGAGATGGATAGATTGACAATGACAATTAAAGGGAAAGAGGATTCAGAATATGATCAAAACTGGAATAAAATGTATGAGTGGATAGAGCAAAGAAATAAGGTATAAAGACAAATGAGACATGATATGATATGAACAATTTGATTTATACCCAGCGAACATGATGAATGACAATGGAAAAATGTTTTTATGTGTTACAAAAAAAATATTTTTTCAAAAAAATAAACAATTGTTTGTTCATTTCTTGATGAACAAACTATCCAAAACAGTCACAGTCATATCATTTGTCATGTCATTTGTGGAGTATGACATATCTACACAAGTCAAAATATAGATACTTAATATTCTATGGATGGTAAAAGTTGCATGTGTTCATCTAGACTGCTTTGAAAATGTTCAGGCATCTATAGATGTCAAAAGGGCTGGTAGTGCATTTGGGGCTAGGAATTTGAATCCCCAGTGTGCCTACTGGGAAAGAGGCTAGCCAAGATCTGCCCCCTCCATCAGTGTGTGTTCCTGATAGGGGTACATGTTCTGCCACATATGTGGCCTTGGGCAAGCTGCGTGGTCTTACAGTGTCATAGAAGATTCTAGAAAATATCTTCTGAATATTTTCAACCTAGAACACCCAGGAGCAAAGGAGTGCCACCCTTATTTGGAATACAGTGGGAACTCTACTTACAAACGTCCCTACCTATGAACATTTCAACTTACGAACAACTGTGTTCGCAAAATTTTGCTTCTACAGTACTTGCAAACAGAGCTTCTACTTACAAACAGAAAAAAAGGCTGAAATTTGAACTTTCAGTTAACTGTTGGCCAGCAAAGAGGCTGCTTGTCTGCTACCTCGCTCATCCCAGTGGTTAGAGAGTGCGGATACTGAAAGAGATTTCAGACTGCCTGGTATTGCTTGGTACTGTATTGTACGGAATGTATTTTGTTTTTGTTTTTGCTTTTTTAAATTTTGGATTTTTGACGTTCTTTTTTTAAAACAGAGAGACTGCCTGTTCTGGGTGAGTACACTTTATTTACTGTACTGTACAGGGTTTTTTGCAGCTTGGTGGGGTTATGTTTCTGTGCTCTGATGGGTCTTGCAGTGTAGATTTTAGTTTTAAAATGTGTGTGGTGAACATGTCACCCTAAAATCTGTTTTAAAATCAGAAAATATTATGTGAGGGGCTGTGGTGGTTGTAGATGCAGGCAGCCAGACAGCCAGGCTTTAAAACAGAGTTTAGACTCAAGTGTCTCTCTTCCTCTCCCCTCCCCCCCATGCTCTCTTTTTGTGATGCGTTCTGTGCTGGAATAATGGTTGCTGATTGTTGGTGCAAGCAGGCTTTAAAATGGAGTTTAGACTCAAGTTTCTGCCCCTCCATGCTCTTTTCATGATGAGGAGTTCTGTGCTGGAATACAGTAATGGTTGCTGATTGTTGGTGCAAGCAGGCTTTAAAATGGAGTTTAGACTCAAGTTTCTGCCCCCTCCATGCTCTCTTTTCATGATGAGGAGTTCTGTGCTGGAATACAGTAATGGTTGCTGATTGTTGGTCCAAGCAGGCTTTAAAATGGAGTTTAGACTCAAGTCTCTCCCCCCTCCGTGCTCTCTTTTTGTGATGAGGAGTTCTGTGCTGGAATAATGCTTGCTGGATTCTGTGGCTTTTTAAAGGTGTTCTGTTTAGAAGGTGTTCCCTCCCCTCCTCCCTCCTTTCCTGCCCCCTTTTTTTTTTTTACCCAAGTTCATCTTAGGTCAAAAGAAGAAAAATTCTCTCCCTAGTGGTAGCGGATAGATTAACTGACTTTGTATTAGTTCCTATGGGAACTAATGCTTCGACTTAAGAATGGCATCTCTACATAAGAACCAAAAACAGCCGGAATGGATTAAATAGTTTTCAATGCATTCCAGTGGGAAATTTTGCTTCTACTTATGAACGTTTCAGCTAACGAACATCTTCTGGGACGGATTAAGTTTGTAAGTAGAGGTTCCACTGTGATTTGGAATCAACTCAATGGCACATGTTTATTATTATATATGTTTAAAACTCAGTTAGTTAGGTAGTAAATGTACGCTGTTAAATATCAGATACTGTTGGGTACTGTCACATGTCATGTACTCAATATTGTACAGACATTTTAAAACAAATCTGCTGAGAACAGTTTTCTGGACAACTTTAGAGGCCCGGTTAAAGAAGGAAAGATCCATGGATGATTTGAATAGCCTGAGGAAGATAATAATCTTGCACAGTTTGCCTCTAAAGCTTTTACAGATTTGATCACACAGAAGTTTCTTGAGCTTTAGGATTTAATATTCCAGAAATGCATTCTGTAGGGAAAGACACCGTCTTTATCTACCACAGATTTGAACAGTCCCCAAATCTGATTTGTGTGGACACAGAAGAATGAAATTTAGTTAGCAAGTCAGCTTTGGCTCATTTCATTTCCCAGCAATGTTGTTTCCTCCAAGTGGTTCTGCTAAAGCATGGAGATGCAGATAATCATTTATGAACCCTGTTTCATATACACGGCATTTTAATCTCTGCCTTGCAGTACTTAGGTTCAGGGGGAGATTACTTCAATGAATAAAAACTGAGAGGATTATAAAAAGAGATAGAGATGATATAAATGATGTGCAATACATTTTATATGAGATTTTCAATTTTTCCCCCAATAAACCTTCAAAAAAACACACCTGTCTGTCAGAGGAAGGAATATATTATGGCACTGAAGGAGATTTCAATAAGTCCAGCCATTCTCAGAAGTATTATTTAGATATTTATGACTGGAAGAAAATGTTTCTTGTCAAAATAAACAAGAATACATTTGCCAGGATACTTCTCTGAAGGTTACTATCAAATGTGCAAAAAAAATTATTGTGTGAACAGCATTTATGAACCAAACCCATTAGAAGCATGACATAATGTCATGAAATTCAAATTAATGTTGAACTTCACATTTGTTCAGTGTGTGGGATAAGGGGGAAAGGAGCCGAGCTCCATTTCCACTATTGCAACTTCTGGATCTTTCCTGTCTTTCTGTATATTCCGGAAAATGCACCTCTGACATTCACTATTTGTTAGTGTAATACTCTGTAAGATTTTAAGTAGCTTAATTCCTTTAACAAGACAGAAATAGGAGATAATTGTTCAAATGCAAACCCACTGGGAGACAAGCTTATGCTTGCCAGCTGGTTAAAAAGCCAAAGTTCTGCCTTACTGTTTTCCATCTGGCTTATTTGTTATTACAAAATGGGTTCTCCTAGAAAACATATCCCTAACCCAGTGGTGGTATTAAAATAAATTAACAACAGGTTCTGTAGACGAATGCCAAAAGGTGACGTCATTCCTGCCAGTCCATCACAGAAGCTCAAGAGGGAGGAGCCAAGGATAGAGCAGGAGGGGCGGAGCCAGACAGAGACAGTTAGACAGGGAGTTAGAGAGTTAGAGACAGTTGGAGCTGTGGAAAGAGAGTTAGTGTTTTAGCAGTAAGAAGAGGAGAGTTAGGGATTTGAGCTGAGAGTGTTAGGAGAGGGATTGAGATAAACAAGATTGGACAAGCGGGAATGAAGTCACACGTACTATAAGAGAGATATTGATTACAAGTACATTGTAGATTGAAATAAAAATGCTTGCATACATAATCAAATCCATGTTAAGACCTGATACAGTTCCTACTTGATTTACCTTTATGATTTACTTATCAATAAAAGAATCTTTGTTAATTCAACCTCTGTCCTAAGTTTAATAACCCTTAGTGTTGGCAGCACACAAGTATAATATAATTGGTATTAGGAAAATACCTGGTGGCAGCGTGAAAAGGAAAGGGTGTGATCTCTTGTCAGGGCCAAAATAAACAGAGGCAACAAGATAGATCGCCACAGGTTCTATGTCCCAATGACAATTTTAACTATAACAAAAGATATACCGAAAGGTAGTTTAATAATTCACATATTAAATACTGCAATAAGAACAGTAAAAGAGGTACAGATTATGAGGTACTAGATTAGGTTAAAAGAGGTACTGAATTATGTTTAAAGGAAGATTTTTAATATTTCATTTTTTTTCCTTAGAGATGCTTGTTGTACCACTCTGTTTTTCCCTGATGTCTCAATCTGAAAACCTTTCCACTCTTTTGACACATGAACACTTTTCTCTTTTATAAAATCATATTTTGCACAATACTCACAACCTAACTTTTTGTTAGAAATTCCCAGTCCTTCATATTTTTCTTCTGGCAATCTTAATTCCATTTTGGGATTCCTCCAGTCCAGCCTTTCGCATGATGTATTCTGGATATAAGTTAAATAAGCCGGGGGACAATATACAGCCTTGTCGTACTCCTTTCCCAATTTTGAACCAATCAGTTGTTCCATATCCAGTTCTAACTGTTGCTTCCTGTCCCACATATAGGTTTCTCAGGAGGTAGATAAGGTGGTCAGGCACTCCCATTTCTTTAAGGACTTGCCATAGTTTGCTGTGGTCCACACAGTCAAAGGCTTTTGCATAGTCAATGAAGCAGAAATAGATGTTTTTCTGGAACTCTCTGGCTTTCTCCATAATCCAGCGCATGTTAGCAATTTGGTCTCGAGTTCCTCTGTCCCTTTGGAAACCAGCTTGCACTTCTGGGAGTTCTTGGTCCACATACTGCTGAAGCCTACCTTGGAGGATTTTGAGCATAACCTTGCTAGCGTGTGAAATGAGTGCAATTGTGCGGTAGTTGGAGCATTCTTTGGCACTGCCTTTCTTTGGGATTGGGATGTAAACTGATCTTTTCCAGTCCTCTGGCCACTGTTGAGTTTTCCAAACTTGCTGGCATATTGAATGTAGTACCTTAACAGCATCATCTTTTAAGGTTTTAAAGAGTTCCACTGGAATGCCAACACCTCCGCTGGCTTTGTTGTTAGCGACACTTACTAAGGCCCACTTGACTTCACTCTCCAGGATGTCTGGCTCTAGGTCAGCAACCACATTATCTGGATTGTCCAGGATGTCCAAATCTTTCTGATATAATTCCTCTGTGTATTCTTGCCACCTCTTCTTGATGTCTTCTGCTTCTGTTAGGTCCCTCCCATTTTTGTCCTTTATCATGTCCATCTTTGCACAAAATGTTCCTCTAATATCTCCAATTTTCCTGAACAGATCTCTGGTTTTTCCTTTTCCATTATTTTCCTCTTCTTTGCATTGTTCATTTAAGAAGGCCCTCTTGTCTCTCCTTGCTATTCTTTGGAAGTCTGCATTCAGTTTTCTGTAGCTTTCCCTATCTCCCTTGCATTTTGTTTCCCTTCTTTTCTCTGTTATTTCTAAGGCCTCACTGGACAGCCACTGCTTTCTTGCAATTCCTTTTCTTTGGGATGGTTTTTGTTGCTGCCTCCTGTGCAATGTTATGAGCCTCTATCCAAAGTTCTTCAGGCACTCTGTCCATGAAATCAAGTTCCTTAAATCTGTTCTTCACTTCCACTGTGTATTCATAAGGGATTTGGTTTAGATTATACCTGAGTAGCCCAGTGATTTTTCCTACTCTCTTCAGTTTAAGCTTGAATTTTGCTATGAGAAGCTGATGATCAGAGCCACAATCAGCTCCAGGTCTTGTTTTTGCTGACTGTATAGAGCTTCTCCATCTTTGGCTGCAGAGAATATAATCAATCTGATTTCGATATTGCTCATCTGGTGATTTCCATGTATAGAGTTGCCTCCTGTGTTCTTGGAAAAGAGTGTTTATGATGACCAGTTTGTTCTCTTGACAATACTCTATTAGCCTTTATCCTGCTTCGTTTTGAACTCCAAGGTCAAAATTCCCTGTTGTTCCTTTTATCTCTTGACTCCCTACTTTAGCATTCCAATCCCCTAGAATGAGAAGAACATCTTTCTTTGGTGTCAGTTCTAGAAGGTGTTGTAAAGCTTCATAAAATTGGTCAGTTTCAGTCTCCTCACCATTGGTGGTTGGTGCATAAACTTGGATTACTGTGATGTTGAAAGGTCTGCCTTGGATTCGTATTTACAACATTCTATCATTTTTGAGATTATATCCCATTACAGCTTTTCCCACTCTTTTGTTGACTATGAGGGCTACTCAATTCCTTGTACAGGATTCTTGCCCACAATAGTAGATATGATAATCATTTGAGTTGAATTTGTAACGGCCTCCTTCTACCTCACCAAGGAAGGTCGCTACGTCACTCCACTGTTACTCTTCTGGTAGTCTGCCACCATCCATCCCCTGCAATAAGTATCTTCAGGACGGAATGGATTTCAAACAAAATAACTAAAGTTTATTGATTGGTACATTAACATTGGTATAACAAATAAATCAGGTAATCACATAAAGAAAGGCTGTAGCTCACACAGACTCATATCTCCACACAATCTGATCACTATCTCATCTCAACACTCACAGATCCTGATCTGCCCCTCACACACATTCACACCTATATATCCCAGCTCCTCCCCCTGATGTCCCGCCTTCTGACCACCATTGGATGTTAACACTCCAGCCTAAACCTTGAAGGACAGGTGACATCATAGCTGTTTTGAAGGACAGGTGACATCATTCTTATCCATTTTAGTTCACTGACGCCCAGGATGTCAATGTTTATTCTTGCCATCTCCTGGTTGACCACATCCAGCAGGACAAAGCATCAGGACAAAGAACATTGAGGACAAAGGCCCTGGGGTTGTAATACCCATACCGAGAAAGAAGGGGAACCCAGTAAGGTACACACCTGTATCCAGTTTAATATGGCTAATCTTCATAGAGAAGGACCAATACTTTTGACTTAGGGCAGCTGACAAAGGATTATATAGCTGGCAACAGATACAAAAATAACCATGAATGAGTTAAGTGATTGAATGAATGAATAAAATCATCATTAATGACTTGGTTTGGTGGGGGTTATCACCTCACTTAAATTTTTCCAAGCAGGACTATATGTTTTAGTTTGCTCCCCAGTGGAGAATAGACCTTATCAGGGCTGTTCCGACGTAGTAGCTTCAAACTACAATGTTGTTTTCAGCCGACAGTACCTTTCCCATTTATTTTCAGCTTGCATGATCAGCTGTAACAATCCGGATTTCTCCTTTCACCTCAGCTGAAGGGAACATTCTAGTTTTTGCATTTCACACATTTTTATGATTTCTTGCTCTTTATTCATTGGCCTTCGTCCTTCTTCATTGGCCAGCTGCTCCCTCCGCATCCGAGCCAGCTAGCAACGTCATCTCAAGTGAGGGTTTCCCATTGATAATTGTTACACTCCTAATTGTACCATTTTAGAAGCGGGCCCCTGTTCTAAGGGTCTCACGCAGGACTGGGAGGAATTTGCCATCATACGGGGTGGTTGCTATTTTCACCAACTTCCTCAAACCTGCTCAGAGGTAACCTTTCCTTCCTTCCTCAGAGCTTCCCTTCCTTCCCCGCTCACCCGCTCCCACTGCCTCCCCAGGCTTGAAGGAATTACGGGGGGGAAAATAGCTTTCGGAATCTTGATGCCGCGTTTGTGCAATACAATCAGTGTTTTTTTTTTTAAATAAAAAGCGAGGAGAGGCGGAAGGTGTGTGTGCCTGGGCAGGGCAGCAGCGCTGTGCTGGCTGGAAGTTATGGAGGCTGGCTGGCAGGCGAGGCGAGGGAACTGGAAGGAGGGGAAAGACAGCCAGCAGAGGCATGGAGGGAGGGAGGGCAGGAGCGAAGGAGGAGCAGAGACGGAGGTTGACTCGGGCTGGCCAGTGGGTTGGAGGAGAGGGAAGGTGCCAGGGCCAGAGCAGTAGTCTCACCACACCCCCCATTAAGGCTCCTGGGGAGCAAACTAAAACATTCAGTGCCCTCGCTGCCACCAGAGAAGGGGAGTGCAGGCGAGGCGCACATAGGCAGTCCCCAGCTGCCTGCCAATCGCCTTCCTCCTTCACCTCTCCCTCTGCCCGTTCCGTCCCCTTGGAAGGGGTTTTTTAAAGAAGGTACTTGTGGTACAGTGGAGAAATTCAGGCCAGCAAACGGTTCTGCAGAGCTGACAGTCCATTAGGTACCGGTACTGTGGAACCGGTGCGAACCATCTGAATCCCACCACTGCCCTAACCTCTTGAAAGATTGATTCTGTTCAGTATTTTTAAAAAAGGTTTGTAGGGCTCCATATTTGTCTGTGTGTTCATGAATCGAGGGAGAAGAAACTTCTGCCATCTAGATCCCACCCAAGGCCTGCATCTGCTGTGCTAAAATGATCATCTAGCAGCTTATCTGAAAAACCATACAGCACACATTGCACCTCCCACACTAGTCTGCAAATTTCCCCAGGCCTCTGGAGAGGACTTGGAACACTGGGAGAGGAATTTGGAGAGTGGGTAATAGATTAAAAGGGCTGCATTTCTTCCCTTTTGTATTGTTGGAAGTTGTAACTTGATAAAAGCTGTTTCCACCATTGGGGGGGATTACTATGGCTTGGTTATGTGTCATCAAATCAGTTCCATGTTATGAATTAGTGACTTCCAAAGGGTCTTCTCATTAACAGCTGTGTTCAGGTCTTGGCACCTCCAAGCCATAGCTTCTTTTATTGAGTCAAGCCATTCCTTGTTTGATCTTCCTCTTTTCTTCGAACTGCAAAACTGGAAGGGATTTGCTACCATTAACTGTTCCTGTCATTACTGTCTTGTTCAGTTAGTCTAGTCTTTTCATGATATTGCCATTTTAGCTTCTTTGCCCATGATAACCATAGATCCCTCCTATAATACCATGTTTTCAATATCATTTTCCCTCTGTCAGTTTTGTTCACTGTCCTTCACATTTATACATAGTAATCTGTAAGGCAATAATATGGATGATTTTGGCGTGAGTCTGTACTGACACATCCTTACTTTTCTAGTTCCTTCTCATCTGTTGGAGGTGAGAAGGAACTAGAAAGATTCACAGCTTTGAACAGGGAAAGTTTGAGTCAGAAAATGTTCTCAGGTTTTCTAGGTAGTTCTTTACCTGCTCTGACCTGTGCCGACCTTCTTTCAGCCTTAGGTTCTTAGATTTCAAATGCCATATCCTTCTCCCACACCTTCCCAGGGTCCCTCCAAGGAGTAGCTATCTTGCATTTGTTCTCTAGAGAGGAAAGGGGGTGCCATGGTCCTAACACCTCTGAGTGAGTTCAGCTGGATCGCGTAGATTAGCCAAAGGAAAAAGTGACTAGTGTTTGACAAGGTGAAAGTTGTTTGTGTCAAAGAAGAAACGACGAGCTAAATCCAAGTGTTAGTTTCAACCTAAATAAATCCACTGAATTCTTGGGTTTGTGAGAAGTCAACACTTATGGAATTCCTAGTGACTGAAAAGTTCTGTTCTAGTTGGAATAAACAATCAGGCTTACCCCATGTCTATAATTCTTTTTCCACAATGCCATTGACTATGTTTCCTCAGATCAACCAATCCAATGTCTTTTGTTTTCTTCATTCTGATATTTGTTAGATGGATAGCTTGTTAACAATAGTTTTGTGTCGGTCAGTCCATCCATCAGTCTGTATCTGTGTACATATGTGTGTAAGTTAGTTAGTTAGTTAGTTAGTTAGGCATCCTTCAGTCTCGAAAGACTATGGTAGTGTGCTCTGTATGGAGGGCTTGGAACAGCGCCTAGTGTGGCTGAGAAGGCCAATTCGAGAGTGACAGTCCCTTCCACACTGAAGACAAATCCAGTTTGTCCCCTGTCTGGCTCCCTGGTTTTGCTGCTTTTGTGACTTCCTCTTTGCCTCGGCCTGCTGGGCAAGGGTCTCTTCAAATTGGGAGAGGCCGTGATGCACCGCCTGCCTCCAGGCTGAACGCTCAGATGTCAGGGTTTCCCATCTGTTGAGGTCTATTCCTAAGGCCTTCAGATCTCGCTTGCAGATGTCCTTGTATCACAGTTGTGGTCTCCCTCTGGGGCGCTTTCCCTGCACTAATTCTCCATAGAGGAGATCCTTTGGAATCCGACCATCAGCCATTCTCACGACGTGCCCAAGCCAACGTAGACGGCGCTGTTTCAGTAATGTATTCATGCTGAAAATTCCAGCTCGTTCTAGGACTGCTCTGTTTGGAACTTTGTCCTGCCAGGTGATGCCAAAAATCCGTCGGAGGCAACGCATATGGAAGGTGTTCAGCTTCCTCTCCTGCCATGCAGAAAGGGTCCAGGACTCACTGCAGTACAGGAGTGTGCTTAGAACACAGGCTCTATAAACCTGGATCTTCGTATGTATTGTCAGCTTCTTATTGAGCCATACTCTCTTTGTGAGTCTAGAGAACATGGTGGCTGCTTTGCCAATGCGTTTATCCAGCTCGACATCTAGAGAGAGGGTGTCAGAGATGGTTGAGCCGAGGTACACAAAGTCATGAACAACCTCCAATTCTTGTGTGGAGATGGTAATAGAGGGAGGTGAGTCCACGCCCTGGCCCATGACTTGTGTTTTCTTCAGGCTGATTGTTAGTCCAAAGTCTTGGCAGGCCTTGCTGAAATCATTCATGAGTTGTTGGAGGTCTTCAGCAGAGTGGGCAACAATGGCTGCATCATCTGCGAAGAGGAAGTCCCGCATGCATTTCAGTTGGACTTTGGTCTTCGCTCTCAATCTAGAGAGATTAAAGAGCTTTCCGTCTGATCTAGTCCGGAGATAGACGCCCTCGGTTGCAGCTCCAAAGGCATGCTTCAGCATGACAGCAAAAAAGATCCCAAAAAGTGTTGGTGCGAGGACACAGCCCTGTTTCACTCCACTTTGGATGTCAAAAGGGTCTGATGTTGAGCCGTCAAAAACTACAGTGCCTTTCATTCCCTCATGGAAAGATCTGATGATGTTAAGGAGATGAGGCGGACATCCAATCTTGGGAAGTATTTTAAAAAGGCCATCCCTGCTAACCAGATCAAATGCTTTTGTAAGGTCTATGAAGGCCACTAAGAGTGGCTGTTGTTGTTCCCTACATTTCTCCTGCAGCTGTCTGAGGGAGAATACCATGTCAGTGGTGGATCTATTAGCTCGAAATCCACACTGTGATTCTGGATAGACTCTATCTGCAAGCACCTGGAGCCTCTTCAGCACAACATGGGCAAGCAGCTTCCCTACCACACTAAGAAGAGAGATGCCACGGTAGTTATTGCAGTCACCCCTGTCTCCTTTGTTCTTGTACAATGTGACAATGTTTGCATCCTTCATGTCCTGTGGTACTCCACCTTCCCTCCAGCAGAGACAAAAGACTTCATGCAGTTCGGTGGTGATGATCTCCCTACAGCATTTCAGCACTTCAGCGGGGATGTTATCCTTTCCAGGTGCCTTGCCGGAGGCGAGGGAGTCCAAGGCCGCTTTTATTTCTGCTAGGGTTGGTTCGCTGTCCAGCTCTTCCAAGACAGGCAGGCACTCAATATTATTTAATGCTTCTTCGGTTACTACATTCTCTCTGGAATATAGCTCAGAGTAGTGCCGTACCCAGCGTTCCATCTGCTGTGCTCGGTCCTGGATGAGCACACCTGTAGCAGACTTCAGGGGAGCAGATTTCTTCTGCATTGGACCTAAGGCCTGCTTGATACCGTCATACATTCCTTTGATGTTACCTGTGTCCGCTGCTAACTGTATCTGAGAGCAGAGCTGGAGCCAATAATCGTTGGAGCATCTCCTGGCAGCCTGTTGGACTTGACTGCGAGCAGCTCGAAGAGCTTGCAAGTTGTACTCGCTAGGACAGGCTTTGTATGCTGCTAGAGCTCTTCTCTTATCCTCGATGGCTGGCATTAACTCCTCTGGATGGGCTTCGAACCAGTCAGCCATCTTTTTGGTCTTCTTGCCAAAGGTGGACAAGGCGGTGTTATAGACAGTGTTCTTGAAGTGTTCCCATCGTTCAGGTGCATTTGCATTAGCCGGACCTGGAAGGACTTCCTCAAGTGCTTGGGCAAATTCCTTCACTTTTCTTTGATCGCACGTCTTGCTGATGTCAATACGTGGTCTTCCTTCCTTTTTCGTGTGATATACTCTCTTTGTTCGTAGTTTTACTCTACTACACACCAGGGAGTGATCAGTATCACAATCAGCACTCTGGTAACTGCGTGTGATTGTAATACTAGGAAGGCTGGAACGTCTAGTGAGGATTAGATCGAGCTGATGCCAATGCTTGGATCTTGGATGCCTCCAGGAAACTCTGTGTTGCGGCTTCGTGTTAAAGAATGTGTTGCTGACACAAAGACCATGATAGCAGCAAAACTCCAGCAAGCGTTGGCCATTTTCATTAATCTTTCCAATGCCAAAACGGCCTAGACAAGTGGGCCAAGAATTATGATCAGCACCAACTCTAGCGTTAAAGTCTCCAAGAATGAACAGTGCCTCTCTTTCAGGGACTTTTTGGATAGTATCTGCCAGATCATCATAGAATTTGTCTTTCACTTCTGGAGTGGATGACAGTGTTGGTGCATATGCGCTAATGAGGGTTATTGGTCCTGCTGATGAGTGGAGCTGCAGAGACAGGATTCTTTCACTCCCCACAGTAGGTGGAACAATGCATCTCAGAAGAGTATTTCTGACTGCAAAGCCGACACCATATTCCCTGGTCTCATTCGATGGTTTTCCCTGCCAGAAGAATGAGAAGTTTTTTTCTTTGACAGACCCTGAGTCTGGCAGTCTTGTCTCTTGTAAGGCAACAATGTCCATCTGCAGTCTACTCAGTTCCATGTCTTGCGCACATCGTCTATTTCTTGCAGGTCGTTAGGAAAGCCATAGTCAGGAAAGCCAGGGGTCATTGTCCGTACATTCCAGGTGCCCAGCTTTAGGGCAGAAATTTTCTTACGATTGTTGCATGGTGCACGGTTATCGATCTGCTTGTCGGGTTTGACCCTAAACCCCACGCACCCCGTGAAGTTAACAGACCGTGGCGAGGTAGAACCTTACTGGCTGGGGGCTGCCCAGCTTAAGGCGGGCGGTATCTACCTAGTGAGGTGCAATGACCTCTCCCACCATCAGAAGTAGCCCCTGGCGTCCTGCTCTACGCCAATTGAGCAAAGACTTATAACCGGTAACTGCTACTTCCCGTGTTGTTTCGACGCTGTATGCGAAGCTGGAGTGTCCTCTCCAGAGCACGAAGCCTGGGTAAAATGATATGGAGGATAGGCTGTTACCCAAGCAGCAAATCCCCCCTCTCCACGTCACTGAAATGGTCCAGTGGAGAGGCAAGAGCCAATACAACTGGTTCCAGGAACGTCGCAGGAGTTGGCAGAGTGACACAAAGTGCCTGCGGGACTCCAGCTCCGGATTTTGCCTCGAGGTTATCTCCTGAAGCCCTTTCCATAAGTGGATATAGCCACAAGGCAGTGGAGGTTTAAATTCGGAGTGGTCCTTCTCCTAGATGGGCTGCCTTCCAGGGCTGACGAGCCCCACCTACCCGGCCTGATCTCTAATAGTGTGGAAGTATGATCTGACCTTTAAAAGTATACTCCCCCCAGGTGTACGAGATGTTAGTTGGTTTTCCTATTTACCAAATTTGGGTAAAAAGTAGGATTAGAGAGTTTCACATGCCGTTAGACACACTCTCCTGCTCATCCTCCTTTAGAGCTGAGACTCTGCCTTTGCTCAGGTGATTTCTATTTACCATATTAGGATTGGAGATAGAGAGAATGGCGCGCGGTCCAGGAAAAAAAGTAGGCCCTCCCTCTTGGCCCATGTGATAAGAGAGAGAACAAGCAACCCCCCCCCCCCCACAGAACAAAAGGCTTCAGCAAGACATCCAAAGAGAACGCACCTGAGCTTCATCCAGGCCTAAACCTCCTAAGGAAATGAAGGCAAGGTCCAGAAACTTCCCAGTTAAAACAAGTAGGCCCTCCCTCTTGGCCCATGTGATAAGAGAGAGAACAAGCAACCCCCCCCCACAGAACAAAAGGCTTCAGCAAGACATCCAAAGAGAACGCACCTGAGCTTCATCCAGGCCTAAACCTCCTAAGGAAATGAAGGCAAGGTCCAGAAACTTCCCAGTTAAAACAAGTAGGCCCTCCCTCTTGGCCCATGTGATAAGAGAGAGAACAAGCAACCCCCCCCCCCAGAACAAAAGGCTTCAGCAAGACATCCAAAGAGAACGCACCTGAGCTTCATCCAGGCCTAAACCTCCTAAGGAAATGAAGGCAAGGTCCAGAAACTTCCCAGTTAAAACAAGTAGGCCCTCCCTCTTGGCCCATGTGATAAGAGAGAGAACAAGCAACCCCCCCCCCCCACAGAACAAAAGGCTTCAGCAAGACATCCAAAGAGAACGCACCTGAGCTTCATCCAGGCCTAAACCTCCTAAGGAAATGAAGGCAAGGTCCAGAAACTTCCCAGTTAAAACAAGTAGGCCCTCCCTCTTGGCCCATGTGATAAGAGAGAGAACAAGCAACCGCCCCCCCCACAGAACAAAAGGCTTCAGCAAGACATCCAAAGAGAACGCACCTGAGCTTCATCCAGGCCTAAACCTCCTAAGGAAATGAAGGCAAGGTCCAGAAACTTCCCAGTTAAAACAAGTAGGCCCTCCCTCTTGGCCCATGTGATAAGAGAGAGAACAAGCAACCCCCCCCCCAGAACAAAAGGCTTCAGCAAGACATCCAAAGAGAACGCACCTGAGCTTCATCCAGGCCTAAACCTCCTAAGGAAATGAAGGCAAGGTCCAGAAACTTCCCAGTTAAAACAAGTAGGCCCTCCCTCTTGGCCCATGTGATAAGAGAGAGAACAAGCAACCCCCCCCACAGAACAAAAGGCTTCAGCAAGACATCCAAAGAGAACGCACCTGAGCTTCATCCAGGCCTAAACCTCCTAAGGAAATGAAGGCAAGGTCCAGAAACTTCCCAGTTAAAACAAGTAGGCCCTCCCTCTTGGCCCATGTGATAAGAGAGAGAACAAGCAACCCCCCCCCCACAGAACAAAAGGCTTCAGCAAGACATCCAAAGAGAACGCACCTGAGCTTCATCCAGGCCTAAACCTCCTAAGGAAATGAAGGCAAGGTCCAGAAACTTCCCAGTTAAAACAAGTAGGCCCTCCCTCTTGGCCCATGTGATAAGAGAGAGAACAAGCAACCCCCCCCCCACAGAACAAAAGGCTTCAGCAAGACATCCAAAGAGAACGCACCTGAGCTTCATCCAGGCCTAAACCTCCTAAGGAAATGAAGGCAAGGTCCAGAAACTTCCCAGTTAAAACAAGTAGGCCCTCCCTCTTGGCCCATGTGATAAGAGAGAGAACAAGCAACCCCCCCCCCCCAGAACAAAAGGCTTCAGCAAGACATCCAAAGAGAACGCACCTGAGCTTCATCCAGGCCTAAACCTCCTAAGGAAATGAAGGCAAGGTCCAGAAACTTCCCAGTTAAAACAAGTAGGCCCTCCCTCTTGGCCCATGTGATAAGAGAGAGAACAAGCAACCCCCCCCCCACAGAACAAAAGGCTTCAGCAAGACATCCAAAGAGAACGCACCTGAGCTTCATCCAGGCCTAAACCTCCTAAGGAAATGAAGGCAAGGTCCAGAAACTTCCCAGTTAAAACAAGTAGGCCCTCCCTCTTGGCCCATGTGATAAGAGAGAGAACAAGCAACCCCCCCCCCAGAACAAAAGGCTTCAGCAAGACATCCAAAGAGAACGCACCTGAGCTTCATCCAGGCCTAAACCTCCTAAGGAAATGAAGGCAAGGTCCAGAAACGTCCCAGTTAAAACAAGTAGGCCCTCCCTCTTGGCCCATGTGATAAAGAGAGAACAAGCAAACCCCCCCCACAGAACAAAAGACTTCAGCAAGACATCCAAAGAGAACGCACCTGAGCTTCATCCAGGCCTAAACCTCCTAAGGAAATGAAGGCAAGGTCCAGAAACTTCCCAGTTAAAACAAGTAGGCCCTCCCTCTTGGCCCATGTGATAAGAGAGAGAACAAGCAACCCCCCCCACAGAACAAAAGGCTTCAGCAAGACATCCAAAGAGAACGCACCTGAGTTTCATCCAGGCCTAAACCTCCTAAGGAAATGAAGGCAAGGTCCAGAAACTTCCCAGTTAAAACAAGTAGGCCCTCCCTCTTGGCCCATGTGATAAGAGAGAGAACAAGCAACCCCCCCCCCACAGAACAAAAGGCTTCAGCAAGACATCCAAAGAGAACGCACCTGAGCTTCATCCAGGCCTAAACCTCCTAAGGAAATGAAGGCAAGGTCCAGAAACGTCCCAGTTAAAACAAGTAGGCCCTCCCTCTTGGCCCATGTGATAAGAGAGAGAACAAGCAACCCCCCCCCCCACAGAACAAAAGGCTTCAGCAAGACATCCAAAGAGAACGCACCTGAGCTTCATCCAGGCCTAAACCTCCTAAGGAAATGAAGGCAAGGTCCAGAAACTTCCCAGTAAAACAAGTAGGCCCTCCCTCTTGGCCCATGTGATAAGAGAGAGAACAAGCAACCCCCCCCCACAGAACAAAAGGCTCAGCAAGACATCCAAAGAGAACGCACCTGAGCTTCATCCAGGCCTAAACCTCCTAAGGAAATGAAGGCAAGGTCCAGAAACTTCCCAGTTAAAACAAGTAGGCCCTCCCTCTTGGCCCATGTGATAAGAGAGAGAACAAGCAACCCCCCCCCCAGAACAAAAGGCTTCAGCAAGACATCCAAAGAGAACGCACCTGAGCTTCATCCAGGCCTAAACCTCCTAAGGAAATGAAGGCAAGGTCCAGAAACGTCCCAGTTAAAACAAGTAGGCCCTCCCTCTTGGCCCATGTGATAAGAGAGAGAACAAGCAACCCCCCCCCACAGAACAAAAGGCTTCAGCAAGACATCCAAAGAGAACGCACCTGAGCTTCATCCAGGCCTAAACCTCCTAAGGAAATGAAGGCAAGGTCCAGAAACTTCCCAGTTAAAACAAGTAGGCCCTCCCTCTTGGCCCATGTGATAAGAGAGAGAACAAGCAACCCCCCCCCACAGAACAAAAGGCTTCAGCAAGACATCCAAAGAGAACGCACCTGAGCTTCATCCAGGCCTAAACCTCCTAAGGAAATGAAGGCAAGGTCCAGAAACTTCCCAGTTAAAACAAGTAGGCCCTCCTCTTGGCCCATGTGATAAGAGAGAGAACAAGCAACCCCCCCCCCCACAGAACAAAAGGCTTCAGCAAGACATCCAAAGAGAACGCACCTGAGCTTCATCCAGGCCTAAACCTCCTAAGGAAATGAAGGCAAGGTCCAGAAACTTCCCAGTTAAAACAAGTAGGCCCTCCCTCTTGGCCCATGTGATAAGAGAGAGAACAAGCAACCCCCCCCACAGAACAAAAGGCTTCAGCAAGACATCCAAAGAGAACGCACCTGAGCTTCATCCAGGCCTAAACCTCCTAAGGAAATGAAGGCAAGGTCCAGAAACGTCCCAGTTAAAACAAGTAGGCCCTCCCTCTTGGCCCATGTGATAAGAGAGAGAACAAGCAACCCCCCCCCCACAGAACAAAAGGCTTCAGCAAGACATCCAAAGAGAACGCACCTGAGCTTCATCCAGGCCTAAACCTCCTAAGGAAATGAAGGCAAGGTCCAGAAACTTCCCAGTTAAAACAAGTAGGCCCTCCCTCTTGGCCCATGTGATAAGAGAGAGAACAAGCAACCCCCCCCCCAGAACAAAAGGCTTCAGCAAGACATCCAAAGAGAACGCACCTGAGCTTCATCCAGGCCTAAACCTCCTAAGGAAATGAAGGCAAGGTCCAGAAACTTCCCAGTTAAAACAAGTAGGCCCTCCCTCTTGGCCCATGTGATAAGAGAGAGAACAAGCAACCCCCCCCCCACAGAACAAAAGGCTTCAGCAAGACATCCAAAGAGAACGCACCTGAGCTTCATCCAGGCCTAAACCTCCTAAGGAAATGAAGGCAAGGTCCAGAAACTTCCCAGTTAAAACAAGTAGGCCCTCCCTCTTGGCCCATGTGATAAGAGAGAGAACAAGCAACCCCCCCCCCACAGAACAAAAGGCTTCAGCAAGACATCCAAAGAGAACGCACCTGAGCTTCATCCAGGCCTAAACCTCCTAAGGAAATGAAGGCAAGGTCCAGAAACGTCCCAGTTAAAACAAGTAGGCCCTCCCTCTTGGCCCATGTGATAAGAGAGAGAACAAGCAACCCCCCCCCCACAGAACAAAAGGCTTCAGCAAGACATCCAAAGAGAACGCACCTGAGCTTCATCCAGGCCTAAACCTCCTAAGGAAATGAAGGCAAGGTCCAGAAACTTCCCAGTTAAAACAAGTAGGCCCTCCCTCTTGGCCCATGTGATAAGAGAGAGAACAAGCAACCCCCCCCCCACAGAACAAAAGGCTTCAGCAAGACATCCAAAGAGAACGCACCTGAGCTTCATCCAGGCCTAAACCTCCTAAGGAAATGAAGGCAAGGTCCAGAAACGTCCCAGTTAAAACAAGTAGGCCCTCCCTCTTGGCCCATGTGATAAGAGAGAGAACAAGCAACCCCCCCCCCACAGAACAAAAGGCTTCAGCAAGACATCCAAAGAGAACGCACCTGAGCTTCATCCAGGCCTAAACCTCCTAAGGAAATGAAGGCAAGGTCCAGAAACTTCCCAGTTAAAACAAGTAGGCCCTCCCTCTTGGCCCATGTGATAAGAGAGAGAACAAGCAACCCCCCCCCACAGAACAAAAGGCTCCAGCAAGACATCCAAAGAGAACGCACCTGAGCTTCATCCAGGCCTAAACCTCCTAAGGAAATGAAGGCAAGGTCCAGAAACTTCCCAGTTAAAACAAGTAGGCCCTCCCTCTTGGCCCATGTGATAAGAGAGAGAACAAGCAACCCCCCCCCCAGAACAAAAGGCTTCAGCAAGACATCCAAAGAGAACGCACCTGAGCTTCATCCAGGCCTAAACCTCCTAAGGAAATGAAGGCAAGGTCCAGAAACTTCCCAGTTAAAACAAGTAGGCCCTCCCTCTTGGCCCATGTGATAAGAGAGAGAACAAGCAACCCCCCCCCCACAGAACAAAAGGCTTCAGCAAGACATCCAAAGAGAACGCACCTGAGCTTCATCCAGGCCTAAACCTCCTAAGGAAATGAAGGCAAGGTCCAGAAACTTCCCAGTTAAAACAAGTAGGCCCTCCCTCTTGGCCCATGTGATAAGAGAGAGAACAAGCAACCCCCCCCCCACAGAACAAAAGGCTTCAGCAAGACATCCAAAGAGAACGCACCTGAGCTTCATCCAGGCCTAAACCTCCTAAGGAAATGAAGGCAAGGTCCAGAAACGTCCCAGTTAAAACAAGTAGGCCCTCCCTCTTGGCCCATGTGATAAGAGAGAGAACAAGCAACCCCCCCCCACAGAACAAAAGGCTTCAGCAAGACATCCAAAGAGAACGCACCTGAGCTTCATCCAGGCCTAAACCTCCTAAGGAAATGAAGGCAAGGTCCAGAAACTTCCCAGTTAAAACAAGTAGGCCCTCCCTCTTGGCCCATGTGATAAGAGAGAGAACAAGCAACCCCCCCCCCACAGAACAAAAGGCTTCAGCAAGACATCCAAAGAGAACGCACCTGAGCTTCATCCAGGCCTAAACCTCCTAAGGAAATGAAGGCAAGGTCCAGAAACGTCCCAGTTAAAACAAGTAGGCCCTCCCTCTTGGCCCATGTGATAAGAGAGAGAACAAGCAACCCCCCCCACAGAACAAAAGGCTTCAGCAAGACATCCAAAGAGAACGCACCTGAGCTTCATCCAGGCCTAAACCTCCTAAGGAAATGAAGGCAAGGTCCAGAAACTTCCCAGTAAAAACAAGTAGGCCCTCCCTCTTGGCCCATGTGATAAGAGAGAGAACAAGCAACCCCCCCCACAGAACAAAAGGCTCCAGCAAGACATCCAAAGAGAACGCACCTGAGCTTCATCCAGGCCTAAACCTCCTAAGGAAATGAAGGCAAGGTCCAGAAACTTCCCAGTTAAAACAAGTAGGCCCTCCCTCTTGGCCCATGTGATAAGAGAGAGAACAAGCAACCCCCCCCCACAGAACAAAAGGCTTCAGCAAGACATCCAAAGAGAACGCACCTGAGCTTCATCCAGGCCTAAACCTCCTAAGGAAATGAAGGCAAGGTCCAGAAACGTCCCAGTTAAAACAAGTAGGCCCTCCCTCTTGGCCCATGTGATAAGAGAGAGAACAAGCAACCCCCCCCCACAGAACAAAAGGCTTCAGCAAGACATCCAAAGAGAACGCACCTGAGCTTCATCCAGGCCTAAACCTCCTAAGGAAATGAAGGCAAGGTCCAGAAACTTCCCAGTAAAAACAAGTAGGCCCTCCCTCTTGGCCCATGTGATAAGAGAGAGAACAAGCAACCCCCCCCCCACAGAACAAAAGGCTTCAGCAAGACATCCAAAGAGAACGCACCTGAGCTTCATCCAGGCCTAAACCTCCTAAGGAAATGAAGGCAAGGTCCAGAAACGTCCCAGTTAAAACAAGTAGGCCCTCCCTCTTGGCCCATGTGATAAGAGAGAGAACAAGCAACCCCCCCCCCACAGAACAAAAGGCTTCAGCAAGACATCCAAAGAGAACGCACCTGAGCTTCATCCAGGCCTAAACCTCCTAAGGAAATGAAGGCAAGGTCCAGAAACTTCCCAGTAAAAACAAGTAGGCCCTCCCTCTTGGCCCATGTGATAAGAGAGAGAACAAGCAACCCCCCCCCACAGAACAAAAGGCTCCAGCAAGACATCCAAAGAGAACGCACCTGAGCTTCATCCAGGCCTAAACCTCCTAAGGAAATGAAGGCAAGGTCCAGAAACTTCCCAGTTAAAACAAGTAGGCCCTCCCTCTTGGCCCATGTGATAAGAGAGAGAACAAGCAACCCCCCCCACAGAACAAAAGGCTCCAGCAAGACATCCAAAGAGAACGCACCTGAGCTTCATCCAGGCCTAAACCTCCTAAGGAAATGAAGGCAAGGTCCAGAAACTTCCCAGTTAAAACAAGTAGGCCCTCCCTCTTGGCCCATGTGATAAGAGAGAGAACAAGCAACCCCCCCCCAGAACAAAAGGCTTCAGCAAGACATCCAAAGAGAACGCACCTGAGCTTCATCCAGGCCTAAACCTCCTAAGGAAATGAAGGCAAGGTCCAGAAACTTCCCAGTTAAAACAAGTAGGCCCTCCCTCTTGGCCCATGTGATAAGAGAGAGAACAAGCAACCCCCCCCCCACAGAACAAAAGGCTTCAGCAAGACATCCAAAGAGAACGCACCTGAGCTTCATCCAGGCCTAAACCTCCTAAGGAAATGAAGGCAAGGTCCAGAAACTTCCCAGTTAAAACAAGTAGGCCCTCCCTCTTGGCCCATGTGATAAGAGAGAGAACAAGCAACCCCCCCCCCACAGAACAAAAGGCTTCAGCAAGACATCCAAAGAGAACGCACCTGAGCTTCATCCAGGCCTAAACCTCCTAAGGAAATGAAGGCAAGGTCCAGAAACGTCCCAGTTAAAACAAGTAGGCCCTCCCTCTTGGCCCATGTGATAAGAGAGAGAACAAGCAACCCCCCCCCACAGAACAAAAGGCTTCAGCAAGACATCCAAAGAGAACGCACCTGAGCTTCATCCAGGCCTAAACCTCCTAAGGAAATGAAGGCAAGGTCCAGAAACTTCCCAGTTAAAACAAGTAGGCCCTCCCTCTTGGCCCATGTGATAAGAGAGAGAACAAGCAACCCCCCCCCCACAGAACAAAAGGCTTCAGCAAGACATCCAAAGAGAACGCACCTGAGCTTCATCCAGGCCTAAACCTCCTAAGGAAATGAAGGCAAGGTCCAGAAACGTCCCAGTTAAAACAAGTAGGCCCTCCCTCTTGGCCCATGTGATAAGAGAGAGAACAAGCAACCCCCCCCCACAGAACAAAAGGCTTCAGCAAGACATCCAAAGAGAACGCACCTGAGCTTCATCCAGGCCTAAACCTCCTAAGGAAATGAAGGCAAGGTCCAGAAACTTCCCAGTAAAAACAAGTAGGCCCTCCCTCTTGGCCCATGTGATAAGAGAGAGAACAAGCAACCCCCCCCACAGAACAAAAGGCTCCAGCAAGACATCCAAAGAGAACGCACCTGAGCTTCATCCAGGCCTAAACCTCCTAAGGAAATGAAGGCAAGGTCCAGAAACTTCCCAGTTAAAACAAGTAGGCCCTCCCTCTTGGCCCATGTGATAAGAGAGAGAACAAGCAACCCCCCCCCACAGAACAAAAGGCTTCAGCAAGACATCCAAAGAGAACGCACCTGAGCTTCATCCAGGCCTAAACCTCCTAAGGAAATGAAGGCAAGGTCCAGAAACGTCCCAGTTAAAACAAGTAGGCCCTCCCTCTTGGCCCATGTGATAAGAGAGAGAACAAGCAACCCCCCCCCACAGAACAAAAGGCTTCAGCAAGACATCCAAAGAGAACGCACCTGAGCTTCATCCAGGCCTAAACCTCCTAAGGAAATGAAGGCAAGGTCCAGAAACTTCCCAGTTAAAACAAGTAGGCCCTCCCTCTTGGCCCATGTGATAAGAGAGAGAACAAGCAACCCCCCCCCCACAGAACAAAAGGCTTCAGCAAGACATCCAAAGAGAACGCACCTGAGCTTCATCCAGGCCTAAACCTCCTAAGGAAATGAAGGCAAGGTCCAGAAACGTCCCAGTTAAAACAAGTAGGCCCTCCCTCTTGGCCCATGTGATAAGAGAGAGAACAAGCAACCCCCCCCCCCACAGAACAAAAGGCTTCAGCAAGACATCCAAAGAGAACGCACCTGAGCTTCATCCAGGCCTAAACCTCCTAAGGAAATGAAGGCAAGGTCCAGAAACTTCCCAGTAAAAACAAGTAGGCCCTCCCTCTTGGCCCATGTGATAAGAGAGAGAACAAGCAACCCCCCCCACAGAACAAAAGGCTCCAGCAAGACATCCAAAGAGAACGCACCTGAGCTTCATCCAGGCCTAAACCTCCTAAGGAAATGAAGGCAAGGTCCAGAAACTTCCCAGTTAAAACAAGTAGGCCCTCCCTCTTGGCCCATGTGATAAGAGAGAGAACAAGCAACCCCCCCCCAGAACAAAAGGCTTCAGCAAGACATCCAAAGAGAACGCACCTGAGCTTCATCCAGGCCTAAACCTCCTAAGGAAATGAAGGCAAGGTCCAGAAACTTCCCAGTTAAAACAAGTAGGCCCTCCCTCTTGGCCCATGTGATAAGAGAGAGAACAAGCAACCCCCCCCCCCCACAGAACAAAAGGCTTCAGCAAGACATCCAAAGAGAACGCACCTGAGCTTCATCCAGGCCTAAACCTCCTAAGGAAATGAAGGCAAGGTCCAGAAACTTCCCAGTTAAAACAAGTAGGCCCTCCCTCTTGGCCCATGTGATAAGAGAGAGAACAAGCAACCCCCCCCCCCACAGAACAAAAGGCTTCAGCAAGACATCCAAAGAGAACGCACCTGAGCTTCATCCAGGCCTAAACCTCCTAAGGAAATGAAGGCAAGGTCCAGAAACGTCCCAGTTAAAACAAGTAGGCCCTCCCTCTTGGCCCATGTGATAAGAGAGAGAACAAGCAACCCCCCCCCCACAGAACAAAAGGCTTCAGCAAGACATCCAAAGAGAACGCACCTGAGCTTCATCCAGGCCTAAACCTCCTAAGGAAATGAAGGCAAGGTCCAGAAACGTCCCAGTTAAAACAAGTAGGCCCTCCCTCTTGGCCCATGTGATAAGAGAGAGAACAAGCAACCCCCCCCCCCCACAGAACAAAAGGCTTCAGCAAGACATCCAAAGAGAACGCACCTGAGCTTCATCCAGGCCTAAACCTCCTAAGGAAATGAAGGCAAGGTCCAGAAACTTCCCAGTAAAAACAAGTAGGCCCTCCCTCTTGGCCCATGTGATAAGAGAGAGAACAAGCAACCCCCCCCCACAGAACAAAAGGCTCCAGCAAGACATCCAAAGAGAACGCACCTGAGCTTCATCCAGGCCTAAACCTCCTAAGGAAATGAAGGCAAGGTCCAGAAACTTCCCAGTTAAAACAAGTAGGCCCTCCCTCTTGGCCCATGTGATAAGAGAGAGAACAAGCAACCCCCCCCCCACAGAACAAAAGGCTTCAGCAAGACATCCAAAGAGAACGCACCTGAGCTTCATCCAGGCCTAAACCTCCTAAGGAAATGAAGGCAAGGTCCAGAAACTTCCCAGTTAAAACAAGTAGGCCCTCCCTCTTGGCCCATGTGATAAGAGAGAGAACAAGCAACCCCCCCCCCCACAGAACAAAAGGCTTCAGCAAGACATCCAAAGAGAACGCACCTGAGCTTCATCCAGGCCTAAACCTCCTAAGGAAATGAAGGCAAGGTCCAGAAACTTCCCAGTTAAAACAAGTAGGCCCTCCCTCTTGGCCCATGTGATAAGAGAGAGAACAAGCAACCCCCCCCCCACAGAACAAAAGGCTTCAGCAAGACATCCAAAGAGAACGCACCTGAGCTTCATCCAGGCCTAAACCTCCTAAGGAAATGAAGGCAAGGTCCAGAAACGTCCCAGTTAAAACAAGTAGGCCCTCCCTCTTGGCCCATGTGATAAGAGAGAGAACAAGCAACCCCCCCCCCACAGAACAAAAGGCTTCAGCAAGACATCCAAAGAGAACGCACCTGAGCTTCATCCAGGCCTAAACCTCCTAAGGAAATGAAGGCAAGGTCCAGAAACTTCCCAGTTAAAACAAGTAGGCCCTCCCTCTTGGCCCATGTGATAAGAGAGAGAACAAGCAACCCCCCCCCCCAGAACAAAAGGCTTCAGCAAGACATCCAAAGAGAACGCACCTGAGCTTCATCCACGCCTAAACCTCCTAAGGAAATGAAGGCAAGGTCCAGAAACTTCCCAGTTAAAACAAGTAGGCCCTCCCTCTTGGCCCATGTGATAAGAGAGAGAACAAGCAACCCCCCCCCAGAACAAAAGGCTTCAGCAAGACATCCAAAGAGAACGCACCTGAGCTTCATCCAGGCCTAAACCTCCTAAGGAAATGAAGGCAAGGTCCAGAAACGTCCCAGTTAAAACAAGTAGGCCCTCCCTCTTGGCCCATGTGATAAGAGAGAGAACAAGCAACCCCCCCCCACAGAACAAAAGGCTTCAGCAAGACATCCAAAGAGAACGCACCTGAGCTTCATCCAGGCCTAAACCTCCTAAGGAAATGAAGGCAAGGTCCAGAAACTTCCCAGTAAAAACAAGTAGGCCCTCCCTCTTGGCCCATGTGATAAGAGAGAGAACAAGCAACCCCCCCCACAGAACAAAAGGCTCCAGCAAGACATCCAAAGAGAACGCACCTGAGCTTCATCCAGGCCTAAACCTCCTAAGGAAATGAAGGCAAGGTCCAGAAACTTCCCAGTTAAAACAAGTAGGCCCTCCCTCTTGGCCCATGTGATAAGAGAGAGAACAAGCAACCCCCCCCCCACAGAACAAAAGGCTTCAGCAAGACATCCAAAGAGAACGCACCTGAGCTTCATCCAGGCCTAAACCTCCTAAGGAAATGAAGGCAAGGTCCAGAAACTTCCCAGTTAAAACAAGTAGGCCCTCCCTCTTGGCCCATGTGATAAGAGAGAGAACAAGCAACCCCCCCCCCCACAGAACAAAAGGCTTCAGCAAGACATCCAAAGAGAACGCACCTGAGCTTCATCCAGGCCTAAACCTCCATATGGATAAATATTCTGGGCCATTAACATGCTGTCAGTCAGATCCAAATGTTATTGCACTGGGTTTTGAGAAAATGTCTGTGACCTTATGTGATGCCATTACCTTTCGCAAGATGAAAATTCCTCCCTCATCAATACTGTGACCATCCCTAGAGAAAGCATGGAAGCTTCTCCTCTTTAGAAACTGATATGCAGGATCACAATACAAACACTTTATAGTGGTTTAAATTGTGGATATCCTCATTGGTAGGTGCCTGACAATTGAAAAGTGTCCCGCAAGCTTTATTCATATTGCGCCAGTAATGGAGTAGATTTTGTTTAAGAGTAACAGGTAAAACAGCTTTGTTTATGAATACTAGTGCAGTTCATTTCAACTTTGTAATATCACTAGCAAGAAATTTACCATCCATCTCTCTCTGGGAATATCTTACTGCCTTTTGTCTTCAGATATTTACAGATATGAAGGGACAAATGTCATAGAAGCAGAAAAATTCAGGGCTACCTCTGACTTGCATATTGCTTTTGAAGTGCAGAGCAGACAAAGCATCTCAAAGATGACACACATGTCCCTTTCACTTCCAGCATTGACAGGTAAAGCTATACAAAAGAAGAGGGGTGCTGTGCCAAAGGTGGAGTGAAAGATATCTTCAAGAGTGCCTACATTGGAGGACAAGATGTCTGAACTGGCACTGAATCATACTTCAGCTCTGGCAACAAGACAGCATCCTGTGTCACTCCGGAGGGCCATATGCTAGTTCAGGTGTGTGTGCTGTATTTACAGACCAACCCATGTACTAATAAATTGCTTTGTCCACTTTCTGTCCCTCAGAATCTGCCACCTCAGATGCTGCCTCTTTCCTTTTCATGGCAGAGACAACTCTGAGCAGAAAGATTCAACTGTGAGCAGAAAAGTAGATCTGGTGCTACCTTTCCTTTCCCCCCTAAATAGAGAGATTAAAGTGGACTGTTATGGATGCAGTGTATGAAGAAATAAACATGGTGCAAGGGTCTGAAAATGAGGATGATTTTTAACAAAAATGAAAAAGTTCTTCATTTGCTCCCTTGGCTTGATCCAATGTTACAGTATCCTCTTCCTGATGCCCCTGAATGAAACTCCAAGTACAATAAACTTTCCGATGCAAGCTATTCTTCAAGACATGGAGTATATTGTTAATCCAGGCTACCACGGCCAGTGGTGGTGTTGCCTTTAAAGCAGCATGCCAAGGAGAAGGCAGTAATTTATGTAGGTCGACACCTAGTGTGGTGTGGAGAGAGTGATGGACTAGAACTCAGGAAGCCTGGATTTGAATCCGCACTTAACCACAGAAGCTCATTGGGGGTGTGGAATTGGTAAAATCACACCTTAAATATCTCACTTATCTTGAAAACCCTATTAGGGTTGCTATAATTTGGTTCCAACGTGATGGCACATAACAACAACATTTATGTTGTTACATAAATGTGATTTTCCACAATCTGAAGTGTTATCTTATTTTATATTACCTCAGAAATCTACCACATCATTCTTAACTTGTTTTGTTACATGGAAGTAAGGAAAGGCTTCTTTGGAAATCTAGGTTTTTACACAGCAGTTGAAAGCATACAGTATAGTGACAGGGCTATATGGCTACATATAGCAGCAGCAAAAAATGTGTCTGGGGGGACCAGGCAGATTATTATTTTTTAAATAAAATTGCTCTCTCTCGTGCACTCTCTCTCTCTTCAGATTTAGCCATCCACCATGCCAATCTGTGATGCTACAAATGACTTATGGGTGATTAGCTGAAAATGTTTGTCAGATGGCAATCTTTGTATCACAACAAAGTGTGACAAAATGATTGGGAACTGGGAACTGGCTTTTATATGTCTTTTGATATATAGCCCAAGGTTTTCTAGCCAATGGTTCCATCCAATGAACTTGAGCCAACTTTTGTTGTTGTTTTGTTGTTGTTGTTGATCAAAGTGACAGTGAAACAAAATGTATCATTTTCTTAGCTATCACAGATGGAAATACATTTAAAAAGCATTTCTTCCCCTTATGCACTCCGAAGGACTGCCCTTCCAGACGTCCTACTGCGTCCTGTCATTCACGTCTGCAGGATGGAGGAGAAAGCGAAAACTGCTGCAAAATGATCTTAGTATGAAGAAGAAAAAGACAATAATTCAAAGAATATGGAATGGCCTCATTTCCAAATGGCCAACCCAGTTTAAATGGATGCATGCATTAAAGAGCAATTTACATCTGATGCTGTATAATGACATAAAATTAGTCTCGACTTCGATTCGGCTAGCTTCCTCTTTCCTTGTTCTCATTATCATCACACTGAATACCTTTTTATAGCATTTCTCAACCATGTGTGATGGACCACTTTGCATTAGAACGACCATTGATTATTTCACAGTGTTTGAGATTGGAAACAAATTTATTTAGGATGGACTCTGAGCAATGCAGACTTGAAAAGAGAGAAAAGAAGATGTCTACTCACTAATTTAACTTTTGTTTGTAACAACAAAAGCAGAAAGTGATACACTTCAGAAGTGGCTTATATTATTTGGCTCCCTGTGGTGATTTTCTCTTTCAAGATGAATGTAGCAGTGGTTTTAAAAATTCACCATAGATAGATGGAGAAAAAGGAGGAGGAGGAGGGAGGGAGGCTAGCTATTATTTAAAAAAAGAGGAAGAGGAATCCTAAAAATTGTAGAGGCATGTCACCTTAATGCAAGAGAAGCCTTAGCAAAATGAGGACCTGTGTAACCAGTTCTAGGACTCAGCCTTTTGGGGAAGGTACGAAAGTAACTACAAAAAAGCTAAGCTGAAATTAATTCAGTTCAATAAAAACCATATAAACTAGATTGACATTGGAAAGAATTACTGTTATAGAACAGGCAACTGGGTAATAGCAGAGATGGGAAAAGTTACGTTTTGAACTAAAACTCCCAGAATACTCCAGCCAGCATGGGGAAGTTGCAATGTAACAGTCAATTATGTTCAGTGGTAAGTGTAAGATGCACCAAACTGCAGAAAATCCTGTTTAATTTCAGATACATGGACCTCACGGACCATAATTAGCCCAGGGGCTGACAGTTCAGCTTTGCTCCCAGATGACATTATGGTACTTCAGTGTCTTTCTAGTAGGCATGCCAAGACAGCGGGTAACCAGGTTGGCAGGCAGGTCATCTGATGTACTAAATCTTTGTTCCATGTAGCACTAATGTCCTTCAGCTATAATCAATAAAGTTGTGCCTATAGTTTAGTCCAGCAGTTTGTTTGTTTGTTTGTATGTGTGTGTTTGCGCGCGCGCGCGCGTGTTCCTTCCATGTATTGGCATCACCTTGGAGCTAGGTGGGCATTGTATTGTCATCCATCCATCCATCCTTCCTTTCTCTTTTCTTTCCTTCCTTTCTTTTTCAAATCTATGTGTATTGCAATAATGTTTATTTGTCCCCCTTCCCCAAACAGGATTTGGTACAGATGGGAAATATGCCATAAAACATAACCAAAATAATCAGGGAGGTGGAGGTTCCATGACATGGAAAAGGCTATAATGTTTAAAAAGGGCTGAAACCATTTTGTGGTTTTTCTAGGTATAAATCAGAAGCACTAGGGCTTTTTAAATACAAGAAGAGTGGGGGAGATATTTATTGTTGTTGTTTAGTCATTATGTCATGTCTGACTCTTCATGATCCCATGGACCAGAGCATGCCAGGCCCTCCTGTCTTCCACTGCCTCCTGGATTGTGTCAAATTCATGTTGGTAGCTTCAATGACACTCTCCAACCATCTCATCCTCTGTCGTCCCCTTCTTCTTTTGCCTTCACGTTTTTCCAACATCAGGTACTTTTCCAGGGAGTCTTCTCTTCTCATGAAATGGTCAAAGTATTGGAGCCTCAGTTTCAGGATCTGTCCTTCCATTGAGCACTCAGGGTTGATTTCCTTCAGAATTGATAGGTTTGATCTCCTTGCAGTCCAGGGGACTCTTAAGAGTCTCCTCCAGCACCACTATTCAAAAGCATCAGTTCTTTGGCAGTCAGCTTTCTTTATGGTCCAGCTCTCACTTCCATACATCACTACAGGAAAAACCATAGCTTGGACTATGTAGACCTTTGCCGGCAAGGTGATGTCTCTGCTTTTTAAGATGTTGTCTAGATTTGTCATTGCTTTCCTCCCAAGAAGCAGGCGTATTTTAATTTTGTGGCTGCTGTCACCATCTGGAGTGATCATGGAGCCCAAGAAAGTAAAATCTGTCACTACCTCCATATCTTCCCCTTCTATTTGCCAGGAGGTGATGGGACTGGTGGCCATGATCTTAGTTTTTTTGATGTTGAGCTTCAGACCATTTTTGCACTCCCCTCTTTCACCCTCATTATGAGGTTGTTTAATTCCTCCTCATTTTCTGCCATCAGAGTGGTATTGTCTGCATATTTGAGATTGTTAATATTACTTCCAGCAATGCTGCAGCCACTGACAAGTCCTCGGACTTTGGGCGAGGCTGGCCCTTTGCTGTCCACTCCAGATAATGTGAGACTGTTTCAGTCTCATGAGACTTGCAAGTAGGAGGGGGGAAAGCCAGGTTACTTAAGGGGCTTTCTCCCCTCGGACCGCCCTCTTCTTTTTCAAGCACTGAAGGAGACAGAGTCTGGAGCTGCACTGTGAGCTGTTTTGCGAGCTGTGTCACTGGAGTCGGATTGTCTCAGAAAGCTGGGAGGGTAGCATCAGGTCCCTCCCAGGGTTTTATTATCTATTCTTTGCTTGTACTATATTGTTTGCTAAGTGTTCGAGTGAGGACAGGTAAGAAAGCAGAGGTGCTTTGTGCCAGCCACGCTGCGGCCCAAAATGTTTTTTTTTAAAAAAAACACTTTGAACAGAATAAAAGAGCTAACAACAGCAGAGAGCAGGAAGGGACGTGGTAAAGGAAAGAAAGGAGGGAGGGAAGCAGGAAGGTTTGATAGTCTGAAAGTTAGAGGGTTAATTAATGGTGCAGCCGTTAATGAATGGGTTTTCATTAATTTAGTCTTGCTGGTGTTCCTTTCTCCCCTCCTTCTCTAGCAGCAAGCCCGGTGATACATTTCCAACTGCAAAAACAGTCCTAGGGAAATCATCCACTTCCCTCCTTCCCAGCAAAAGTTTAAATTAATAAGCCAATGGAGATTTGCAAACTTGAGGGGTGACTAGCCCGCTGCTTAGGGGTGCAGATAGTTGGTTCTGAAGTGGCATTTCATTTCTCCATTGCTTTTATAGGGCACCCTTCTCTCTGCTTGAAGTTCTTCAAGCCCAATGGGGACCTGATTTTAACTCTCCTCTTCCTATTTGCGCACTGACTTGAGCCATTCAAATTTTAACAATCGGGTGCTTTTGGGCCTGAGGGTCGATTAGCTAAGTGTGCAACCAAAAAAGAGAGAGATACAATAAAATGAATAGAATAAAGTAGATAATAATTTAACTGGTTAGAGAAATTTGAATAAATTATTATTACTTTTTTAAAATAATAATAATAATAATAATAATAATAATAATAATAATAATAATAATAATAATAATAATAATAATAATAATAATAATAATAATAATAATACATATTAAAGGATATAACTAATTAATTATTTATTAGAAGAAGGTGAATTATACAATATAATTGAATAAGTTAATTATTTAGCTATTTATAAATATAAATTAATTGTCAGTAATCAATTGGGTAAATTCATTAAATTAGTTCAGTAATTGAGTAGCAGTTATTTAATACTGATTGTAATAACCTATCTAATTAATTGGTAAGGATAATAATACATCCATTTATTTTGGGAGCATTTAATAAATGGTGATTGGACCAAGGCATCTTTGCAGAAGGGTGGCTGGCCAGACCCTTCTTAGTCTCAGGTTGAATACTTTGCTGTTACCAAAAAACTGTCAGTTTGGGCACCTAAGTGCTAACATGGCATTAGTGCCAGGAAGTAGTGGTTATTAACCGTTAAGTTCTGTTATGCTTTCAGCTAATTAGCATATAACACAGGGTACCAATGACATCAAGAGAGGGGCAAGGCAACAGGAAGGGGAAACAACCAGCCAGGAAATGGCCAGCCCCTCAGATGTCTCCACCACAGTCTTCCTTCAGCAAGGAATCCTGGCCAATATGGCAGGAGTTGTAGGAAAAAATCTGCTTTAGAGGCCCAACAAATGGCAAGGCAGACTCTCCAGCTGAGCGAGGTTCAACCACGCAGATAGGCCAGGGAAAATAAAAGTCATCGTAAAGCCAAGTTGAAAGCAAAGGCTCAGGACCTAATGAAATGGTTTACTACCCTCGAGTCTGAACAGGTCTTTTTGACACTCCTGCCAGGCGAGAGGCAGATAGCTTCTCAGTGACTCTGAGGAAAAGGGGAGATGATCATCAACTCCCACAACATCTGAACCTGTGTCCATTTGCCAGGAAGGACAGGATGTTGAGGAGGTCAACTTCAAAAAAAACCTTACCAAGCTGAGGAACCCTGTAGGGCTATGACTTCATCAGATAAGTCAACTGCTGCATCTGGCCCCCTTACACCCATCCCCACATTGCCTTGGGCCGGCAGTGGCCGATATAGTTGCGCTACTTGCACACCCTACAACACATAGAACACAGGGTTAGCTAACATTGCTTGGCCGTGTGCCAATCCTCAATATAGTGATTGGGGCATGCCCTATGCTCCTCCTACCTTCCCTATACAATCAGATAGCACGGCTAATTCAGGGGTTTGGCCGTATCCATCTGTGCATAACACAGATAATAATATGCTCTCTTTAGAAGCCTTACTGAGTGGAGACTACTCCATGCTCCTGGGGAATCATTTAACCCCTGCCACAAAGGGAAAGAGTTGGTAAGGCAAGTACGTTGACATATTCGACCTACTGAATAGAAACATTGAGAAGAAAGATTTGGACAAAGAAGATGAAAAAGAAAAAGAAAGCGTAGGAAGAAGAAGCCGGATAGTAATTGGGCCAACTGGCTTCCAGGGTTTTTTAAATTTATGCAGAAGTGATAGTTAAGGCTCAAGCCCTATTCCAGTACTTGGAAATCATTTATAGGGCCTATGTAGATTTTTCTGGTCTGGCCGGCTTCAGCATGACCAGGCGTTCCGCATGTGGAGTACTATTCATCCCAATATGCGCTGGGATGAGCCCCAGCCAGGGCTACAGCTCCAACACATGACCCCTGCCAGCCCAAATACTGGTGACTGATTTAATAGTGGTCACATTAACAGAAAAATTACCACTAATCAAAATCCCTACCTAGGTGAGGGGCAGGCAGTTCAACCCCACATGCCTTGCTTCGAATACAATTCTAGGGGCTTTTGCGCAAGGAGGCCCTGTAGATTCAGGCACGAGTGCCTTACCTGTGGTGGTCAGCACCCAAATTCATCCTGCTTTAAAGCTGGTGCCCAGCACCAGAACAAGAGCACTGGAGGAGGCAAGAAGCCTAATAGTGGAGGGAGTCCCCCTGGAAAAGGGACCCAGCCCAATTAAAGTTAAGGTCTTGGATAAATGGTTAGGCACATATCCTCATAAAGATAATCCAAAGTATCTGTTGGACAGTTTTAAATATGGGATTAGAATCCCAGCATTTGTCGCGCGGAACCCCCGAACTATAATTGGCATGGAGGATATTGTCCAGAAGAAAATCAATAAGGAAGTTAAGGAGGGTAGGGTCCTTGGACCGTTCCCAATGCCACTTATAGAAACCTTAGGGTTTCTACTTTAGGTATCGTACCAAAAAAGGCCCAGGGCAAATTCCGTTTAATACACCACTTGTCCTTTCCGGAGGGGACGTCAGTTAATGATGTCATCCCCCCAGAACTCTGCACCATTAGGTACACTTCATTTGATGAAGCGGTGGGTATGGTTAGAAGGTGCGGGGTGGGGGCTGAACTAGTAAAATGTTATATTAAATCAGCGTTTAGGATTTTGCCCATTCACCACCTTGATTTCAACTTGTTGGGTTTTCAGTTTCAAGGTTCATTTATGTAGATAGGGACTTACTCATGAGCTGCTCAGTGTCGTGCATGGCATTTGAGAAATTTAGTTCTTTTATTAAATGGAAAGTTAGGCAGCGGGTGCTCTGTAATTCTACGGCCCATTACCTTGATGATTTCCTTTTCTGTGGGAAAAGGAACTCAGGTACATGCAGGTTTATTTTGAACAGCTTCCAGGCATCGGCGGAAGAGCTTTCTTCCCCTTGCCAAAGAAAAGACAGAGGAACCGGCCACATCTCTCACCTTTCTAGGCATAGAACTTGACACAGTATAGCAAACTTCAAGGCTGCCCCATAATAAACTGTAGGACCTCAGGTCTAGAATAGCGCTTCTCTTACATCAGAGAAAAGTCTCATATAAGGAACTTTAGGAGATAGTTGGGCATTTGAATTTTGCCTGCAGAGTGGTGGCATCAGAACATGCATTTTTATGATGCCTGTGCAGGATGAAAGGTCTTAACCAACCAACGTACAGAACTAGGATAACTTGAGGTATCTCCTGGTTTGGAGTCAACTCCTCGAGAAATTTAACGGCATCTCATTTTGGAGAAGTGAGATAGGTTTGAGAGCAGATTTCCAAGTGCACTCGCATGCTGCTGGATCTTTAGGATTCGGAATTTATTTCTGAGGCAGATGGTGCACAGGCATATGGCTAAATGAATGGCATCAAGAAGGCATTACAAGGGACCTGACTTTTAAAGAATTTTTTCTGATAGGAGGCGCATTATGACTGTGGGCTGAGGAATGGTCAAATTCCGTGGTCTGTTTTTGGTGTGACAATCTAGCGGTTGTTTATATCATAAACAACCTTATGTCACACTCGAAGCAGGTCATCACACTAGTCAGGGCCTTTACCTTATGGACATTGTAATTTAACATAGTGGTGCATGCCTGGCATGTACCAGGTTTAGACAATAGGATAGCTGATGCATTATCACACAAACAGATCCAGCAGTTCAGGAAACTAGACCCCGGAGCCAGGGCGCTGCCAGAAGTCCTTCCTCCAAAGATCTGGCAGATTGGTGTGAGGATGCATCCGGAGTGATGGGTTTGGCCCTGGCACCAAGGACAAGAAGGGGTTACTCAGCCGTGAGTATAGAATTTTACGACTTTAGGAGAATATTCAATCTGGAGCCGGTTTGGTTGAGCATTTACAGCAGTTTCTAGTATATCTTAACAGAAAGAGACTGGAGCCCAGTACCATTCAAAGTAAGCTTTCAGCCCTGGTCTTTTACTCGAAAATAAATGGTTACAGGGATTTTTCAGGTGACTGTCACATAAGGAAAATGTTAGAGGGATGGACCAAAGAGAGGGGGAGGGTCTTAGGCACTAGGACACCTATCTCCCCTCCATTATTGGAACACATCTGTAAACAATGGGCACTCCTTTGCAGGGACAAATATGAAAAAGTGCTATTTTAAATGGCTTCTTTAATTGCCTTTTTCAGTGCCCTCAGAATCAGTGAATTGGTAGCTGGGGGCAAAGACGATAGATCTAGGTTAGCCCTGCAATGGCAAGACGTTAAAGTCATGGAGGGTACGGTGCAAATTTTGTTCAGGCGATCCAAGGCCAATCAAACAGGCAAGGGCAATCAAATTCTACTTGGGCAATGCAGCACAGATAGCATATGCCCAGTTAAAGACACACGAGCATATTTGGAGCTCAGAGGACAGGAGACAGGATATTTCTTCCAACATACTGCTAAGTCACCCTTGACTAAATATCAGATTTAGCTTTAAACAGAGTAGGGGTTATGGGCACAAGGTTTGCACCCATTCGTTTAGAATTGGAGCGACCTCCACCGCAGCAGCCCTGGGTTATAGCTCAGAGGAAATTAAGCAATTAGGCCGGTGGTCATCTTCTAGTTATCAAAGGTACGTAAGAACCCTATCTAACGTATAGGCAGGGGTCTGTTTTGTGTCTTGCAGGTCCTTTAGGGTCTGAGAGATAAAGGCACGTACTCATTGTCAGCCACAGCTACATACGTTGGGCAGAGCAATATGCTGCCAAATCCCCATGGGGGAGTGATTTAGGGCTTGGAGCCCACGTGCACATCACATGGAAAGGGCTGTGTGGTATTCAGTGGATCCAACTGTGCAGGTTAACGGCCTTTGGCAATTCTCCACCAGACATTCTGGTTGTGCATCTTGGCGGCAATGATTTGCCTAAACTACATGGTAAGACGTTGATCCTGGACATTATTCAGGATCTTAAATGGTTGGATGCCAGGTATCCTACTATAGTGGTGCCTCGCTTAGCGATCGCTCTGTTGAGTGATGAAATCACTTAGTGATGGGGTTTTGGTCATCGCCAGAGCGATCGCTTAGCAATGGTCCCTATGGGTAAAAATCGCTTTACAATGATCGCGGGGAAGCGATCATGGCAAAGCGACCCTTTCTAAACAGCTGATCGGCTGTTTCAAAATGGCCGCCGGAAAAACAAAATGGCCACCCCCTGTGTGTCCTCGCTTTAGAAGCACCAAAAATGGCCACCCCTATGGAGGATCTTCACATAAGGTCAGTTTTGAAGCCCATAGGAATGCATTAAACGCATTTTAATGCGTTTCTATGGGCTTTTTAAAATCGATTAGCAACGAAATCCCTTAGCAACATTTTTTCCTGCATGGATTAACGTCGCTAAATGAGGCACCACTGTATATGGATCATGTGGTCCACTATCATTCCTTGGTTAGCCTGGTGAGGTGCCAGGAGTATTTGTGATGTTAACATGGCCCAGCGGGGCGTTAACAGAGAAGTATGCAGATTTATTTACAGCAGCCTTGGATCGGTGATAGGTCTCCAAAGGATCCATACAGACAGGCCTGAATTCTTCAGGGAAGACAGTGTCCACCTTTCTAACCCAGGTTTGGATGTCTTCTTGGAAGACATAAAAGGGGGCCTGCTTGTTGAGCTCGAGCGGCTCAGTGGTGGGCATGGGACATAGCATGGCTAGTCCCTATGCTGTGGCAGGTAGTGCAGAAAAAACAGATAGTTTCGTTGTGTCCCACTATAATTTCAGGTAAGCCAACTGTGCATCCAACCTCCTGGCACTTCAGATCGTGCGATTACAGTGCCTGTGGCAGGAAGATGTGCTGGGCCACTTCTGGACAAACAGTCATCAGCTAAAGATGGTTTGAGGTCTGGGGGAGTTTATTAGCAGCCTGGCGGGTTCCTGATGTCTTTAGACTGCTGAAAACTGGGGCTGGGGACCCGGCCATTTGTTGATCAAGGGGTATTTGGATACCCCTGCCATTTACCTGTTTCTGCACTACAGCAGGCCCCCTCCTTTTGCCAAAGGCTGGCAAATTCGAATTTGGATTTATATCAATAAAGTGTGGTCCATATTTAACTCATATCACTGTCTCATGTCTTTATTCTGGGTTTGGGAGGGCAATGTTAATTCTAGTTTAGGATTCATCCAGTCCAGCCTTTTGCATGATGTATTCTGCATATAAATAAGCAGGGAGACAATATACAGCCTTGTAGTATTCCTTTCTCAATTTTGAACCAATCAGTTGTTCCATATCCAGAGAGATATGGGGCAGATATGGAGGTTTATTAAATGTATGCATGTGGTGGACAAAGTGAGACAAGATATGTATTTTTTTTCCCTTTCGTAGTAGAGCTGAGCATTATTGAACGAAATTAATGGGCAATACATTCAGGACAGACCTACTACCAAAGAGAGCTTATTCACACCACACATATCATTTATAGAATATATAAAATAGCTTGACAGTCATTGCCTAAACTCCTTTTGCATTGCTATGCAAAAGGCGTAACTTTTGGAGGTGAATTGTCTCAACTTAAGAAATCTCTGTAGATAGTATCTGTTGAACTCTGTCCCCTAAACTCTTGCTACCTGAGAGGACTGTCTTATTTTGCCAAATATTAGGCCAGCCCTGGGTTCTTCCTTATGCAAGTGCTAGCCCAGATACTGATAGGCTGATAGTGAACTAAGAAAAAGGCCCCAAAGTACGAAATTATTGTGCAAGTGTCTCTCATTCTCATCTCACCCAACAGGACAGGAAGAAGCATAACTGCAGTACTTCTTGTGCTAATGAAATATTATTAAGAACCAAGACTCCGAGGTTTGAGCGAGACCTAATGCCAGCCTTCAAACAACAGTTTGATTTGATTGTGTGATACACAATTCAAAATGGATGTCTAATATATTGCTTGCTGAGGGCCAGGTTATTTAATGTGACCAATGATGCATGTTAAATGTGCCAAATTGTTTTTCTTTACCTCATCATATTTCAGATGAAGAGAACTAAAGCTGTGAGGGAAATAATGGGGCAAAAGGTACACAAGAAGCCAATTAGAATGAAAAGAGCTTTAAAGTTCTCTGAGTCACCTTTCTTCTTTTAGACAGAATACAGAGACACCCATGCAATGCAGCTGTGTGTACCAGCAGCTGGATAGCTGACTAAATGCTAAATGGCTTCCCTGTTTCCTTTTTGGTGGGAAAGCGGGACCCTCTCTCCCAATCAGATGTTTCATATGTAAGTCTGTTTCTACATCCAATGGCTCCAGTTCTTCTAGCACAAATCTTTCCAAATGCAATTTAAATGTGCAAACTAAGCTTATTTTCCCAAAAGAGGAGCTTGAATTACACAAGGCATGGTAAGGCTTAATGAATTCTACAAATTCCATCCATTAATTTTTTTTGTCTGTCCCCTGCAAATCCTCCAGTCTTAACAAAATCGTGTCCTCACTGCTTTCTGACAGTGCAACAGCTAAGGAGACTTTAGGGCACTGAAATTTGAGTGCTACTCTAAAAATCCTTGTTTATTTTCATTCACTATTAGCCCCCTTGAACAGCTTGGCTGTGCTGTGTTCTTATAGGGTAAACTCGTAATCTATTTATAGAAAAAAAATTCAGGAAAAGGACAGTATTGCTAGAGATGGGCATGAGATGAACCATGAACCAAAAAGCCCAATGAACCAGGCAGGTTTGTGGTTCATTTCATGATCCAGTTCAGGGATCCCGTTTTGCCAAAAAAAAGAAAAAAAAGCAACACCAAACTTTTTGCCTCTTGGCATTTCATTTGCTTTGCCAACACAGGATTGGCCACCCACCCACCTTCTTTCCACTGCCCCCTCCATCACCTTGGTCTACCTACTGCTGCCACCACTGCCCGAGATGCCTTAAACCCCAGGTGCCATCTTCAGGGAAGCTAGGCTGCTGCCTCTGAGCATCAACTCAGGCTGAAACACTAAATACATCTGCCAAAGCAGAAATAGACTTTATAAATAGCTGATTATAGAAGCTGAAAACACATTCATGTTGGAGAGATGTGATTCAAACAGAAATCAGGTTTCAAAAAAAAAAAAAAACCTCCATGTATTTGTCCTGAAGAACAATCACAAAACAAAGCAGGCTAAACTATAAATTATGCGAAGTGACAAAAAACACTGGCTGTGTGATCGGGATTTCTCATGTTGTGGCTCTGCTAATTGAAAGAAGGAGGGTTCAACCAAGTTAGGTAGCTTATAAGTAAGGCGATTTGAGTGACCACTTGCGATCTAAGTCTTCTACTGTCAATCTTGCAAAATTACTCTCCTCGCCTTCAGGATGACATGGGTTTTTCTGTAATGGTCTCAATAAGAGATAAGAAGGAGAACCACATTTAAACAAATTGTGCAAAACTGTGCAGATGACACTTTGGGGCAACTAGTACATATTGTACCAAATGATACTGTATCCTGATTTCTCAAGCAGACTTATAAGGATAAGAGGGCCTGGGCTTTGAAGGTGGGGCTTTTTTCCAATAATCACCCAGTCTTCGACTGCATGTGTTTTGCTTCTCAAAATCAAAAGAAAGAGTTTTGTTCTGAGACAGTTTTTGCAAATTACTGATGGGGAAAAAATTGCAATCCTATCTCACTCTTGCCTAGAGACAAGGAATTTCACAAAATTCCCCACCGAGGTGCCTCACTGAATCAGGACAACCTAAACTGCTCAAAACAAAGCATTGAGTGAGCATCCTTTACATTCCTAGCTTTGTCCTGCATTTATGGAGTACTACCAAATAAACTGATTGACATAGCAGTACAGGAGAAATAATCATAAGGGCTAGGACGAGGTGCAGAGTTCACACACTATTTGCATATTTTTAACATCTTTATATAAAAATTAAAAGTGGGTTTAAATGTCCTCTGACACAGAACTGCTTATTTAACAGGCATTTATTTTATTTTGCATTTTGAATCTCCCACAGGTTAAAGCTAGAACTATTCATAAGGCACTGAAAGTGCTTTTTTTTTAAAAAAAAATTCCCAGCTGCAGAAACAGGAGGCAGAGAATTTATATTTAACTGAACTGACACACCAAGCTTAATTTTAGAATCCAGCAAAGCAGTAATTTGCTAGCCATTATGAGCAATCAGACTTCAGCATAGACTCTGGAGCACTGCAAATCTGAAATATAATCAGGTATCTATCTAATAAGGATATGCAGAATTCTGTTCCACCAATGCTATTTCTGGATGGCTTGTGAACAACAGACAGAGACACTGGAGGTTGACGGAATTATGTGATGACACATAAAAGCATCATTTTCTCCCAGAACTTTTGTAGTGCTTTGTGAACCTATTAAAGTGATTTCACTGACAAGTATACTTTCTTGAATGTGGGAATGGTATGTTTAGGACAGTTTTCACAGAAAGACAAAGACCTGGACACACAATATTGCTACTGCTCAGAGTCTCCCAAACAACTGATTGCCTGCTCTTTTTCATGCTGGGCATGAACATTTTGCTTAGATCCTTTTGAAAGCACAAAATGCAGCTAAGAAAGGTGTAAGTGGTGTGATGTGGCCAATGAGCATTCACAGCATTTCCTTCGCTCGTTCTTGTGCACTGCATTTATCGTTCATTCTCCATTCACAGCATTAACAGTCTAGAGATGTGTTCTCTGTTTAATTGGAGACAATTGGTCCAACTGTGAAAGGTGCTACCACTTTTCTTTTATGGATCCAACAGACATATGAATTAGCAAAATACCTAGCCACCCTCCTACAGACCCACGTTGGACAAACCTCATCCTACATCAAAGACTCAGGACATTTCATAAGCAAGATCAGCACCCTAAAACTCAACCCCGGGGACAAACTGATCAGCTTTGACGTAGTATCCCTGTTCACCAAGGTACGGATAAAGGACACTCTGACACTCATCCAGCAGATTTTTACAGAAGATATCAAGGCCTTTTTCCAGCACTGCCTAACGACCAGCTATTTTCAGTGGGATAATGAGTTCTATTAACAGACAGATGGAGTGGCCATGGGGAGCCCCCCCCCAGCCCGGTTATAGCAAACTTCTACATGGAACATTTCGAAAAACAGGCCCTGACTTCGACACCCTTCACACCCACAGTCTGGTTCCGATATGTGGATGACACCTTCGCAATTTGGAACCATGGTGAAGAAAAACAGGAAGAATTTCTAAACCATCTCAACAGCATCCACCCAAATATACAATTCACCATAGAAAAGTAAATAGAGGGCCAACTCCTTTCTTAGATGTCATGGTCCTACGCAAAACTGACTTCCTCTTGGGACACAAGGTCTAAAGAAAACCCACCCACACAGACCGATACCTACACAAACCCTCCAACCACCACCCAAAAAAAGAGGCATAATCAAAACATGGTAGGCCATGCAAATTGGAACTGTGAAGCTGAATTTCTCAGCACCAAACTCAACCATCTGAATTGGGCCCTACAGGCAAATGGCTACTCCAAAAATGAAATCACAAGAGCCACCAAATCAAGAAAACACCAAACTGAAGAGGAAAAACAATCACCCACAAATAAAGTATTTCTGCCATACATCAAAGGGGTCATGGACTGCATGGGGAAACTTTTGAAAAAACACAACCTACAAACAGTATTCAAGCCCACAACAAAAATACAACAAATGTTATGGTCAGCAAAGGACAAAAGGGACCCCCTCACCACTGCAGGAGTATACCATATACCTTGCAGTTGTGGACAGGTATATATTGGAACCACAAAATGCAGCATCCACACCAGAATCAAAGAACATGAGAGACACTGCAGACTAAAACAACTGGAAAAATCAGCAGTAGCTGAACATGCCCTAAAACAAGCTAGACATGAATTTCTATTTAAAATACTGAAGTACTACACAACACCAGCAGTCATTATGTTAGACTGAACAGGGAAGCCATTGAAATCCACAAACACCAGAAGAGCTTCAACAAAAAAGAAGAAAGTTTAAAACTCAACAAAGCCTAGTCCCAGCACTGAAAAATACAGCCTGCAAAAGGTCAACGAACTCTACCCAGCTACAAGGACCAGTTATCACTGCACACAAAAGACCAGCTAACAACACCCATCAATCACAGTGACAGATAGTCTCTCCCTCTTATCAGAATACACCCACAAGAAAAAACACACTGATCACCACAATCACCCATCTCCTGAAAAGGACAAAAGCTGATCCCACAGCTATAAATACTCAACTATCCAAACAAACTGCACCAGAGCACAGACAGAGTTCTGATTCCTGTTCTCTGAAGATGCCAGCCACAGAGACTGGAGAAATGTTAGGAACAACCTTCAGAACATGGCCAAAGAGCCTGAAAAAACCACAACAACCATCAGACCCAACAGTACTTTTCCAAATTGGATGCTTTTGCAGGATACCTATCTCCAGCTGCAAATACTACATTTTTGTTTTGAGAATATTAAACAGCATATTTTGTTGTACCCTGAAGGTGACACCTCTGACTCATGGCGAACATATGAAGGAGCACTCTCCAAAATATTCTGTCTTCATCCACCCTGCTCAGTTCTTCCAGACTCAAACTGGATGTCTGTTTTAGGGAATCAGCCCATCTTGTATTGGGCCTTCTTCTTTTCCTGCTGCCCTCCACCTTTCCCATCATCACTGTCTTTTTTCAGAGGATCTTGTCTTCTCATGATGTGCCCAAAGTAGAGCAGCCTCAGTTTCAACATTTTGCCTCCAGAGATAGTTCAGCCTTGATTGGATCTAGGACCCACTTGTTTGTCTTTCTGGCAATTCAGGGTATCCATAAAACTCTCTTCCAGCACCAGGTTTTAAATGAATCAATTTATTTCTCTCAATTGTACTTTACCTCAATCTTTGGTTTTATCTCCTTTCTTTTTCTCTTTTATGATTCTAATGTCATCATACCCTTCATTCCAGTTCCTTAAACAGATATTGTCACTCAGAAATAAATAAATAGATAAGTAAATAAAACTTTGGCTAGACTCAGACCCATGCCAAAATGAGGATTAACTTCTGTGATTGTGTGAGTTTTCCTTTGGATCCTACTCTTTACAAATAGCTCTAATCAAGGTTCTTATGTCTCTCATTCAAAGGCAATTGCTGTGTCCTAGAGGTGTTCTCTCAATTAATTATTGAGATGAGCAGACAGCATTGGGCAGTTTCCAAATAATGAAGGAAAGTTGGTGACAAAGTAGTTTGCTCAGAGAATGTGTGGCTGTGAAGAAGTTACTTCTTTGGCCTCCAGACCTGGATAGCATTGTTGGAACTCATACATTTTAGATTCTTACCTGACCCTTGGAACATTATTCCATCCACTCTCCAACTTTTCTGGTAGATTCTCATCCAGGATGTTCCATATTTCACTTCCAAAATGAAGTTGTTTGTTACCTTTTGGTTTCACTACACATATATGGCAAAGAAGGTGAACAAATGCACCCTTGGAGACTTTAAAAACATTAGCAGGCAAGATATTGCTAATCAAACCAGCTGTAGCACTGAATATGACTCATGGCCAACCTATAGCCTTTACAAGGTATTACAAATACTTGCCCCCATTGCCACAGCAAAATAAAAAGAAATAGTGTATATTAAGAAGCTAATAAATGATGAGGAGCTGTTCAGAAGGCTACTGAACACAGCACCCATCTCCTAGCATATAAATATAAATGTGGGTAGGTTTTCCCCCTTTTCTTTTTACATTTGCTAGCACAGTATCTCAGCATCTGTAGATTTGTTATCATTAGACCATGAACTATAGCAGTTACCATCAACACTGACAAATAAATATTCCAGCTTTATGATTTATTCATGATGCATAATAATGTGGCTGCATCACTCCAACAGCACACTCCTTGCTTTAGAAGACAGGTTAACCAAACACCAGTGGATAACTGTTTTGAAAAGCTTAAAACATCAGCAAGTCTTGTAAAGCCCTAAAGATACGAAAGTTTTTATTTGGCAAAACCTTTCATGGATTGTAGCTAAGCCCATGAAAGTTTACACCAAAAAAGAAGAAGAAAAGTTTGCAGCTACTGGCTAACCTGGCTATCCCTGTCCAGAAATTTCTGAAATGCCTAGGGTCTAAAGATGAATTTTAGGTGTATTTATATTCTTCCTATTCTGATCTACATTTTATTTATTTATTTATTTATTTATTTATTTATTTATTTATTTATTTATTTATTTATTTATTTATTTATTTATTTAGAAATGTAACTTGGTCATGCCACTTTATTGAACATACAACCTCTTTTAGGTAGTCACCAAAGCAGCAGCCTAAGTCCTCTGCACAGACAACCGGGTAGTGTGGGTGTTGGCCAAATAGTCACTAAACTCCTAGTAAGGAGATTTGGTAAACACAGTTTCCTTCCAGAGATCAAGGGTCAGATAACTGTAGGTCTTAGAGATGGTGTCAAAGGTGGCCTTAACAAAGTTGCCTAGGGTGGCCGTGCAGCCCCTGGTGGAGATGTAACAATCATCAACCCGAGGAGTTTCTTGGGAACTAGCGCAGAAACATTTCAGTCCTGCGGGGCACAAGGATGAGACGCACCTACACCAGCCCTTCACCTTGCAGGACACGGCGTAGGACTCGCTGATCTTGATCCCCTAGTAGCCTTGCTGGACAGGCACGATTGACAGCTTGACCAAGATGATGGCCCCGTGAATGGCTGTGGCGACCTTCTTGGAGCGTTTGACTCCCAAGCCAACTTGGCTGTTTTAGTCACCGATGGCTATGAAAACCTTAAACTTTGTGCACTGACCAGCACGGCTTTGTTTCTGGATGGGCATGATCTTCAAAACCTCATCCTTCAGAGAGGAGACCAGGAAAAAAATCAGTGATTTCAGACTCCTTGATTGGAAGCAAGAAAAAGTAAATCTCTTCCAGAGACTTGATTTTCATGTCCTTCACCAGGTGGCCAAGTTTCACGACTGGAATCCATTCTTTCTCTTCAGCTTTGCCTTCTCATCCTTCCAGCCTCGTCCATGCCCCCGGCCTCATCCACAGCCTCTTGCCTGGCTGAAGACACCCCAAAAGCCACCCCAGGCCGCTCCTCCGCCTGCCCCTTCCGCAGCACTGGCATCGTCCACCATTTAGAGTTCTAGATTAGAAGCCTATTCTGATCTACATCTGTGTGAAAGCAATGTAATAGTTGATCTGGACAGGGAGAGTCGTACCTAATGGCTCAAATCCTCTTGTCTAGCTACACTAGTGCAACACAAATGGCATAATGGAGGGAGGGGGAACTTGCCTTAAGAAATCACCATAGACATTATTTGTTGCATACTGAGTTGTGTGACTCAGTGTGCAACTGATAATTGTAATTTATTAATTTGGGGCAAAGTGCATCCAAAGGTCATGCCATTTGTATAACTATGCAAGAGGATATTGGCCAATATACTGGTTGAGTTTGCATGTCACATCAAGCTAGGAAAATTTGCTTATTAAATCACAATATTCATGAGATGAACATCCATTGAGTCCCACTTTATACTTCCCAAACATACAAACAAATAAACAGGCATGGCACATATATCTTTGTGTTGCATTGGAATCTGGAATTTTGTACTATGACACTTAAACAAATCAAGAGTCATAAAACAAACCAGAGTTTGTTGTTGCTTTCCTATGAATCTTGATTTGTTTAGGTGCTGTAATACAAAATTCCAGGTTCCAATGCAACACAAAGATACAATTATATGTGCCATGTTTGCTTATTTATTCATATGACCAAGAAATAGAAAGTGGGACTCAATGGATGTTCATCCACATATTGTGGTTTAATAAGCAAGTATTCCTGGTTTAAAGTGACATGCAAATTCAGGCAGTATATTGGTCAATATTCTCTTGTAGGTGTCTTATGATCTTATTTAGCTTGGATGAAATCAGCCACAAGTACCAGTGTGTTAGGTTTCGTAGCATTAAGTATCCATGCCTGGTTTGTTTACCTGCTCACAGGATATAAAAGATCAAAACAGAAATAAAGGTGTGGTTTCATAAAACAGGATTACTGGCGTGGCAGGCAGCCTTAGTGTCTACCCTGCCAGTGGCTTGTGGGCATAACCAATCATGTGCCTTGGGAAGCTGAGAAGGGAGGTTGGAGATTGGGGAAACAGGGAGCTCTGAGTTGAAATCTGAATGTCATGCAGTTTTGGTCATGGAAAAAATTAGATGAAGCTCATGTGAGAGAGATGTCTGAGAGTTAACACAAGCATGGTTGATGAGAGGAAGAGGAATGCAAAATCATAGACCATGGTGTCATGGTAACTAAAACTGTCTTAACATTCAGGAAATACACATGGCCAGAAACAATTGTAACCATTGTTGCAGTTCCTACAGACAGTTGGACTCCTAATGGTTTATGGCCTTGTTATAGCCTTGAAAGTGAAAAAGTATGTGTGCCTGTCAATCTCTCCCTAAGTACAATTGGATGAGGAATACCATAGATACCAGCAATGGTACCATATAATCATACAGACATGCAGGATACCTTTGATTAAATTTCCTGTTTCCCATTTAAGGCCCTGTGCTAGATTAGATGCAAGAAAATGAACTGTGTCATAGGATCTTGGAGGGAAGACAAAAACACTAGAGAGTGTGGTGAACTGGTCTGCATTTGCCACATGAGAGGAAAAATTGGTCAAAGTGACTGGAGTTCAAACAAGTCTCACCTGGTTTAAAACAGTATGATAACACAGCCAATGGATGCCACCCTTATTTTTTCCACAGTACTCGATGATCTTGCCATAGATGTGTAAGAGACACTAATGTTTGTGTTTATTAAAATTTAAATATTTACATATTGCCCTGGGAGATTCTGATCACATGCTAGTGTGCAGTCAGTTATGGGAGAGGATAGTTATAAAACACACATGCACTACGGTTTCACAGTCCCCCCCAAACAGAGCTTTCCAACATCAGCTTTCATTGGGGAAATAATAATGAAACTAAAATTGTATTTTCATAGCTTTGTTAGCCTAAATACGGAGGATAATTCTACATAGCTTGGCCACATTAGCAAGCTTGTTCCAAAACAGCTCCAATCACCTCACCACCTACAAACTTAAAAGGTGCTTTTGCCTGCCAGAAACCTCTTAGCTATCTTTTCTTGCCAGTTCTAAAATCAAATGTTTTTCTCTTTCTATGTCCAAATCTAACATTGGACAAATTGTCCCTGTTGGCCCCAAAACCCAGCCAGTGGGTAATGCATTTTATTGCCAATAGTCATCATAACCTAATGCCCTATTAGGATCATGTTGTGTACTGCCTATTACCAGGCTTGATGGGATAATTTTGGAGAACAGAAAATTTAAAGCATTGTTTCTTGGAGAAGAAACATGCCATTTATTTACAAGTATACAGCTCTCTCCAACAGTGTGCTTGAAATTAAAATATCTTCCCTTTGCTCTTCTTTCCTTTCTTCCCTTCTTCTTACAAGCCTGCCCGTTGGCCATGACTTTTCAAGACCTGAAGGTCTTCGAAATGCATGTATTTTGATCAACATATCAGATAGGACCTGAAGGTCTGTATCAAATAATGACTTTTAAGGCAGGGGAAATGTAATGTCTCAGAGCATTTCTATTTCCTTACACTGAATTATTTCAGAGCAAACGATTTACTCTGGCAAGACGCAGAAGCAATCTGCATACAGAATATACCAAAAAAAGAAAAAATGCAGGATCACATTATTCTATAAGAAGGCATAGTTCAAGGGATCCAACTTTTGCCGAGAGGTTGGTAGGAGGCAGCTGGATGGGAGCCTTTGAAGAATGTGAGCCAAGCTTTGTCAATACAAGGTTTTTGAGTGGATAATTGGTATCTGGCTATGGAGCCAGAGGTTGAGAGTTTGATTCTCGACTGTTCCTCTTGGGAAAAGAACCAGCCTGTGTGGACTTGAGCAAGCTGCAGAGTCACAGAATGTCCTCAGTGAAAAGGAATAGTAAACCACTTCTGTGTATTCTCTATCTGAAAAATCCTGAAAAAAGGTCACCAGCTCACCATAAGTCAGGACTGACTTGACAGTACATCATCATCATTATCAATAATCCTGTTTTATAATCAGAGTTATCAGGTATTTTAGTATTGCTCCATTTGCAACTGATAAAACTGTTGTTGTTGTTAATACATCATCACACCATCTCTGTACCTGGCTCTAGATGAGATGAAAATGCTCTTCAGCACAGGACAGCAACAGAGAAAGAGGTGGTAAAATACCAGGGGCTTTTAAAAGGAATTCATCCCTTTGTTTGTTTATATCTCCCCTTTCCCATAAGTTTGGTAGTCATGACAATCCATATGGCAAACCTATCTTCATTATGATATGTAAGATGTGAGAACTAGGCATTTGCACAGGACTGGCCAGAGATATTTTCCTCCAGGGAGTGACCCAAGATATTTTCCTACAGGGAGTGAAGTGTGGGTAATCCCACACAAGTCCTTATGCCCAAGGCTGTTCAAGTCATTTCAGCACCTGAGGGAGGAAATCCCAGAAGTAGGCAGGACAAAAAATACAGCAATCATAACTCAAATAGTAAACGATCTGCAGGCTTTCCTGACACTGCAATTCAGCTGCTTGAGATGCTTGCCTCTCACTGGCTCATGGCAGCGCCAAAGAGTTCATGGAAAAGGTGTGCTTGAAGAGATTTTAAGGAAAAGAAGGAAATAGCATCACACAAGTGTCCTGGCAGGCCACTGCAAGCACAAAGGTCTTTCAGGTCAATAAATAAGGGACAGGACTGTCAGAGGGAGTAAGATTTTTAGATGGCTGATGATGGTTGAGGTTTGGGAAGAAAAGAGTAGGCATATATCAGGATACTATGAGATTCTGAAAAAGCAAGAGGATGCAAAACAATAGAGAGTACTGAAGATGTGCAGGAGCCACATCTGTTTGTGAAGGCATGAATATGGAATGGAGGCACCAGGCTATGAAACAAATATTTGCACATGAACTGCTTTTACTGCGCATTTATGCGCTTCACAGTTTCACTGTTACAGGAATATTGAATCAGGACTAAAGATGCTAGCGCTAAAGCCCTGCCCATTCTCCTTACCAGCACAGAGGCAAGCCCCCGGTCTGCTTCCCTGGAAATTAGAGTTGCTAGATATCAAGGCACCAGCTGATGTCTCAGGGAACTGCTTTTCTTTTCTGGGTCTCCAGGCAGAAAGACAAACAAGTAGCACTGGAGGATAAGAAAGTTTGATTTTTGTGTGTGAGAGAGATCCCTTGGACATCCGTTTCCATCCATTCCCAGTTGTTACAAGGGTTCTCCCTCTGATATTCAGGGCCCATCATGACCATTACCCTGCGACATCACAAAGATTCACCCTCTGATCTTTGGTTATGGCCCTGGAATCTCAGGGAATGGGTTCCGGCTAACCTAGTAACCCCATTGGTGACTGTTCCCGGTATCAGTTGTACATGGGAGTGTCACTGGCCAGGGTGAGGCATACTCTTGCTGCAAAATGCAACACTCTGGAAAGAAATCAAGAATGTTAGTGCACCCCTTAATGCTAGGTATGGAGATTATGTGCCTCTCTAGATGTCGCTGGACTGCCTTTCCCAGTAGAACATCTTGGCATCCATGAACATCTGGCATTCTTCATTTCTACTGCATAGATTCCTTGAAAAAGTAGCAAGAGCGATGAGTGTGTGTGTGAGAGAGAGAGACAGAGAATTATGCAAATATCTTCCAAATTGTTCTGCCCTGCTTTCTCTAAGGGTTAGGATTCCGGTAGTTGTGACTAAGGATATAGAATCGGCCTGCCTGTCTTGAGTCTCCCCGGTTTCTGTTCTCAAAGTCTGTGGCTAGGACTGGAATGTTCTGAGTCCTTTGGTGGAACAAACACTCTACTCCTCGGTGCTCTCTCTATCAGGAAAGTGCCTTGAGTGCTTCTTTGGTGTCCTCATCAGCAAGTACTTTGAGCTCTCTTACACATGACAAATAAAATGCAGTTCTGTCATTAAAGCTGCTGGCTCAAAAGTTCTGCAATAACAGTTTCTCACTCCTAAAAGAACTATCTGATGTCAGGGATTTTTTTCTTATCAGTCACTCCCTTAATGCTGTCCCCACATATTCTAAAGTGCAGTAATGATGTCAAAAAAGGATCAAGCTATTTTCATTAATTTCTGCCCTGTGGATAGTTGAATAGTTCAGCTGAATTTCCTTACAGCTTATTTAATTATGGAAAGAAATCATATGAGAGATCCCAGCGTTAATCCCTGAGACCATGATTTGTCTAGCCCAGTACAAGTTAACAAGGAGCAGGAGATTTTTAAAAAACAAAATAAAATATGGATTTCATGTGGATTAAATTGATGAACATTTTTACATCATAAAAATGACAGAGAATCAAATGCTGAAAAGTTTCTTTCCTTTTCTAGCAAATACCACTACCATGGCAGCGGTCAGGATATATGGAGTTCTGAGATAATGGATTTTAGTGCATCCATCTTTTGTCCGACTCATAAACTTCAAATTCCTGATGCACCATATACTGCACAGAGTGTTAAATCCTTCCGTCACCAGCAACCCCAAGCTCTGTAAGAAGCTATCTTGATATCAGGTATGTCAGGAAATGTTCTCAGGAAGGACATAATAATCAGTGTGACATGTTGCTTAGATACCTCTTCCTGATGCTTCCATTTCAATAAATGGTGATATGGCATAAAATGGTTTTTGCAGATGGTGAGGAGCTTAGAGAAGCATCTTTTGTTCTTGTTATTATTTCACCCAAGACACATAAAAATTAATGTTGGGGAACCAAGATATATGACTACCTTGAAAACTAGCTCTGAAGAATTTGAGAAGCAGGATTTAGACTCTTCGGAAGGAAGGAAGGAAGGAAGGAAGGAAGGAAGGAAGGAAGGAAGGAAGGAAGGAAGGAAGGAAGGAAGGAAGGAAGGAAGGAAGGAAGGAAGGAAGGAAGGAAGGAAGGAAGGAAGGAAGGAAGGAAGGAAGGAAGGAAGGAAGGAAGGAAGGAAGGAAGGAAGGAAGGAAGGAAGGAAGGAAGGAAGGAAGGAAGGAAGGAAGGAAGGAAGGAAGGAAGGAAGGAAGGAAGGAAGGAAGGAAGGAAGAAGACAACTCATGGATTCCTTCCCCCATCCCAAAGATGATATTTGCAAATCTAGATAGAGTCTTGAAACATGAACTGAACTGAACTGAACTGATTCCCCTTCACTCACTAGATTGTATAGGTACACCTATTCCCAGCATGGAGAGAATTTTCTGCTATGTGGTTAATCAAGATGAAGCCGCTCCAGAGAGAGAGAGAGAGAGAGAGAGAGAGAAGTTGGAGATCACCCCCACAAGAAGACTGAGTAGTCTATACCTAGAAAACTCTAGAAATGGTCACCAAAAGACAGAATTGACTTGACAGCATATAATTATTTGCAGAAATTCTGTTTGTAGAGCATAAGCCACACTGTAACGTTTGGTCCATTCCTCCCCTGGTAAACCGAGCATCCCTGCTATGATTCTCAAGAGTGCACATGCATGCACAGTGGCTTGGTGCTTACATGCACACGTGTCCCCTGAGGATCACAGGGAGTTGCTTTGCTTACCAGGGAACAATGAAATGAAAGTTACAAATTGACTTATGCCATGAACAAGATTTCAACCACAATTATATAGATATTTTTAATCTATACATTATGGTTGTGTATCTCCCCTTCCCCAGCTTTTGGTGTAAGTATGAATAAGAGAACAGAGATCAGGACTCAATTCACCCTGTGCCATTTTGGAGCTACTTCTATTTGATCTGGGTCTACATCTGTGCCAGTATTTGTGCATTTCCAAATATGGGATGGGTGAGTGTCTATTTCCAAAAATGAGGACATGCAAATTGGAGGGGGACTATAAATTGTGAAATATGAGAAACTAGGGCTCACTGGTGTGACTGTAAGTCAACACTTTCTCCTGACAGTTGAGACACAAGAAGCTGGAGCCATTAAAAATTGTACAGAAGCATGGAAAGTAAGGTCATTGCCACCTCCTTCCATCAGACTGCCCCCAAGTATCTTCTGAGAATTCAAGGACCTGGCTGAATGAGAGGACAATATAGGCTTGAGAAATGCTCTTTTTGTGTGTTCAGTTCAGTTCAAGTATCTTTGTTCAATTTCCACCGGTCTATCTACCTCCCTAGTCTGTTCAGTGATAGCTACCTGTTTTGGAGTCCCAAGTCCCTTAAGAAATGCTTTCAAAAGGGTTGTGGGTCTGACTCATTTCCCATAGACCTATTCGGATTCAACCCAAATGCTCTATATAAGGCAACTTGGCCGGTCAAAACATTCACTCTGCACATGTTCCAAGGCAATCTTTGTTTTGCAACTTTGTGCACTTTAAGGCAGTGCTGGCACTCAAAACATACTATTTTCATTCATCTTTTGGTTGAAGTTGTCTCTGGGATAGCATTTAACAATGTGGTTTGCAACTATTATCTTATTACTCCTGGGAAAGATGTCGGATAGGTTTCCCTAAGCTGGAAAATGAGTAAAGCATCATTTTGAAGATGGCTCTTCCTTTAATTTGTGTGGTTTGGGTCTATTTTCTTTTCTTTTCTGTCGGCTTATTGTGCTCTGTAGTTACAAGATGTTGTTGATGGGTCCTCAAAGATTTCCGCTGGGTGCTTTGACAAATATCCATGGCTACGTCCATCAGTCAGCATACAGCAGAAGCACGTGACTGTTTTCTATGGTCAACGGCTTAACCTTTGCTTTTAGATTCTGGGTCAGCATGAGATGAAAAAGCCTTATTAGCAGATTTATCACATTTAATTAATCATCTCCCCTAAGTCCTAAGCTTTGCTGAAGAATAAAAATAACAATGTTAATTATGAGAAACTGTAAACAGGCAAGATCTTGTAAAAATCTTGCACATCAAGAGAAATGGTGCTTAAATAATGAGAGTACTTCCACTGGACAGATATAGATCATCTGATGCATTTTTAGTCTCTGCCTAAACTAGTTTTTAATTGAAACAAGGATATTGCCTCATGGATGGTGTAGCAGTTCTGAGGATTTAACTATAAATACAATGACTGGAGTTCAATTATCGGTAAGTGTCTTTATTCTGAATTAAGGCTGCCTGGCAGCTGAGCACTTTAGTCTTAATGCCAGCCAGCATTTCCTTAAGACAAGGAAATTGTTTGCTGCCATAAATAAAGAAATAAAGATTTTCTAGGTTGGTTGAATGCCACAGCCTATGAAAAGAATGCTTGTCAGAGAGGCATGTATAGATCGGAGAAGGAAGGAAGGAAGGACATTACCAGCAACCTTAATATCAATGACTAAATTGTTGGGATGACCCAGATGCAGGTCTCTTGTAGTATTTTACTTGTTTGACTTCCTTATTAGTGACGAAGACACAAAAATAGGGGTATAAATAACATCTACCTTTGCTGCTTCACAATCTTTCTTCCTATTAGTGCAGGAAAATCTCAGATTGATGAAAGTGAAATGCTGTGTGGTTGCCTTGTGGTTCTCAGTCAAGGAGGTGATCAAGGCAGAGCAGCATTGCAGGGGGCCCCCAGGAATAAAGAGGCAATACACTGTTGATGGGTTAAACTGGGCCACTTTATTGAGCAGGTACTAATACCCAAAGCTATTCCCCCAGCAGGGCCTGTGGTAGTGCGGATCAGGTTTGAGGCCGAAGGTCTCACAGGACCCTCTCCCAACCATATACGAGTAAGTCCCACTCTCCATTGTCGCGCTATCCCTCAGACAGCACAACACTGGCTGGTGTCTGATGTGACCACCCCCGGGCCTGTAAGTCCCTTGTTGTTGGCAACCCAAGGCCCGGGGAGGGCCCCAGCCCGTCTTTTCCCCAGACCCTGTACCCTCATAAGCCGTAGAGCCATGAGGTCAGATGGGCTATCATGTTCCATCTAGTCCCTGGGCACTCACCAGTTCTTGTTTCTGCACTACCCACCATGAAACTTTGCTAGCCTACCTATGCACCATTTCCCCCACCAAGCCAAGCAGCTCGGCATGCAGGCCCTTCTGCAGATCCCTCAAAAATATTCCCATACCTTGCTCAGACAGATGAACTCCATCACCTCTATATAGGTCAGGCCTGTTCAAGTGGATCTCTGAATGGTCAATTACAGAGCCTAGGCCTCTACAAATTGCTCTGCACACTTCTTTGTTCACTTTCCTCCTAGCACTGTTCATACATTGGGGATTGCAATGAGCTCTCCAAACATAACGAGGGATCATTATGGACCAAATAATCCTCATGGCAGGAAACTGGCTTTTCAGCTCATGCAAATCTCTTAATATATCCAAAACTATGGCCTTTCTGCAACACTTGCCAAGATCATTGCCACACAAATGAACCAACAATATATCTGGAGGGGCAAACTCAAAACTCCTCCCACAACATCCCCCTACAGCCTTTCCACTCCAACCATGCATTGACTCCAAGGCCCAAATCACAACCCCATGCCATCCTGGCTGCATGCCTGGCTGCCCCAAATATAAAGCTGTGGCCGACCATCAGAATCCTTCGCCTCCGCATATGCCGGTCAAAACCTGAAAGGAGAAAAACAGCCAGAACAGGCCTATAACTGCAGCACATTGCAAACACAGAGACTAAAACGCCTGGAGGACCATCACACTCTTTATAGCCTCAGGGCCGTAACTCAGCATAGCTGCCATTGATGCCACCCCAATGTGAAAGCACCAATCTTGCAAACCCAACTGCCCCAATGCTTGTTGAGTTAGCTTCCAGAACTGGTATCTGGTCGACAGATAATTGTCCCTTGATCTTTCCCCCTATGTCCCAGGTAGTCTAACATAGCCTGTACTGGGCAGATTTCTAGAACAAAACATCTGCCCAAAGTGATGTGAATTACTTTGGCTGCCTGATCAGTTTTAGAACTATGAATATGCAGCTGCACTTTTTCATTCAAGTTTACTACATCAGACCACTGCAAAGCTAGGACTGACTCATTGGTCTTTGTGGATGCCACCAACTCACTGACTGTCAGTGCTCCAAAAATGCTATTAGTGCAGCTGCATGCATGAGCAATGCATCTTATTCATCCCTACAATTGGTGCACCACAATTGACTAAGCTGAGCCAGTATGCCCAGTGTCAGAGGAGACCTACTATCGGGAGCCCTAACTCACTCCTTATTCCACCCTTCAATCATCTTCCTAATCCTGAAGTTCACTGTAGTGTCTGCCACCCCCAATGTCTTGGCCTGAAATGCCAGCGCCAACCTTTTACCCTGAATGGAATTGGGAATTCTGATATAAACAAATTGCAAACTGCTGCAGGTGTTCAACTGGTACCGGCCACAAAGGTTTCAATCCCAATGCAACCCACAATAATCTAAACTCCTCACTCACTGCTGTGTATCCACGTCGAGTCCTTGGTGCGAGGGCTAACCCTATCGCTCATTGAGCCTCCCTTTGCCAATCTGTCATACCTCTGTCGGAAGAACCTCTGGCCACCTGCATGTTCCTGGTGCCAGCACCCTGAACCATTCGATCTATTGATGGAACAGGTCATCAGCAATGCTGTTGTCAAGGTCTGGGACATGTCGTGCTTGAACCATGATGTTAAACTGTTGAGTGTGCAACACAAATGCTTGCACTAACCTCATAACCCTCTCAGACTTAGACGTGAGTATGTTAATGATGTGAACTACTGCTAAATTGTCACACCAAAATCTTAGTACTGAATTAACCCATTCGTGAGCCCATAAGTAAAGGGCACCCATAATAGAGAATAATTCTAAAAATATAGGATCTCTTGTCAAACCCCCTGCATACCAATCTTTTGGCCAACTTTCAGCACACCAACACCCTCTTAAAAGGATGCCTAATCCCACTAATCCCCCATTGCCCACAAAACGGAAGATCATCTAAATAATGGAAAGAGCTCCTTAAATCCATCCTGCCCCAAAGTTCCCATTCCAAAAAGGAACTAAAACTCTTGAATGCTGCACAGGAAATGGAACAGCCCATCGAAAGAGCTCTATCCATTTAAAAAATGCTCCTTCAAAATAAAATCCTAACAATTCAAAATCATCAGGATGAACCGGGAGGAGGCGAAAGGCTGATTTAACATCACATTTCACTAACTATGCACCCACACCGCATGCATGCACCATGTGGACTGCTGTATCAAATGAAGTATACCACACCATGCATAACCCCTGAGGAATACAGTCATTAACTGACTCATCCTCTGGGTAAGATAGGTGATGAATAAGTCTAAACTCACCTGGAGCTTTTTTGGGAACTAATCTTAATGGGGAGACCCAGAGGTTCGGTACCAGTGGGTGCCTAAAAGGGCCTAAAACCCTGTCCTCATGTACTTCTTTGTCTATTTAGGCTGTTGGTGTGGCTGGCTGTGTGTGTGTGTGGTTGCCTATCTGCCAATGATCAGCTGATTGGCGGCCAGTAAGAAGAATGGTGTTTGTTGTTGTTTAATAAGAAGGGGGTGGGGTGGGGAGGGCTAAGGTAGGGAGAGGAAGGGGGTGGGAGGGTAGGATGTGGGGTTAGGTGGCTGTCAGGGGGGTAGCTGCCTATCCACCGCCAATCAGGTGTTCGGCGGCCGGTAGGCAAAATGGGTTTCTTGCTTTGTTTTTTTTTTTAAATATGAAGGACGAATAAAAATGGCTAAATGTTAGTCCCTTCGTATTCGTGGGGGTCTCTGGAACCCACAGATATGAAGGGATGAATATTTAATGAATCAGCTATATTTGTCGAATAAGCCAATTCATTTTTATATTCATCCCCATCTCTAGTTGAGAGCAGGACATTTTGGAGATTGCTCATTCATAGGGTTCCCATAAGTCGAAGGCACACAGCAACAAAAACTACAACAAGAAATGACAGGTTCTTAGCCTTTAGTAACCCCTCTTTTTGATTTCTCTCTTCAGAAACTTGTCAGTGTTTCAGAACAGTTATAGCTTACCCAACTGGATAAATTTTGTATCTCCAAAAGGTTTTGTTTCCATTACATGGGATATGTTTGCATAATTATTATCAGATCATCTGTTAATGAACGAATGGGATCTGCTTTCTGATATATCTCATCAAGATGCAACCCTGTGTCATGAGACAGAGGTGTAGAAAAATTTATTTAGAATACTGTTTTAGTCTAAAGTGTCCTTTCCAAGTAATACATTGAGCCATTTAAAAACAATTCTGACCTTATTTGTCATTTGGTAGTTGCTTGGGGTGGGATAAAACTGTGACTCCAAGCACCAGCTGTGCAACACTGAAATATGCATAGCATTTATGAATAGTGATACCTATTCATTGACATTATTTGCCCATGTCCAGTTTCATTTGTCTCCATTGGGTTCAGAGGATGAGTAAAGTATGTGCACCTTTTACTGCCATTCTGATTCTCTTTTCCTTTTGATCATTCTTTCTTGTCTTTTGTGCTTTGATCTGATTTTAATGGCAAAACACACTGTCTATATTCTAAAAAACTCCGCATAATATCAATGGGTTTGACAACAGTGGACCTTATCCATATTGTATACCTGCATTTCTGCTGTGAATGAATTATGTCTGGGATGGGGGAAGGGGGGACTTAATCAGTAAACCTTACATAGGATGATAAGCACTTTTGTTCCTTAGATCTTAGATAATGAAACCCACCTTCTGATAAGGATATTGCTCTGCCCAATTAGGTTACCAGATTGACAGAAGCCCTTTCATGCAATTTAGTAATGGGCAAGGCTTTTAAATAGAAATAACATCAAATAGAAACACAAAGAATCTCTTCCTACAACTGCATCCATGTTTCAATGTACCTCCATTGGATTCTTTCTGACTGAAAAGTATATTTAGCATCCAGAAAATATCTGCAGAAGTAGAAAGCTGAGCTCAGTGACAACAAACTGGCCAGTTTAGTGTAATAATTCAATAAAATGAAGCATTCGCTAGACTTAAATAACTCAAGTTGCAGCAGGTAGAAGAATCCCCTATAAAATAAGTTTTTCCATAGGCTCAACTAGCATGTCAGAAGAATAAGAAGAAAGGGGAACCTTTTCTTTCTTTCTTTCTTTCTTTCTTTCTTTCTTTCTTTCTTTCTTTCTTTCTTTCTTTCTTTCTTTCTTTCTTTCTTTCTTTCAAAGTGCACCCTCTTTGAATTCTATGGTTTTATTTATCAGGACATAATAAAATCATTTGGTCCTTAGCAGGTCTGAAAATTAGGTAAATACAACCTCAGGTGAACAACAACACATGACATATAACACCATCTCATGATTTATTTCACAAAAGTAAAGCCAAAATGGAGAATATGTGAAAAACGAAAATACGTTCTTCCTGCTTCCATATGAACCTGGGACTTAAGTGCCATCCAGAACCAGGAAAGACTGGGGAAGCCAGAAGCCAGAGAAGGACTAGAAGAATAGCAATAAAGGTTCTGTTGCTATCTATCTATCTATCTATCTATCTATCTATCTATCTATCTATCTATCTATCTATCTATCTATCTATCTATCTATCTATCTATCTATCTATCTATCTATCTATCTATCTATCTATCTATCTATCTATCTATCTATCTATCTATCTATCTATCTATCTACCTACCTACCTACCTACCTACCTACCTACCTACCTACCTACCTACCTACCTACCTACCTACCTACCTACAATATTTTTACTCTGCTTTTCTCCTTAAGAAGGTCACAAAGTGGCTAACATCATTAAAATATAATATTTAAAGCTAAAAAGCTAAAAAAGCTATGATTGAACCATGCAGCCCTCAGGAGAAGAGAAGAGGAGGATCATTCTGTTCCTCGTCCTTGCATTGTTGTCATAATATAAAGGATTCTCATATTAGCCAAGAAAAGTAGCCACTGGATACAATTAACATTGATGAGTGAGGAGTCCCTTGCCTCATTGATCCAAAGTCAAAATAGCAGCTTATACCTTATTAACATGACTGACCAACCTTATTATGAGCTAGCTAGAGTATTGAATTATTTACAATTTAATTAGTATTGGCAGGTGGCTCTCTATTTGCCCAAATATTTTTTGAGGAAAAAGACAAGGAAGGGTATTCATATTTTTAGAATTATTTTTCCAGTTGGAAGACTGGCTGTAGGCCTATGGGCTCCTTTACTAGTCCTTTGTAGTAAAGATAAAAGGGTCTCTGAAGTAATCATAGGGTGTGAGGGTTTTTTTTTTTCTCCCAGCTCAGAAAGCCGAGGAACAGGAAATGGCCAAGATTTGTTCCAATTTGTTTGCATTGTTCTAGTGAGTCCTGACATTTCAGAATGGAAGCGAAACCTCACATTTTGTTCCACACAGAAGCTCCATTCTGTTTGACACAGAATCAATTTTTTACTTTCACATGACACACTAATGGGGAGATTGGAACAGAGGTCAGTCAATATCAGCTTGGCTTCCCAGTCCACTGCACCCCTCTGGCCTAGATTAGACCCATTAAATCAATGAGATTTATTTTAGTGCTGACTCACCATTCAACAATCGATTTAATGGGTGGAATCCTCTTGAACAGTTACATGGGTTGTGGCAGGCATCACTTCACGTGCCAAGGCAGGAGAGGTATCCGTGAAGCACTTCCATTGGCACACAGGGCAATGGTCCCAATCAGAATGGTGTGACCAATTACACAATCAAACTGCAAGGCAATCAAATTGTACAATTCTCTTTGCCGGACATAATGCCTGGCAAGACCATATGGGCATAACCCGCACACTCAGATTTTGGCCATTGAGTCTACTCTAACTGGGACTGGTAATTGAAAAACGTTTTCCCCTCACTTAGTACTAATTCTGCCTGTAGCACCCCACCCCATCCTTAGCTGATTCGCAGGGCTTCCTAGAGAAGGCACAGGTTCTTTATTTAGAAGTGGGGCTTGGAGCTGACAAGAAAAAGCAGGTGTCTCTCTCTTGCTGTCTCACCTTTCTCCAAACATCTGTCTGGATGAAAAGATTATTTCTCTCTCCCAATCCTTCTGGCAAATACACAGGCTCGGGGAGGGAAATGGAGTCCTGCCTCTGTGCATAGAGGTGTAGACGAGAAAAGAAACAGTGGGAACAACGCTTGTGGATTTTCTTTAAAAGAAGAGAGGGGAGGGAAAAAAAACTTTCCTCTCTCTCTCTCTCTCAAATGCCTTATGATTGCCTGGACTTTTCTCACTTGCAGGAAACTTTGGACAGTGCAGAAGAAGAGAAAAGAGGAGGCTTCATAATAATTTCCTTCAAGTTAGGAAAATCTTTTTTGTCTCGCTTCAAAGAAGCACCCTAGCAAACTTGAAGAATGAAGGGAGAGATGGAGGCTTGTTTCGAAACCTTTGGAGAAGAATGAAAACAGCAGGCATGGCTCTGGTTCTTTCTGTGGTTTTCCAGAGGTTCCTGGAAGATATCACCTTGCCCATGAACCCTGTGGTGAGGACTAGAAGGAGAAGTGAGTTCTTGCTTTCTACCGAAGAGGCTTGGGTAAAGACCCAAACAGCTGGCAAAATGCTCGCTGCTTCTGCCCTTATCTCAACATATGTGGTATAGTGGTTTGAAGGCTGGGGCTAGGAGTTCATGCTCATCTCTAGATCTGAAATATTTATACCATGCCATTCTCCTCAAGAGAACCCAGGCTGGCTTAAAATGTCGATAATACTTTTAGAACTGCAGAGCTAGAAGGGACCTTACAGATCATCAAGTCCAGCCCCTGACAAGGAAGTGCAGTGGGGAATCAAACTATGAAACAGTATTAAAAACTCTCTCTCTCTCTCTCTCTCTCTCTCTCTCTCTCTCTCACACACACACACACACACACACACACACACACACACACACACACACACACACACACACACACACACACACACACACACACACACACACACACACACCCCAAAACCAGTATTAATTAAAAACAAACAGATCTAGATATTAAAACTAGTAGGAAAAAAACAGTTCTAAACACACACTTAAAATTAACAAAAAAATCAATTCTTTTTTAAAAAAACACTTGTAGGCAGCCCATCACTGAAAGGAAGCTTCCCTGGTGACAAAGCTCTTTGCCTGCATATGGAAGAAGAGCAAAGAGGAGGCCACTCTTGCTTCCCATGGGATGGGACTTTTGAGAGCAGCAACAGAAAAGGCACATTCTGATGTTCTCAGCAGGTGCGCATGTGAGAGTGGTGGGTCTCAGAGAAAGGCCTTTTTGGATGATCTTAAAACCTAGGAAAGCTCATAAAGTCTTTGAGATAGCTTGGACACAAGTCTTAGTTTCCATCTAGTATTCTTGGGTCCATACTAGTGTACTCACTGAACTTAGCAATTAAATTACATGTGTCACCCAACTAAGTGAATGCAGAGTATCAACCATGTGGTTATTTGACCCATTTCTGCAGTGGCCTCAGTTCAGCCTGGCTGCCACTATAAATCTCAGTTAGAGATGGGGATACTCATATATAAATACCACTATCACCATGAAGCAGGAGTTAACAAGGGTCGGACTATCCACTCACACATTTGCTGCTGGTGCCACCCCCACTCATCCTTCCAATTGCCCCCAGAGTGCCATTCTCTTCCTGGTTGGCTAGCTACTCCTGGTGGGGGGGGGAGAGGATGAGTCTCCCTGCAAGGCTGCTGAGTGGTTAGGTGAGTGGCACGCCAGAGTGATTAGAAGGAAGAGAGGGGCTGCCACCGCTGGACGCGGCGTGGGGATGTTTGTATACAAATACCCCCATCTCTAATCTCAGTGAGTTCAGCATTCTTTCATTTCCATAAATAAGATGTGCAGAACTTAGTCCATATTTTGAGCACTTGTTTGTAGGTACACAATGTACATCAGTAAAAGGTAAAGGTAAAGGTTCCCCTTGACAATTTTTGTCCAGTAGTGTTCGTGCTCATCCCCGTTTCCAAGCCATAGAACCAGCGTTTTGTCCGAAGACAATCTTCCATGGTCACATGGCCAGTGCAACTTAGACACAGAACGCTGTTACCTTCCCACTGAAGTGGTCCCTATTTATCTACTTGCATTTGCATGCTTTCGAACCGCTAGGTTGGCGGGAGCTGGGACAAGCGACGGGGGCTCACTCCGTCGCGTGGATTCGATCTTACGACTGCTTGGTCTTCTGACTCTGCAGCACAGGCTTCTGCGGTTTAGCCCGCAGCGCCACCATGTCCCTGCAACACAATGTCATCATCAGTAAAAGAGATATACACAAAATTAGGTGAAGGACACACCTTGCTGCTAGACCTATATAGCATACTCAGCCTGCCACTTTGTTCTGGGTTTCTACCTGCCCATCTGTCTCACACACACATACTGAAAGGGTTTCCTTAAAAAAATCTGTTTGTCCATGTGGAGCCTGACAGTTCATTATGACTCTCTGCTTCCCTCCAGCAAACAAGAAGCACAAAGGGATTAAAGTGTTTGCTTTTGGTTTACAAGGAATTACAGAATGTGTGCAGTAAATTTGCCCACATATAAAGGTTTTTCCTGTGGCTTTGAGAGCTGGGAAATGATATTTAGCAACTCACTTGAAGGCTTGATAAGGAAAATGTCACTTCTTTATTTGTATATATTTATGTGTGTTTTGTTTATTGGAAGTAAAAGAGAGACTGCTGTGCTGTGTGTTCCCTCCCTTGGACTTTGACCTGAAGCAACATACAGGAATCCCACCTAAATGTTGTCTTGAGTGATCTCAAACAGCTTCCACACAGGATCAACTGCCTGGCTTTCTACACTGTGCGTGTATTCTAGAAACAGTGGCTCCCAAACTTCAGTCCCCAGGTGTTCTTGGACTACAACTCCCAGAAATCCTTGCCAGCACAGCTAGTGATGAAGGCTTCTGGGAACTGTAATCCAGGAACATCTGGAGACCTAAGTGGGAACCAATGATCCAGAGATTCAGTGGCATCCACACACCCCTTGAAGCCAGTGCACTTTGTTTTTCACTTTCTTCTGTCAGCATTGTAAATAATGTTACATGTACACCTATGCAAGTTCACTAGAAGAAACTAGTTACAGATAAGTTATTTATAATTATGATTATTATTTTGCAAAAAAACACACAATTGCCTAATTAAGTTACTCCATGATTCTAACACAATGAGGGATAACTTCATTCCTTTTTAAATGATACCTTTCTACTTACTTTTACAGAGGGGTATTGCTCTCTTTGAGGGTAGTGGTTGTTGCTCTGTTTCAGCTCTGTAGCTTTCCAGAGTAAAAGCTGGTGGGAGGGGGGTTAAAAACATTCTGAAAAAATTATGGGTAAGTAGGGATATCCTTTTAAATCAGTTGTTAAAATTAATGAAAAATGAACGGATCTCAGTGTGAATTTTTGTAGAGGGAAATATTTTGATCTTTGTGGTGCAGATGCAAAGGTTGGGGGTTCCCCTTCCCTCCAGAGGTGAGGATCTTCATTCAAATCAATTGGTAAAATAAATCATGGGTCCCGTTATTAATTCACTGAAGGGAAAATAGTTTTGTTTTGTTCTTGCAAAGGGATGTCCTTCAATTCAATTGTTGAAATAAATGGATTCATACATAAAATTTAAAATGATACCAATTAGTGTCCCTAGAAGCCCCACTCCTTTGTGGAAAGAGGCCCTCCGGCTGTCAGCCTATCAATCCAAGAAGGATTTGTCTGCCAAGGATCTACCTCAGGGATTCTGCCTCAGTAAATGTCACCCACAGTCAATGGCTCTGAGTTCACTTCAGACCAAACCTTTTCCTTGTTGCTACTTCTTTTGATCTGAAACGAGGTTTGTTGGATCCGATGGTGCTTTGGACTTTATAGAAGCACAGGTGATCTTGTGACTAGGCAGAACATGGCAATTCAGGTTGTGAGGATCCTGAGCAAAATTTATGGAAGACGAGTATTTTCCAGAAGCTCTGCAAGAGGACTGGCAGGTTGTGGCTGCAGTGACTTTGTCATATTATCATGGCTGAGAGCATGATTTTTGCATGCCTGGGCTACTGGAAGAGCTGTGATCAAGTAAAAAGTGTGACTACAGAAAAATGCAAATGATACAATTATTGAAATAGCAAGTAGAAAATGAAAAATACTGTTTATTTATTACCATATCCCACTATTCCTCTGTGGAATCCAAGGCAACTTGTATATGGTTCCCATATCCTTCGTGGTTCAAACATCATACCTCACCCCATAATTTCTGAGAAAAGTGCCATTCTTGTTCCAGTTATGAGCCACCTACAGAGCTCACAAAATCCCCACAGCTTGTCTTCAGGACTTCTTGCATCAGACACCTTTTGCTAAGAACAGGATATATGTAAGTGTTGGACAATTCAGTAGTTTAGTATCTGTCTATGAAGTCTAAGGTTGGGAGTTCAATTCCCCACTCTGCCTCCTTGATAGGGGCTGGACTTGATGATCCAGAGGATCCCTCCCAGCTCTGCAGTTCTAAGAATGTTGTTGCTGTTGTTGTTACATAATTATTTTCTGGGATAAAGAGTTGGGCAGGACTCAGCTTTCCTTTTCAAAAAGTAAGGATGGTATACTGTGAAATTAATTCACACTATGAAAAAGGTATAGTCCTAGAAGAATGCACAGTCCCTTATTTTTGCTATACAGAATAAATAAGCCTAAGTGCTCACTGTTCAGATTTCTGTTTCATCTGCAGTCTAAGAATCATGGTTTCTGGGTAGCACAATTTTATCTCAGCTCCAGAGAGATAGCAGGATGTTAATGCTGAATATGTCCTGGAAAATAACACCCTATGCTTTGAAGCTCTTTAATAATGCATCTTCAACTGATCCTACTTAAATATTTCTATATCCCTTCTCTGCTAGTTAAGTGAAGCTGATAAAATGGAGTGGAAGGCCCATCTATCGAAAATATAGCCTACAGAAAAGGTCAAAACTACTGAACGGTTTCTATAAATCATGAACAACACAAGGCAGTAAGAAATACTGCTTTATTCACATTAGAAAGATTGTGTTGAGAAAACAGAATGCCACAATATTTATCCGTTCACATTACTACGTTCATCAAAAGAGAACAAGTCATCAAGAAAAGCCATTCCTTTTATATAGGAAATGCTTTCTTTCTCCTTTGTTCCTCCCCAGCCCCCTTTCCTCCCCTATTGCTTTCCCTATTAGGCTGGAAAATACTGCTAGCTGGAAAATGCTACCAGGCTTATACTGATTTAATAGGCATGCCACCTCCCTATGAAATTTTTAAAACCACAGGAGGTTTTGTGGGGTGGGGAGAGCATGTCTCAAAATAATTAGAATCACGGAGTTGTAAAGACAGAAAAGCCCCCATGGATCATTGAGGCCAACCTCCTTTCAATGCAGGAAACCTACAGGTAAAAAATAACCATGGCTGATGACCATCCAGATTTTTTTTAAAGCTCCAATGCAGAAATGTCCACCATCTTCCAAAGCAGCTCATTGTACTGTTGTACTGCTCTTGCTGTCAGAAAGTTCTTAAAGTTTAGTCAAAATGTCCTTTCTTCTTCTCTTTTGAATCCATTGATTCATCTCCTCCCTGAAGCAGCAGAAAACAAGCTTGTGCCACTTTCTGCACGTCAGTCCTTCAAATAATTTAAGGAAACTATCGCATGAGCTGTCAGTCCTCTCTACTCCAAGCTAAACATAGTGTCTTCCTTCAACTCTTCCTCACCGGATTTGGTTTCCAGAGGCTTTGTCTGACAAAGAAGTCTCAGCAGCCATGCCAAACTAAAATTCTCTTGAGATAATTGTGACAATTATACATATGTTTGTCAAACTGGTATAGGTTTGCAGTGCAGATATATCATCTTTATAATAATGGAAAAAATCTTGAAGCATCCACTTAAGCACATAAAAATTATTTCCACCTTGGTCTGGAAACACTGACTGAAATCCAGTTGTGTAGCATAGTAAATGGCACTAAAGTAGTCCCATTCAACCAATGGAGATTTGGTGAGTCAACTCCTGCATCAGTTTCATTGCCCAAATGGGCCTAGTCCTATATATGACTTCCTTTATTGGAGTAAGTTGCAACTAGAGTGAGCCCATTTGAATCAATGGAATGTACAGAGGAGTTGACTCATCAAATGCCCACTAACTCAGTGTTCCTGCTCTAATATGACTTACTATGCTACTCAACAGGATTTCAGCTGATATGGCCATCTTGCTGTGCTTCTAAGCTTTCCAAGGGTATCTGTTTGGCCACTTCCCAAGGCAGAGACCCAAATTATGCATTGATTTAACGATGTAGCTCTCAACAACATCTCTTTATCTTTTTTTTAACCTCTAAAGTTATCAATCATAGTTTTAATGCTTTGCCCCACACAGAGGAGTGGACTGCTTGTAATGTACGTATATTGCTAAAAAGTGACCTAATTGTTTTCATGCTGTTGGTCATATATGACCTATAAAGCCTTTAACAGTTTAGGACCTCAATACCTCTCAGATATTCTCTATCCATTCCACCAACTTCTTTCAATCTTTGTTGTTTAAAGTGGCCACAGTGAAGGAGGCCCCAAAAAGACAACTACAAGGAATCATGCCTTTTTGATTGTGACCTCACACACACACACCCTTGGGAACAGAATGCCAACAGAGGTACTGTACATCAGGCTCCTTTCTTCCTTATACTTAGAAAACTGGTAAAGACAGAACTCTTTAAGGATGAATCTCCTGGAAGTTTTTGCTTGTTTGTTTGTTTGGTTTTGTATTTTTCACTAACACTAGATTTTATAGGGCGATTTATATTTATGATTTAATCACTGTCCATGTATCACCATGTTGTTCATGAATGAATCTTTTTTTTGTTATTGCACGGTTTTGATCTTTTAAACCACCCAGAGTAGTGCTTGTGCTCATGTTCACAAATGAATGAATGAATGAATGAATGAATGAATGAATGAATGAATGAATGAATGATGCAGGGAACCTGATCTGGATCAGATTTCACCCTTCCATCCTCATTGTAGAGTTCTGGCCCATACTGGTTCTCCTATGTTGATTTTAAAGTAACAAGAGCAAACAATGGCATTGCTTCATATTTACTACACCTTTAAATTAACGTGTAGTTAGTTCCACAGTGTATGATCCCAAACCATTTTTATATTCTCAGCTGCTTTATCATTTCATAATTTTTGAGCATTACAGGCAATAGGCCAACATTTTTACACTGTTGACCATATATGAACAGGGATGGGGATTCATTGGAAGACCACAGTTTGCATATACATGTGTCTGGACTTTGGAGGAACACACCCACTTCTGTGATCTCCCATGTCAATTTTTTTGGTTACAAAAACCTTTTTTTAATTTTAAAACAACAACAACCCTGCACTGTTTAGTGGCCAAAACACATAAAAATTAAATGTTGAGGGTCCCAGAGATTCCCATCGAAACATGGCAAAATTGCTCCCACACCCCACAAAGGTGGTCTGTGTTATCCATTTAAAAAAATGAAATTGAGTGGTGCAGGTCCTGGAAGCCCAAGGATTGGCTGAGTGGCAGGTTCACATTCTGATACACTTTAGGTCTTCCAGTAGCTAATTCAGGCAAAACAAAGGCTATTAGACACAACCAGAGCCATAACTAAGATTTAACCAGGGATCTATAGTTTAGAAGGCAGCAAACATTCCTACTAGAAGGGCACGGATCTATTTTCCCTCAGCATATGTACCACCTCCAGCCATTCCTCCCTTACCAGAAGTAAATACAAAAGATGTTTGTTTGTTTGTTTAACTTATATGTTGCCCACACTACCCAAAGGTCTCTGGGCGGCTTACAAGAATTTAAATTCAATAAAAAGATAAAAAGATAAATACAATTAAAATACAATTAAAAATACAGTGCTCTAAAAATGGCCTTCAGGACCCACAGTTGATATTATTTCAATTAAAAACCTTCTGGAACAGGAAGGTTTTGACCTGGTGCCAAAATGTCATCAGCGTCGGCGCCAGACGAATCTCAGTCGGGAGGGCATTCCATAGTCTGGGGGCAGCTGCTGAAAAGGCCCTTTCTCTACAAGCCCTCCCTCTTACCTCCTTGAGGGATGGCTCTTTCAAAAGGGCCCCCTGGCTAGATCTTAATTGCCGGGTAGGTTCATATGGAAGGAGGCGGTCCTTCAGGTATCCAGGGCTCAAGCCATTAAGGGCTTTATACATCAAAAGAAGCACTTTGATTTGGGCCCAGGCAGCGACTGGCAGTCAATGTAATTTGAACAGAATTGGCCCGATGTGTTCCCTAGCGGCCCCATCACTCACCAGCTCAATTCTGAACCAGTTGCAGTCACTGGACCATGCCCCACGTACAGTGCAGAACCAATATAACAATCACACTCTCACTCCCAAGCATTTATTATGGTGTCTCCATCCTCTCCCTCAATATGCTTTTCTCACATGACCAAAGCTTTACCAATAAGTCAGTGAAGCTCCAGTCCCCAGCACTGCTCATTACACTACTAGGCACAACACCAGTAGAACGTGCTGTTTTAAGCAAAGCTTCAAAGAAGCAGTGTTACCTATAAGCTATATTTTGGGGGTTGGGAATTACAGATGCCTATTATTTTTTCAAAATTACATGACAACTGGCAATGTCATCATTATTTAGAATTTTAAAGAGTAACATTTGCTTCTTACTTCTAAGACATCTGGCCTTGTGGGAGGCTATGTGGGTAGATTTTGATCCAATTGGGGCTATTTTACTATTTTTGTAGCATTTTTTAAAAAATAAGAGAATGATAATAAATTAATTGAGAAGTAAAGTGTAACAATGTGAAATTCTGAAGGCAATAAGTAACTAGTAATACTGGGTGCATTATTTTGAGAACGTAGGAAGAAACACCTGTGGGGCTGCTTAAAATAAAATAGCAAGTTTTAGTTTTAGAAGAAAGCTCCCCACACTCATATGGTCTGTTGGGTGATCAGTTGATTAAGGTCTGACTAAAAAGCCTAGCAACCAAAGGAGTGGAGGGAAATGAGGACTTCAGTGAGATAATTACTCAATGATGTATAATTACTCAGTGATGAGAGTAGGTATTACCTGGATGAAAAATGTGCTGTGTTACAGTGTAACCTACCTGGAACAATCCAGGTGAGCCCACGTAAGTCTGAGGTGTGTTTCGCAATACTAAGTGACAAGAATGTGTATTGGCATAGGATCAATGTATTGATTTATTCTGTCCACACTTCCTAAAGATCACTCAGTAGGATGCATTCCTAGGAAGACACACTTAATACAGGTAAATATCTATTTAATGTAGTTAAAAAGTGAAATTCTCTTCTCAGATCAGACCTTTGTGTCACATCAGAGGAGGAGTAAAAACAATTACATTCTAATCACAATGATTAATATCACTTAGCACTTTTACCAAGCTTTTCATCCTCAAAGCACTTGGCTAATTAATCTTCACAACTGGATCACAATATATTGCATGGTGTGAATAAATTATCTTACAAACCAGCCTCCCTTTGTTCATGAATAATTGGAAATGATCTTGATTTTGTGTGTATGAGGAAGTTTTAATTATTCACATGTTTTGGCTGAGTTCCTCCTTCCATTCAGCATGTTATTGACAAATGTATTTTTCTGCTGCCAAGAGTTTGGGATATTACCTCTTACGTTCTACTTCCTCTGTGGATTAAGAATACCAGAACATAACAAAAAGTTCTGCCTATGTTGTTTAGATGACTGGTATACAACGGCAACACTTAAAAATATAAGCATAACAGCTTGTACCTATTGGGATTCCAGGAGCCATAAGAATTCCATTTCCCGTAATTCTTGACATGCATGGCTAGCTGGATAGCTCAGTGACTGGGACACCTGGCTATGGAGGCGGAGATTGTGGGTTCAATTCTCCATTGTGTCTTCCTGGAGAAGAGCCAACCTGTGTGCCCTTGGGCAAGCTGCACAGTCCCAGATTGCCCACAGAAAAAGGGATTGGTAGACCGCTTCTGAATATTGTATACCTCGGAAATGCTGGAAGATATCACCATAACTTGGAATCAATTTGACGGGACACAATTACAGTAATTAATTAGGGCACCATGTGCACATGCACACATGCACGCACGCACACATGCGTGCACAGACACATACACACACACGCCTCATGTTACTTCTCCCCAGCCTCATAAGCTTAGGAAACTGGGAAGGAGGGCTCCCAGGGACCACTGTAGGATGAACTGACTTGTCTGGATTGGACCCAAACTCCAGATCAGGGCTGTAGAGTAGGTGGGTGGGTGAGTGGGTGGGTGATGGGGGAAATTAGTCCATGCCTCCCACTTCAGTAAGGCCCCATACCTCAACTCCTATGTGGATGATTCTTCCCTGCCCTGGCCCTGGCCCACTGTTCACCTCAGCCTCTCCTAATACACATGCCAGTCTTTGTAGAAGGCAGCAGCAATATCCCCTACATCAACTCCAAGCCTCATAAACATTCAGTGCCATCTTGCTCTGGAACAACCTGGATACAAACTGAACTGAATTAAGAGAATGGACTGCGAACATCCAATGCAAACCCTTCCAGCTTCACAAAAGCACCATCTCTCTGTCTATCATTCTGTTCTATAGACACAGTTCTTGAACAATATATTATTTTGGCAATGTAAGCTTCAGTGCAAACCTAAAATATTTTGCTGTCTGAATTGAGCCAACTCTTTGAATGTCTCACTGTACCTCTCAGAAACCAGTGTCTGCCTTTATCTATTCCAATTTCTGCTACTGTGCCACCTGAGGTAGGTTTCTTCTCCTTGGCATGATAAATCAAGAACATGCCATTTGTTTAGAAGGTCAGTGAAGATATGTATCAAGTTACATCTTTGACATTGCTTTAACAGTTAGATGCCGATGCAAAACAGGTTATCAGTCTCTTAAAGCCGCTTACAATCTTGCATAGGATTTTTAGCAGTCAGTTTAGTAGGGAAATTCTAGACATCATTTGGTTGGGGGGAAAGAATCTCCTTATTAGTGTTCGGTTTAAAACAGTCTGGTTTTGCAGCTTGCTATCTCCAGATACCCATTTTCTCAAATTCATTTGAGTTTTATTTTTTAAAACAAATGAAGGTGAGAGTATTTAAAGCTCATATAATTTTATCTGCATGGGAATATAGGTGAGTTCCAGCAATTATGGGTTTTCTATTGTCTGCACAGGAACTTGAAGAAATGTTGAAAATCCATGACAATTATTTCAGGAGAAAAGTCCACTAGCAACTCTAAACAAATTTATTTTCTAGTAGCTCCAAGAGTTGCTGTTGTGCTGCCAATATCTGGCCCGCACTGTGATGTATCATTATTCAATTCCTCTCTCCCCCCCCCCAAAAAAAACGGTTTATGAATGTGGGATACTGTGCCTCTGTATCCATGATTCAAAATGCCAGGAAATGGCCTGATATTGCTGGACAATATCGTGCCCACACTGCCAGCAGGAAAAAAAATGCAGCCTGAATGCTGACAACATCAATGACAGCAGTCAAGATGGTCTACAAAATACCCTCTTGTGCTCACTACCATTTGCAAACTAACACCAAGCAAAGGAAAATTTTTGTGTGGCCTTATGGAATGCTGATTTGCTCTGTTGCACAATATCTATTGCTCCACTCTCGTTCAGCAATAATAAATCCTGGTGTGTGTCAAGACTTTTATGTTAGGACAGGATTGGTGTGTAAACTTCCCTTTATTTTATGCAACCATAAAATAAAGGGAAGTTTATTTTAATAAAATGTTTCAGGACCTGGGACATAGCCACCATGCCACTTCAAGTAGCAGAGCTGAGATGTCAGCTACAGAAAGGAGAGGTCATGGTACATCAGCTGCTTCTCCACTTGGTCAAAGGAGATCATGTCCTGGCACAAATACTACCAGATTGGTGTATCCTGATGTCAGTTATTGAGTTTTCTGAAGCAGGGGAGGTAGGCAGTTCTGTCTTTTTCTTATTATATTGTTGTACCCTCCAGTTTAACTAATGGTGGACAAATAGATCAGGATGTGGTTGTTGTTTTGTCACTGGTTCATTAAACACTCATACACATCTCTGTTTGTGAAGTATTCTTAAGTTCTTAATGGAGGTAAATTCTCGCCCAGATACATGACCAGATTTAGGAAATACAGCTGTTCCATGAATGGAAAGGACTACAGTGTTCCTGCAATGTATGCCATGCAGGTTTTAAGGATGAGGAACCCCTTGGAAAATAAAAGTGAGAGTTACTCTAGGTCAACATTAACAAGGCTTCAAACAGATTTTTAAGAGATAGATGCTCAACATTTTCTGTGTGATGGGCAAATTTGCCAGCTGTGTTTTCTCCTCATTTTCAAAAAAAAATTAAACATTCTTTCCATTCCATTTATTTGCAACTTGGGAAAGTTTGGTTCAGTTGATAACATTCCCACCCATCCTTCATATCTCATTTCTAAGACTTTGTACAGCTCATGATATGAAGAAAGCAGGAAAAAAGCTTATTGATAGGGCGTCTTTCCCCATCTATTTTTCTCCAAGTAGCTGATTCGCATCTGTGAATTGATTTTGTACAAATAACATCTTGTTGAAATAATTTATTCCCAGGAGCAGGGGAATGCTAAGATGCTTTCCCATGGAATGTGTAGCACCAGCGTCTCTGAATCCCCACCAGTGCACCACATTTATAGAGGCTACTCCTGCGCCATTTGTGAATTTCCTTCTCCAGCATAATGTTGTTCACTTGACTCTCATGAGTGTCTGTTAGTGCATATCAGAGCTAATTCATAATGTATGAATTGATTTAAAAGTCTGCTCCAGACAGCCAGTTCAGAGTGTATAGATGGAGTATGGACCACAAGCCGTAGCAGATGCATAAACTCAAGCTCTGGCTAAGGCCATGCTGCTCCCAGCATTTATCCATACCAGATTTCAGTCTACTCTGCTGGAGCTGATTGTTGTCACTGATACTTGTGAGGAACATTCCATAGACCCTAAGGTGGCTCTTTTGCTACATTTGTGAAAACAGTTAGCACGATGAGTAGGTAAGTCCCATTTTGGATGTATTGCTTAATAATATTTTATGAGCTTAGATCCCCAGTGGAAACGTTATATGAAAGTACGATTGATGGGGTTTTTGCCTCCACCATAATCATGTTTTTAGTTGAAATGGCCCGACTGCAAATGGTTTTCCTTTCTTTTATGCCAACTAAAAATTGTATCTGCAGCTGAGCTTTATAGAATTGAAAGGGGGGAAAGACTAATGTGAAGAAAATACACCTACATACACTATAGATAATTGGCAATATTACCAGAGGCCTTGCATTTGGAAATATGTGTTTAAAAGCAATAAGATCTTTCTTTGCTTTCAAGTTCTTGAGCAACAAAATGAAACTGCAGGACAATGAAAAATCCTGAAAACGGCCTTACAAGATATGAGCGCTAAAACTTAGAAGGCCATTTAGAACCAGAAATGTCAATACATCCTTCTGTATATTTCTAATGGTAATTGGAGAGATCAAAGAGAGATTTTTAAAAAAGTCTGCTTTTTGGAATTGTAACTCCTACTATCATTCAGCTACAGTGGCCCTGCAGTGAAGCACCAGAAGCCAAAGAAAAGACAAAAGTTCCCCTCTCGAGCATATCACTGGGTAGCCAGAGATGTTACCATGAAGGAGGGACAAAGAAAATGAGCGGCAGTTATCTGATCCGAAAGTCTGGTGCTTGAGCATCTCTCTAAGAGCCCTGTAGAATTTCATAGGCTTCTAGCTATTGTTCATCACAACTGGCATTTATCCCAGAAAAAAGAGGTTAATTCCAGAATGCATTATCAGTTCCTTTAATACAGCTCAGGTAAAGTTTCCAGACCTCTTCTACCTCCTCTGGGGAAAGCTATGCTCTTTTCCCCCTCCGTTTATCACATTCCATTTGCAGTGTCAATTATGCAGTCAAATAGTATTAACTGCTTGCTACGGTTAAAGGCACTTTGATTTCATTGCATATGCATTGTTTGCTGAAATCGTACTCCATCATGGAGTCTTAAGCTACATGAAAAGCCTCAAGACGATGTGAAGAATTAGATGACCCTCTTTGTGTTTGTTTGTTTCATTTGGGGGCTGCAATGCAGCATGCTTTTCATTTGAGTTATGCTGCTAAATGAAAATTGCCAATGAGAAACTTTAATATAGGTGAGTTAAAATATAATATAATAAAGATGGTATGAAAACACCCAGTGCCAAATGCTTGTTGCTATGGTGCTGAAAACCAAAGAGCACTTTTCAATGAACACACAGTAAATGCAAAAAGAACTATGAAGATTTTGAAAAGTCTGCTGGCAGTTTGAGGAGACTTATTGTTCTGCTTTCACGGAGTCAGACAATTCAAAACAAAATTCTGCTTTTACCAGAACTCCATTTGGAATTTAAGTTCTTAGAACATGCTTACCCTATATAACATTATTTATGGAATCAACCTCAAATTCACTCTCCATCCTTAATATGTAATTTGTGAATTTTTTGTGAATTTTGAAAGATTCTTCAAAAACAATCTGAAATTAAATTCTTTGTTAGCGGCACTGGACAATTTCACGAGGCACTACCATTCCCATTATGGAATAGATCATGTCATACCTTTCTGTCATATCATGCAACATGAAAAGTTCACTTTTTCCCCTCACAAAAATTACAAAATTAGAATAATATAGCAACATTAATCTGTAAAAAATTGTTATATTATTCTAATTTCATAATATGTTGGCCTTAATGTAACTTTCAGAGACCACTGCTCTGGTGCTAAATGCACCTGCCTCCATTTTGTGTCTAGTGAATCTCAATTATTTTCAGCCATTCAAATGTGTCCAAGGGTACAACACTTGAAAACCAGTTTTAAACATTTCAGCTACAATGCTACATGTGTTTTCACAGAAACAAGATCACTTAATTAAGTAAGACATATTTTTGAGTAAACATGCACAGGATTGCATGTTGGGTGACGAAACGGTATTTATTTACCTGGGAGTAAGTTTCATTGGGGACATGGTGGCGCTGTGGGCTAACCGCAGAAGCCTGTGCTGCAGGGTCAGAAGACCAGCAGTTGTAAGATCGAATCCACACAATGGAGTGAGCTCTTGTCACTTTGTCCCAGCTCCTTGCCCACCTAGCAGTTCGAAAGCATGTAAATGCGAGTAGATAAATAGGTACCATATCGGTGGGAAAGTAAAACGGCATTCCCTAGTCACACTGGCCACGTGACAATGGAAACTGTCTTTGGACAGGCGCTGGCTCTATGGCTTGAAAAGCGGGATGAGCGCCACCCCCTAGAGTCGGACACGACTGGACTAAAACGTCAAGGGGAACCTTTACCTTTACTAAGTTTCATTGAATTCAGTGAAATTTGTTTCTGAATAAAGTTGTGTAGGACTTCATTGTACATCATCTGTATGATTTAGTGATGGCTGGAGTACAACATTCAAGTGAGACTAGAAATTAAATCTTCCTTTATTCAAAATAAATAAGTGAAACTTTCTTTTCATTTTTATGTTTTTTGTTTCATTTGCAGATGATTTATTATCTCTAAATATTGTGTGCTTACTGTATAAGAGAACAAAACTGTTTGAAAGGAAGCACGACACACATAATCATTAACCTTGCAGAGGATTTAAACTACAGACATTCATCAAGAGAGTGTTCACTTCATTTAAACCGAACTTATCCACATATTTTCTCCAAAGAGATAAATCCCATTTGCCAGCTGTGAAAGTAACGCTGGCCTCCACAGAACTTGTTAGTCCTGTGTGACAGTTCTGTGTCATACGGAAACCCTAATCCATCTCAAGGTTAGAATCTATTTTGTGTTTCAAAAATCTCTCAAATCTCTGACCACTTTAGTTTAAGGAGGATTAACATAAGTACCCCAAACCAGAAAGAAGCAACAAAAGCTTTGCTTTGATCTTCTCATGTGTACATTTGCCAGACTCAAGTAATACAGTATTCAGCAGAGCAGAGAGAGAAATGAAAACGCTGAGCCCTGTGTCATGGGTTTTTGCACTGGATACCCCACTAAAAGTATATTCTTGGGAATACCTCATTTCAAATTTGCAAGTATTTTTCACAAAACTCATATGAAAGGAAGATAGCTTTCCAAACGTCTATAGCCAATTTCTTTGGGACACCTGATGCTGAGTAACTAATATGGGAAAGCTAGCACTCAGAACTTTGTGGCAGGAGGGGCCCAGAAGGCTACTTGAAACAATCATTTGCACAGATGATGAATTTGGATCATATTATTATTTCATGTTATTGTTTTCTGCAGATGATCCAGCCTCATGGTGCCAGTCTCACCAAGTGGAGTCTTTCTTCCAGCAAGCAGCTACTATACCTAGGGTCGCACTGCATGAGCTAGTCAGCTCACAATTAAAACCTGATACCATATTAATCAGTGGGGAATATTCTTCAGAGCTTTAAGCCTAAACAACAGATTTCAAAATGTGGCACTCAAAATAACTTGTGTTAGTACTGTGCAGAAGACAGCAATCGTAAACCACTGCCAAACTTTTCTTAGTTTGAAAACCATATGAAACAAGAGGTAGTGCTGGAAGATGAAACTCTAAGGTTGAACAGCAGCCAATCAGCTACTGGAGAAGAGCTACAAACAAGCATAAATAGTGCTATCACTAATAATACAACTAGATCGAAGCCAAAAGGACATCTAGTGGTTGACGTGCACAGAGCTGAAAGGAAACTCTGATGCTACACAATAGAAACAATTGGAATGTGAGAGGTATGAATCAAGGTAAACTGGAAACTGTAAAGCAAGAAATTGAATGTTTAAACATTCAGTACACTAAAATGGATTGGAACGGGACATTTTCAGTCAGACTAGTACAAATTACTTTACTCTGGAAATGACAAACTCAGAAGAAATGGAGTGGCTCCAAATACTGGGGCAAGATGTAGCACAGGCAATATACATTTCAATCCCTAAGAAAGGAGATGCCAAGAAGTGCAATAGGATCATTGCTTTAATTTCCCATGCAAGTAAAGCGATGTTCAGAGTTTTGCAACAAAGGCTATTTACCTTAGGTGGAGCAAGAAATATCCGATGAAGGCATGTTAGGACAAACGATATAGAGAAAATGGTTTCCTATAGCAAAGGTGTATTTTAGCCCATTATGTGTTCAGTCTGTATGCAGAACATATCATAAGGAAAGCCAGACTAGATTCAGATGAAGAAATAGTGAAAAATGGTAAAAAGAAATATCTGTATAAGATATGCAGATGACACCATCTTACTGGTAAAAGGTAGCAATGACTTGAAATGACTTTTAGTGAAAGTGAAAGAATAAACTTCCAAAGCAGGACTGCAGCTGAAAGTTAAGACAAAAAAAAGAGCATGACTACAGAGGAACTACACTTTAGCACTGACAATGAAGAAATTGAAATAGTTAGAGACTGTGTATTATTGTTGTTTAGTCGTTAAGTCATGTCCGACTCTTCATGACCCCATGGACAAGAGCACGCCAGGCCCTCCTGTCTTCCACTGCCTCCTGGAGTTGGGTCAAATTCATGTTGGTAGCTTCAATTACACTACATTCATTTCATCCTCTGTCATCCCCTTCTCCTCCCAACATCAGGGTCTTTGCCAGGCAGTCTTCTCTTCTCATGAGATGGCCAAAGTATTGGAGCCTCAGCTTCAGGATCAGTCCTTCCAGTGAGCACTCAGGATTGATTTCCTTCAGAATGGACAGGTTTGTTCTCCTTGCAGTCCAGGAGACTATGTATACCTTGGTTCAATCATAAATTCAAATGGAGACTGCAGCCAAGAAATCAGAAGACTGAGACTCGAAAGTGCAGCAATGAAGGAATTAGAAAAGAACATCAAGTGTAAGGACTAGAGATGGGGTCGACTCACCATTTTGGTGAGTCGTCACGCTTCGTGAGTCATCAACTTTTGACGACTCATGAAGCATAAAGTTGCTCCCATGAAGCAACAAATAACAAAGTTATTCGCCGATTCTTGGGGGGGGGTATTATAAAAAACCACACACCTGCCCCAGCCCCCCACAGCCACTGCCACCTCGCTGCCAGCTCCCATCGCTGCACTGCCCCCACTCCCCCCACCCCACCTTACTATTAAAAAACAAACAAAACATTTTGCCTACTGGCTGCCAATCAGCTGATTGGTGACCGATAGGCCATCACCCGCCCCCACAATCAGCCACCCCACCCCTTCCTCTCCCTACCAGGTAAATATTTGTCCCTTCATATTCATGAGGGTCTCTGAACTCACGAATATGAAGGGGCAAATATTTAATGAATTGGCTATTTTTGTCGAAAAAGCCAATCCATTTTTATATTCGTCCCCATCTCTAGTAAGGACATGTCACAGGAAAATAAGACCAAGATCGTCCACACTCTTCTATTGCCAATCACCATATATGGGTATGAAAGACAGACAGGATAGAAAAATGACAGGAAAAATGAATAGTTTGAAATGTGGTGCTGGAGAAGAGAGATTTGTGGATACCTGGGACTGCCAGAAAGATGAACAAATCAAGTCTGAGCTATCTCTGGAGGCAAAAATGTTGGAGGCTGTCCTGCTTCAGGCAAGCATGAGAAGGCTGGATTCTCTGGAAAAGACAATAATGCTGGGAAAAGTTGAAAGCAAGAGAAAAAAGAGGAAGACCAAATATCAGATGGGCTGATTTCCTAAAGGAAGCCACAGGCTTGAGTACACAAGAGTTGACCAGGGCTGTTGAAGACATTCTGGAGACCACTCATTCATATGTTAGAAGTAACTTGATGGCATGTAACAAAAACAAATGATAAAGGAAGCAATGAAGTAGTTTTGATTACCCACATTCCTTCTAAGCTGGTTGATTCTCCCTAAGCAATGTGATGCTTCCTGTTCTTTCCCAGGCAAGGCAGCAAACCAAATATGAGAGTTTTTCATGCCACTGAACTTTTCATCACTGGGTGTGATTAAAAGCCCACTCAGGTTTGAGCTTCCCGCTCCAACTCCCTGTACTGTAGGGAGTACAGAGAAGACATGTATTCAGTTCACATTCAAATGTGAACACATTTGCACTTCCTAAACCAATACATGCATCAAAGTGCAGTTTTATGTCAACATCCCCACTTCTTCAAAATTTGCAATGAGATTTGCCAATGAAAAAGAGACATAAAATTTATAGATTGGGGAATTGACTCATAACCCCAGTTCTTAATGGCAGAATAAGAATGAATGGGGTGTAGGCTTGTTGTGATGGATGCCTTTCTTATGGCAGTGTAGGAAAGGCAAAATGGCTGTGCTCTAGAATTCTAATTCCACATTAGATGACTTCTTATAATTCAGTAAATTATGCCATCTGGGCCTCAGCAATGATAATACACTAAGATCATTAATAGGTGTATTTGTCTCTTTTTTTGCACAGCTCTCTTGCTCCTTCACCTGCGCACAAAAATCTAAGTCATTTTCTCAGCACCAAATGGTACTGAAAATAAGTTTTCTTAATGTCACAGCACCTTTACTGATCCCCAAGGGCCATGTCTACCATTGGTTTGAAGCAAAGGTGCCCAAACATTTTGTGACCCCCATTATTCATATGAAAAATATGAATAAAAACCTTTTTTTTCCCCCAGATTGGCATGTCTTTGGAATTTGGAGGTGTGGTTTGCCTCCTGAATTCAATTGCAAACTATTAAATGCTCAGTCGTGACATGACTGAGGAAAAACTCAAAGTGCCATCACTCGCGCATACAACCTGCAAAGATAAGATCTGTTCTTTTCAACTAATTTTAAAGTGTCACTTCTAGCATGTTTCTTTTTTGAATGCTTTCCTCGAGGAACGTAATTAATTTCTGAGTCATGCACAGTTGAGATTGTGCTTAGAATGAAAAAGCACAAACTAAACCTTTCCAAAGCCTCACAATTCAGTGCCCTGTTTTCAGAGCTGTTTCTTTCAGAAACGAATACAATTCACATTTGTCTGGTCAGCACTGGATTCATTATTCTTGTGTGTGTTCTTTCCACCCCGAGAATAATGTGGGCTTATTCCCTTGTTCGGTCATTGTTTTCCATTTCCTTTGGTGTCAACCATGAAGCTGAGCAGATTCTGCAGGCCTGCCATTCTGAATGGGGATGCTATTGAGGTGGAAATGAATCACAGAATTTTCTTCTTGAAGAGACTAAATACCAAAATAATGCAATCTTCCATTCTGAGAGTTCTATGGATAGTTGAGCTGCTGCACTGGTAGTCACCTGACCAGTGTAAATGTCATTACTGGATAGCCATAAAAAATATCAGGGTCTGATCAAAGCTGGTTAAGATTTGGGCTATTACAGAGCCTTTTTCCCCTCCCCTCAAAGAAGCGGGATATAAGCAATGAACTAGGCTAGAGATAAGTGCCTGTTCTGTAATTGGCTTCCATTCTCAGAGTCTTTGCTGAACAATTGCCAAATTAGCCTAGGATGAAACTTCTCAATATTCATTTGTCTGAGAATATTTCAGACAGTTTTCTTTTTCACAACCCTCAAAGGCTTCCTCAGGTTCATATCCTTACACATTTTGACCACAATCCTCATCATCCTTCATCTTTGGCCAGGCTAGCTAAAGGTTATGGGGATTGTAATAAAAACTACTGAGGACACCAGTGGGTTAGGGAAGCTTGCATTGAAGGAAGGACACCTATTTGCCCGTTTTTTTCCCCAAAATATTCTCAACCATTTTTAGAAGTAGATTCCACTCTCTCCTGCCCACACATAAAGCACTGAAGTGAGACTAGAGTGCTAGTCAATTGTTATTCAACCTGCCTTCATCCAAGGCACAAGAAGAACAGTGCCCAGTAATGATGGGACTTTTGTGTTTTAGTGAAAGGGGTTAGAAGCTTTTTTTTAATTTTCATGTTCTTTCATTGATTCCTGAAAGAAAGCCTCTTAAATATGAATCATTAGTATCAACAAAAGAGAGAAATATGAAAGCTTTGGCTTTTAAAGTTTCCCTCCTTTCTTTAACCATTCTTTCATGCTTTGTCAAATTGCCTTGGAAATGTTTTATCCAATAGTGTCATGAGAATTGTTGTCAGCAACTCATTCTTTGTCAGTCTCCAAACTCATGGCACCCTCTAGTTTGTGCTGCCCTTCTCCCTGGCTACCACTGGCTGCCTGTTCCTTTGAATCATTTTCTTTTTCCTTGATGTGGTAAGTGGGGTCTATTTCTTCCAGGATTTTTATTTTATTTTATTTTATTTTATTTTATTTTGCTGCCTGCCTACTTTGGAGCTGGACTGTAAGAAGAGAAGAGAGGGAAGACATCAAGTTCTGAGGGAGGGAATAGGTATCTGATTCATTACCTGTTTATATATTCTGTTAAAGAGGGGTGTGTGTGTGTGTGTGTGTGTGTGTGTGTGTGTGTGTGTGTGTGTGTGTGTGTGTGTGTGTGTGTGTGTGTGTTTTAATTGGAACGGTTTTGTTTGGTGGTGATAGCTGTGTTGTTGCCTACTTGGAGTAGGCTAACTCTCTGTAACCTTGCCTCTGCTTTGTGATGGTATTTTCTTTTCTTCCTTTAGGGTTTTCTTGGACTAGTAGCAGAAAACACAAGTGGGGAAAGACAAAATGAAATGAAAGAGATGGTCCCTTTTGGGTTAAATGAAAGAACCAATGCACCTAAAACATGAAAATAAAAGAGTCATCCTTGAAATATCCTAAAATGAAATAAAAGTGAAAAGTTTTACTGTGTAACTTCCTAGTACCTAGCTGCTATCCTGCTTGTCACTTTCTTCATATGCAGAGGATAGGTTTCTGCTCGTGGGTAAGTTCTCCATGCAAATAAAATCCTGGAGTGGGAAGGCACTGGAGGTGGAGCTTCCATTCCAATGTCTCTACTGTGAAACTAACCCCCTGCCAATTTCACAATAGAATCTACAGTTCTCTCTTGGACAGTTGGTATTCTACTTTAAAAATAACCTCACAGTCATTGTGTTTTCTGTTTCATCAATTTAAAAACTCACTGTGAAAAACAACAGTATTCTTGCATGAACACCAAATCAGTTGAGTCAAATATTTTGACTCCAGCTGCCAGAATCCCCACCCAGCATACCCAGTGGAAGAGAATTACAGGTATTATAAATAGAGATGGGAACAAATATAAAATGAAATTGGCTTTTTCAATGAAAATAACCAATTTGTTAAATATTCATCAATCCGTATTCGTCAAATTTAAGTCCCAATGAATACGGATCGACAAATATTTTCCCGTTTTAATTCATCCTTCATAAATAAAAAAAACATTCTGCCTACTGGCCACCAATCGGCTGATAGGCAGCCACCCACCCCCACAGCTACCCATCCCCACAGCTTACCCCCCACCCCTTCCTCTCCCTTCCTTAGCCCCACCCCACCAACACCCCCTTATCATAATCGCTGCCACCACCGCCAAGGTCTCCATCTGGCCTCCACAGCTACAGCATGTAAAAAGGGAAGAGGTCACTGATGGATAAGCCAACAATGAATAGTATCTGCCTATGGGTATCCTTGCAAAACAAAACTTCTGACTCTTTGAATGTGTTTTATAACAGGACAGGCAACCTCTGAGAGGCTCAGAATCTTTGGTTTCCCCAGTGTTTGGTGGGCTGTACCACAGCCTCTCAATTTTTCACATTTCCAAGAAACCCTGGGAGAACCATTTGCCTTTTAAATGAAATGCATGCAAAATTACTGTTCAGATCTCTCTTGTTCTGTACCCTTATACTATTAGGTTCCTTTCGAGGCTGTTTTCTTTTTCAGAGGTTTTGAGAAATGTAGTAATCTTAAGCATTATTTTTTAGTTGTGATGGGTTGCATTGCCTGAATGTGTTCTCCTTTATATGAGCACCATAACAACTTGGTGAGCAACTGCTTAGTGATTGTTCAAGAGTTGCTACCCTTGAACAGTCTCTCAGGAAGTAGAGGAATATGAAAGAAGCACAGTTCTTTGGCAATATGAAATATAGGATCCAGGAAGCAAGAGCAGTGGGCATAGAAAGGTATCCTAAGTGGGACATTTTGGCACCAGTTTTTCACCCAATTTCTTGACAAGGAATTAGGAATGGGACTTCCAGATTTTTTTGGACTACAGTTCACTGAATTCAGCCAGAATTTCCCCAGACAGATTTCTGGGGAGTGCAGCCAAAAAGCAGTTTCCATTACCAACGTATGGGCCTCCATCACTATTATTGGCCTTTCAAAAGGTAACCTGCCTCAGTGGTGGCTAGGATTGGCAAGGCTCTATGGAAGCTACAAAGATTTATGTGATGGGTAGTTGTTTGAGAACTATCTATAGACCCTAAGGGGGGAGTAAGACTACTAATCCAATGAAACATTGTGACTTCCATGGAGCCTTGCCACTTTCAGCTGGGTCACTTTCCTTCTTGAAAGGTCAAAAATGGTGATGGAGGCCCACATGTAAATCATCACAGAAGCTCTTTAAACTTCTGGTTTTGCTGCATCTTCCAGAATTTTGCCTGGGGAAATTTTTTGTCTTGTTTGTATTACCTCACTATCCACTGTGTAGAGTTTTGTCTTCCTTGCTGCACTGAGAAATTCGTAAATGTCCCTGTCCAGGCCATTATAAACCGATTAGAAGAAGTGACCCTCCATATTATTATTTAACTTGCCTCAATAAAATCCTGACATTATTACTCGCGGTGTCTATGTAATCCTGTCAGGAATGCCTCAGCTGGAGTGAGGAGTAGAACCAGTGAACACGGGTGGGCAAAAGGTTAGTGGAACTGCCAGCAGTACAACAAAAAGAGAGAGAGATTATTATTTTCTTAATAAAAAAGGATTTTTCCCAGAAGGATCTCCACTGTCCTTTCAATACTGAAAATTTATTTACTTGGAACCTCCAGTGGCTTCAGAATCTTGCATTTCCTCAGGTCCTTATTCCTCATAAGCATTTAGTGATACGTGTATTGTGGTCTTTCTGACATGTGGAGTTTATTCTTCCAATAACAGCATAAGCACTCTCAATTTAGATTTGCCTTGAATATTGTGCTCAAGCTCATACTAATCAAGTCGCTTACAACAGCCCCAACTCCTCTTTAGTTTGTCTGTCTGCATCCTTAGCCCTTGCTATAGACTTTTCTGTGAGATTTCCTGATTCACTTTATTTTGCCTCCTCCTCTCATACTATTTCATCCCAGTGAGGAGTTGTAAGAAATACAGAATTAATGCTAAATTGGTTTATTTTCATTCTTCTGCTCCTACCTTTTTTACTTCTATATTGATTCCTCTCAGTTGCAGATATAAGAGCCATGGCTATCTTATCTTTTAGCAATCTGTAAGCCATTCTTGGAGGTTTTGTGGTTAATAAATGGTGTAAAAACACAATCAATAATCAATCAGCTCAATCAAACTCAGATGTATATTCATCTTTAGGATACCTAAAGTTGAATATTCCAATAAAATTAAATGTTAGTAGTCATTAGTTGAGGACAAATGACATGAGATAGGGTAAATGGGAAAACAGCTACCAATAAAGGTAAAAGGTAAAGGTTCCCCTTGACAATTTTTGTCCAGTCGTGTTCAACTCTAGGGTGCGGTGCTCATCCCCGTTTCCAAGCCATAGAGCCAGCGTTTTGTCCGAAGACAATCTTCCATGGTCACATGGCCAATGCGACTTAGACACGAAACGCTGTTACCTTCCCACTGAAGTGGTCCCTATTTATCTACTCGCATTTTCATGCTTTCGAACCGCTAGGTTGGCGGGAGCTGGGACAAGTGACGGGTGCTCACTCCGTCGCGTGGATTTGATCTTACGACTGCTTGGTCTTCTGACCCTGCAGCACAGGCTTCTGCAGTTTAACCCGCAGCACCACCACGTCCCTTGCTACCAATAAAACTGTGGTTCTTATTCTACCGTAGCTACCACACATACTTATCTCTACTTTATCTCTCCTTCTGGAAATTCATCTCCCAAATTTAGGTGCATGGAATCAGTGAAATGGACTTACAAAAGTATCTCCAAGGTCTCTTTAAATGTAGATGCCAGGTGCAATTCAGTTTTACACTATTCATACTCTTGATAGTGTGATCATGGTGGAAATGTTATGTTGAGCTATTGTTTTATACTTTTTCTATGTGACTGGTGGGCGAGCTATACTTTAAAAAAAAAAATCGAACAGATACAAAGGGTTATCTCTTTGGTTTAGTTACATGCTATGTTTCAGGATGTTGGATCACATGTGAAAAGAGGCATTAACGTCTCACAAGGCCCCTCAGATAACTGACCCAATGGTATTCCAGGTAGCACCCACCTACAAACGCTCCACAGAGGACAGATCATATGAATATTTTACTTATTCACATATAGTCATGTGAAAAGAAAGTGCACCCTCTTTGAATTCTATGGTTTTATTTATCAGGACATAATAAAATCATTTGGTCCTTAGTAGGTCTGAAAATTAGGTAAATACAACCTCAGGTGAACAACACATGACATATAACACCATCTCATGATTTATTTCACAAATGTAAAGCCAAAATGGAGAATATGTGAAAAATGAAAGTACGTTCTTCCTGCTTCCATAGGAATTAAGAGGCAAAGTAGCAGCCAGGTACTACAAATCAAATGCCCTTGAGAAATTGATCATCAGCAAGAGTGACTACCTCTATAAAAGCCAAAGTTTTAGCAGTCTGCTGGTCTGGAGCATTCAGGTGTGTGTTTCCAAGGAGGAAATATATCAGCAATAATAATAGAGAAGCTATTGTTGTTGCCTGTCAATCTTGGAAGGGTTATAAGGCCATTTCCAAACAATTTAAAGTCCATCATTCTACAGTGAGGAAGATTATTCACAAGTGGAAAACATTCAAGACAGTTATTAATCTTCCCAGGAGTGGACATCCAAGCAAACGCACCCCAAGGTCAGACTCTGCAATTCTCAGAGAAATTGCAAAAAAAAAAAAAAAAAAAAGAGTTACATCTCAGACTCTACAGGCTCAGTTAGCATGTTAAATATTAAAGTTCATAACAATACAGTTAGAAAAAGACTGAACAACATCCAGGAGGCTTTGTCCTCCTTGATGTTGAAAATTCATGAAATAATGTGATCACATCTGTTGGCTGTGGACTCCATATAGCCTTGATGTGTTCAGGGGTCATGTCTCCATGCACATGCATTGCTTCCTACCCTTAGTATTGGCAACCTTAATGAACTGGGGCTCCTATTTATGTGGAGGAGTCCTACTGACACACATCTATGTGCATACAGTCTTTATTTCAAATTAATACCAATCACAAAGCTGCCAAGATGTGTGTTCAAGGGAACATCAGCATTTGGAGGCATCCTGACATATGTCATCCCATTTTACCCCACATACACACTGAACATGTGAGGAGGGTGTGAGACAACAGTCTCCTAAGTCTGAAACATCTGCACCTGCCCATTAAGTTATTTGTACCATCGTCTCCTTCTCTCTCTCTCTCTCTCTCTCTCTCTCTCTCTGTATGCCTGCACTTCTGAGAGGACAAATATGTATAAATCAAGGGTTAATACATGGCAGTGTTTCATTATGTATTATGTAAAACCTTTTCCAGTCTGGGCTCAGGACTGGTTTATGGAGTGAAAAAGTTTGATTCACCTTGAGGAATGGCTTTCGCCAGAAAATGAACAAGAGTGTATACTTGTTTGTTTTGATAGACATAAAGCTGCATTTAAAATCATTTACCATAGCAATACATAACCAACTGCTGGATAGTTCAGTGGTTTAGGTTTCTGGCGGTGGAGCCAGAGGTTGGGAGTTCAATACCCCCACTCTGCCTCCCTGACAGGGGCTGGACTCAATGATCTGTTGGGTCCCTTCCAGCTCTGCAGTTCTAACATTGATCAAGCTGGTTGGGGGTTTTAGGAGTTTGAAGGCCATAATATATGGAGGGCACAACATACCCTGATGCTGCCAAGGAGAACCTTAGCACTTTTAGTCATTTTGTAATTCTCAGATTTGAAAGTTAAGCCATGGAACTCTGATAAGAATTTCATAAGCAACATTACAACCAGATCCATAAGTGCAACAACAGATTTCTAAGTGACAAAGAAAAATGAGTTCTGCGTATTAGAAATCAGTCTTTTGTTACATATAAAAATGGATTAGAAACATCCTCAATTGTATATTTCCCCTGCCACCGCCATGCTCAATATGCTGGACGAACCCTTGGTTTGACACTTGCTTATTATTTAAAAGCTTGTTTCCAAAGACCAAGGTCTTTTCCAGTCCTCCCCATCATCCTTGCCTTTGAAGGTTTTGTGGCTGATTGAACTGAAAATTTCTGCAAGCTGCATCAAACAAGCAATAAGCAGATCTGAAGGACTCTGTATTCTATGCCAGTTCAAACCCTTTATTTTTTTTGTTTCTACACAAAGTTTTAGTTTAGGCTGAACTACACCTTGTGTGGAGCTGAATCTTTTTTCCTACAAGTATCTAGGAAAACAGCTGGCTATGGCATATGCACAATTTGTCACAATATAAGTTGGTATTTCTGTTTAAGTTAGGATGAAAGGAACAGAACATATGCAAAATAACAAAAGTCACTGATCTCTCTAGAGAATATGTTCAGCAAGAGGAATATCTATACAATTCTGAAAAAGTTATACTCTCATGGAGCCTCATGGCATAGTGGGTAAACTGCAGTACTGTAGCCAAACCTCTGCTCATGATCTGGTTCAATCTCAGTTATGTGGCTCAGGGTTAATTCAGCCTTCCATCCTTCTGAGGTCGGAAAATTGAGTACCAGTGAGGAGTCAATGTGTAACCTGTATAATTAAACTGTAAACTGCCCAAAAAGTGCTTTAAGTGCTAGATGACAGTATATAAAAGCAGCACACTGTGCTTTGCTTTACCCTTCTGTCACACAGCAAGTACAAAATACATTATCCTACGTTATTTCCAGAGGTTTGCTGTTTTTGATATGGCGAATCTAAAATTGACAAGCCAAGTTGGATTTGGCCTAAATACATTCTAACATTCCCTGCCAAATAAATAAATAAATAAATCAGAACATATAAAAATAAATATTATTTTTTTAAAAATAGAAGAGTCCAGAAACAGTGGCAAGCAAAGAGTTAAAGCCCCTCTAACTCTACTAAGACTCTGATCCAGATTGGGTGTCCACATTTACTTTTGTATAAGGGGAAAGCACAGATGTGTCTATACCAAATAAGGTATATTTGGGCTGAAAAATGAACCTTCTACTGCAAAGCAAGAGCTTTATTTGTTTGTTTGTTTGTTTGTTTGTTTACATTTTTCCCCACCCAACTAGTGGCAGAGCCATTACGCTGGGTGGCTAACAAAACGAAATGAAATAACATAAAATAATAATGGAAACACCAATGGAAATACAAACAAGTCATCATACACAGTACAATAACTTCCAAAATAAAATAAAATTACATTATGTGAAACTGATGTATACAAAGTAGGATTATTCAAAACACAAAATTAATTAAATTATTTTGGGGAAAGACTGTGAAAGGCTTGCAAAAAACAGCCAGGTCTTCAGTTGCCTCCTAAAGCCAAGGAGGGATGCAGCCAATTGCACATCGAATGGAAGTTTCTGTATATTGTTGGGTTACCAATCACAGAACTGTGGAGTTGGAACGGATCCTAAGGGTCATTCCATCCTGCCCTTGGCCACTGCAGGAAATCTACCACTAAAGAATCCTTGGAAGATGGCCATCCAACTCCTGTTTAAAAACTTCAAACAAAGAAGAGTCCACCACCTTCTGTGGCAGTCTGTTTCTCTGTCAAGCACCTCTCATCACCAGGAAGATCTTTCTAATATTTAATCAAAATCTCATTTCTTCTATTTCAGTCCCTTCCTATAGGCCTTGTTTTCTAAAGCAGTGGAAAACAAAATGAACCTGAATATCATAGCCTGTTTCCAGAAATTCAGGGGCCACAAATGCTCTCCAGATGATCTTGGAGGGCCACATTCAATTCTACTAAGCAGGGAAATAAATTACAAAATATTTTTCACTAAACAACAAACAAACTATGTCCTTTCTTAATTTTTTAAATTTAACGTTGGAGGGCAGGAACTCTGAGGAGTTGCCAAAGCATTGCAAAATTTCACCCATGCCCTTGTAAAGGGGACCACTGAAGTGTATTTCATCCCCAAGTGAGATGTTTCAATTGCCAGATCTCTGTATTTTGTTAATTCTTCAAATTCTTTAGCTTCAACACTGGCATCTCCTGAAATTGCAATGTCAATCATCCAGACATTTCTCCTTCTGTTACTACTGTGTCTGGTGTGTTATGCTCAAGGTATCTATCAGTTTAGATCTGGAAATCTTCTCACACTTTCTCTACCTGTTGTTTTCATGGATTTTTGGAGGCTGTCAAGTCTTATATATATTTCTACACTCTGTATCACAATAATCTCTGAGTTATAGCTGATGTGAGATAGATAGATAGATAGATAGATAGATAGATAGATAGATAGATAGATAGATAGATAGATAGATAGATAGATAGATAGATAGATAGATAGATAGATAGATAGATAGATAGATAGATAGATAGATAGATAGATAGATAGATAGAGATAGTGATAGTGATAGTGATAGTGATAGTGATACAGAGTGTAGAAATAAATGGTAGAGTTTCTATATCCACCAACTGACTGAAGCAAATTGGCACAGGAGAAGGCCTATATCATCAGACAACTAGGCCAGTCTTTCTCAACGGAGACCATATGGCTCCCTCACGGGCTCTGGCACATATGAAAGGAGCCACAGACAGGAAACAATTCCGCCTTATAAAGTTCAATCCTGATTTGGCTTATATTTCTTCCATATTGAGTTTATGACTGTGATCGAAAAAAAGGTTGAGAATGGCTGAATGAGACAATCAAACTTCAGGTAAAGATTATTCACCCTTTCAGCTATTGTGGCCAGGTGATAGCTTGATAACATTTTGGCACAACATCATCTCCTGTGACAGCATGGATTACAAAATAAAACCTAGAGAGAAATAAGCCAAATGTTTATGACATCTGATAGGGACACATTTCTTGACACATTTCTCCAGTGTACAGTGGACCCTTGACTTACAGACGGCTTGACTTACAGACTTTTTGAGTTACAGACTTCTCTGGCTGCAAAATTTAGGTTTGACTTACAGACCAGAAAAAAACCAAAATGGAACAAAAACGGCCTGTTACGGGATTAATCGGTTTTCAATGCACTGTAGGTCAATGGAGACTTGACTTACAGACTTTTTGACTTGAGAACCGCCTTCCAATATGGATTAAGTTCTCAAGTCAAGACCCCACTGTATTTGAATCCATATACAAAGACTTGGGGCAGCCTGTTGCTGATGGGATCACATTGCAAAGGGAACTGGACTCCCAGTTTCCCACTGGAAGTGCTACAGCACCTGAAAATAGAATTTCTCCAGCAACTTTTGTAAATCACTTGGTTTATGGCACTGATAAGCAGGGAATATGCTTTTGTTTCTGGTTGACTGTCTAGATTTGAAATAATAAGACCAGTAATTTGAACTGCAGGCCTTTAAGGTCACTACCTGAACCTTAAATTCATTCTTCTTTCATTGCACGGTTTCCTTTCCCCTATGTTCTCATATAAGCAACCAAATCGAACTTTCACTGTGCTTTGGGCCACCAGTTCAGCATTTTTCTTTACCTAATTTGTGTCCATTCCCTCTTTCTCCAATACTGGACAAGAGATAACCTGTCTGCATGTGAAAAGGCTAGGGATTAATAATGTTCTTAGGAAAGAATGAGGAACTTTTTGAGAGATGGAAAGTCTAAATATAGACAGTGCATCAAGTGATTATTATATCAGTATTTTTTGAGAGTGGCATAGAGGAAAACCAGGTTAAAAAAAAAGTAGCTTGCTGCACTGCCAATTTCTTCTCTGCAGTCCTGACAGCTCCCTATATACATGTGCTAAATGGCTGCCAAAATATTGAATGGAACAGATGTTAAACCTGGCATCTTCTTCTGGTAAGTAAAGAACTTCTAGATAAACTTTACTCCCACCTGGACTGGCTGTGCTTAATGAGCACATCACAAAAGCAGTGAAGAATGACTTTACAAATTAAACTCTTTTTCACCCGTGCTTCAAAATCCATAGCCATCCGTCTTAGTTTCTGAAATATTAAGAGGAAAAAGGCCACTGGGAAGACACAGAAAATGTAATGCTTCCTCTATCATATGGTTGCATAGCTCAAACTCTTTTATATCAGCTTTTATGACCATTATGTATCATTATTTTCTGTCAGTACAGTGGATATGTATAATATTGCTCATGCGCTAAAGTCACTGGATGGTTCCTTTTCTCCTCTGCTTCTAATTCTAAATGTTCTCTAATGATTCTTTGCAATCAAGCTACTGGCTTTCCACCCCTGTACAGTCCTACCACAAGATATGCAACTGCATGCTTTAGAAGAGAAGGATCATTTGAATCCTCACTAGTACACACAGAAAGATATACATATCCACAGAACCTAATTAAAACAAAATAACTAAATTTAGATTATGTCAATTTAAGCTAAAACCAGGCAAACATAATGAGAGGTGAAGATCATGTATATCATGCCTAATATATGCTACAGTGAACCCAGAGCTTGGAATAAACTGATTAATTAATAGGCTAATCTAATAACTTTTAAAACAATGAGAATCAAATGTCATTAACACAGTGACTCGACTTAATCAGACCCTGATTAGCTTGACATTTTCACTCAACTTTAATAGCATTTCTTGTTTTAATAGATTATATTTTTTCAGGTCTGCAATTAGCAGTGAAGGTGTGAGAAAAGTGGGAGCTGTAGCTGGGAAAAGGAGAATGGGAGCTGTTTATAGCAGCACCACACAGATGAGCCTTTTTTTGTCTTAAAGTTCCTGGCTGCAGCATGAAAGTGGCACTACCTCATAAGAGTAGTCAGAAACAGAGTGTGAGGTATGGCCGTGTTTGTGAGTGACTGTGTGTGAGAGAGGACACCGGAGCCACCTTTACAGAGGTGACAGTATGAGATGGGAAGACACAGAGGACAGCCAAGTGCTTCAGTCAGAAAAATGAGGAGGAGAAGATCTGAAGATCTGAAATCAGAACTATGCTTTAAAGGGGGTTATAAAATTACTTCTTTGTCTCCTTGTTTCTCATCACTTCACTCTTTCTCTGGCTTTCTCTCAGGGTGACAGTGGATTGTATTTCTGACCACTTTTCATGATTTTAAGTGGATGGGCAGGCAGAAAAAAACGGGCACATGCTCTGCATATACTCATATGTGCTCAAAATACCTCTGATGAAGTACACCCTTGATTTACCATCTGATCTTGAGACACTGCTACACTTCTATATAGTACTGGATCCATTTTTTAAAAAAATGGAATAAGGACATCATTCTTTATTTTTCCTCTTTCAACCTAGAGGATCTGTGGTGTCTCAGGGGTGAGTAAACAACTTGAGTGTTGCTGGGTGTGACGAAGAAGGGAACAGAGATGCAGATCAGCAACACTTGAACAGGTTGCTGTTCTCCTTAGGAGAGCATTGTTCAACCTGGCATTTTCTAGGTGTGTTTGACTTCAAATCTTCTCATCCCTGGCCAGCAACTGAACTGTGAAATTTGTTGTCCAAAACATCTAGGAAGTGCCAAACTAGGGAAGCCAACCCTACACAACAAATAATTAAAGAAACAAACAAAACAATTTAAAGGAGTAAACAACAAAATACAACTAGGACAAACACTGTCAACTAGTTAATTTTTTTTCTCAAGGGTTTCCTTTAAAACTAGTGACTTAATGTTCAACTAAATCAGTAACTTAATGAATTAAAATGTTACCCAAAAGCATTAATCCAAATTACATCAACTTCTTACTAAAATCTTAATCAGCCTTTTTTCCTAACACTGCAAGCTCTGAATGAACATGCCTAGATCAGGTGTTATAACAGCCAGGGCAGTCTAGCCTAGTATTTCTCTGAACCATATATCATTCATTTTTTCTCCCTTAGAGAAATATAGCCATCTATAAAAATATGAAGTGTATTTTTTTTAAATATCTAACATAGTTGAAAACATATGCACTAAAGCAACTGAATCTTGTATGAAGAAACTCTTTATGTTAAAGTTGCCAGGCAATTTCATGCACTGTATTGCCTCAGTTTGGATCTAAACACTGACCCAATCCATAGGATACCAAAACAGAGTCGCTGCGGACAACCCCACCCGCCTACCCCAGTACGCAGTTCCTGGTTGCCTTATCAATGTGTGGGAGATTAAATAATGTGAGCTGTCTGGCCACTTCACTGCTAACCATTGCAATGCTGGTCTCTCTCCTTGTTCAATTGATCAGTGTTGTTAGTACAGTATCTAGCTTTGGCCTATAGCTTGATCTGGTGACTTGAGGGCTCTCAGTCAGAGTTTCAGCCTCTCCGCCATCATACAGCAGGGAAGTGCAGAAAGTGCACGTTTCCTTGTACCAGGGGCCCAAAAGAGTTCAGGGGCTGCTCCTTATTCTAGAATGACTCCCAAGTCCGAGTCTATTGCAAGTGTGAGCAGTCAAGAGACTTGCTATTTGGTATTCATCCCTCCCCTTTCCAGAGAGCTAACCATATGGAATTAGAAGGAATCTTAGAAAATAAAATAAAATGTCTTGTGGCACCTTTATATTTATAAGTGGTTTGGGGCATGTTTATGAATAATCTGGTGAGAAAGGCAAGATTATTCATAAACACGTTTAAACTTGCTTGCGGGTTCAAATATAGGTTGCAGAGAAAGAGTGAAATGTCACAGAAATCCACCCCCTAAGCCAGCCTTGGTCCACACTCACTTACCAATTTCATTGCAAATAATAATAATAATAATAATAATAATAATAATAATAATAATAATAATAATGATGATGATGATGATGATGATGATGATGATGATGATGATGATGATGATGATGATGATGATGATGATGATGATGGAGTTCTCACTGCTGAAAGACATTAGGCAGAAATGCAAAAATAAATGGCTGTAATCCTGAATGTAGCTAATGTGATTAAATCCTCTTGAATTCTGTAGGATTTACACAGCCCAGCTGAACAGCCAAGGTGTGCAGAAGCCAGCAAATTGAAAGAAAAGATAGAAAGGAGGAGGGAAAAGAAGTAGAGTCTTAAAGCACCTTACAATAAGGGAAAGTTGAGAGAAGCTTTCTGGATGTATATGAGTAAGTTGCCATCATTTTCCTACTGTGCCCCCAAACCCACTACTCCAGATACCGAATGGGAAGCCTAAGGAGAGGAAAAAAAGATTTTGTACATCTCTAACTATCTGATTTTGTGACACACAGCAACCCTTCTTACAACCTGCAGTGATTCTTCTTTGCTTCACAGCAGTAGCTTCCAAATCTGAGGCCCCATATGTTCTTCAGTGACAGCTTCTAGAAACCCTACCTAGCATGGCCCGTGGTCAAAGCTTCTTAGGGTTGTAGTTCAAGAACATCTGGTTGTAGTTCAAGTCCAAGTTTGGAAACCTCTGGGTTATTCTTTGCTAGGGATACACAAGTCAGTCAGTTTTGGCTCCAAACTCTCATGCCCCTCCCCTCCCTCCCTTCCTCCCTCCCAATTTTAGATTTCTTTGGACACCTTCATGCACCTGTTTACTTTTTTAAAAATTAAGTCTGTATGAAAATATGCATGCATTTTATGTTCCTTTGTCCTAACAGAATTCTTCAATGCAGTTTTGCAACATATTGTAAGCAATGTTCCAGAATATAATACGTTTTCCACCAACACACACACACATATACAAAAATCATTTCCCTTTAATATATATTTGTGTACTTTTGCTGCTGCTGTTGGAAGACTGTTGGAGATGAGTGAATGCCAAAGCATAACACTGTTCTAGCATGTGTACTGATTTAGTAAGTGGAAACGAGTTAGGTTCCAATTAAGATGTGATCTGATTTCTCCCCACCATCTTTCATACTGTGGCTTCAGAGAAAGAAGAAAAAGAAGAAGAAAAGTGGGTGTTTGGTGGTGGTTTCAGACCCTTGTAGTAATATACAGTAGAAACATGGCCGATCTACCAATTTATACCACAATTAATCGAGCACAAGGAAATCTGAAAGGCACCTTATGTGTCATCATGAGAGCAAACATTTTTAGGTCCCACGTGGTAGGTGCTCCTGTTCTCCAGCCCTTAAGATCTGGGGAGAAATCTCAGAGCAGCAGCTGGCAAAAGCTTCTTTTGGTCCTCACCAGCCTCTGGGTCAGTGCCAATATTTGCTAGCTGGCATTCTATCTAATTAGTGAGGCTTATGTAAAATGTGAATACTGTTGTGTAGCAATCCCATTGCACTGCTAACATTGTCCAATTAGCAGACTTTACAAATCATTTGCATTTTAGATTTATGAAGTTAGAAGCTGGCTTGTACTGGGGCAGCATTTTCTTTCCTTCTTCTTTTTCTTCTTCCCCTTCTTTTTTTTTTTCACTTCTTCATTCTCTTTGCAATAAACCCTTTTAAGCTTGAATAAAGAAGGAGTGCAAAGCCAGAAAAGCCTCAGTAAGGCTTCATCCAATCTATCACATAAATTATGCAGGAATGGCTCAAAATGAATTTCTGGCATTTTATTTCTTACAATAATAGCACTCAAGCATTTCATAAACCATCGCATACCACAATGGATTCAGAGATCATTTTAGAATCATCATCAGGCTGGCATTAGTTCTGTAGCTTCATAAATCTGGTTTTATTAGTATTATTATTATTATTTTAAAATCCCCATTGTAAGCAATTTGTAGAGCTGTCCTCCTCATTATACCCTACAAACCAAGTCACATTTAACTGGCTGGGAAATATAACTTCATTTCTTCCAGAACTTCTTTTTAGACTGAAGTACTGAAATGATTAAAGGAGTCAAATTTGATGTGACCTTAGCAACAAGGTTTTGTTTTTCTTCATTTTCCACACCAGTGTAGAGACCGTTGATTTTCATTAGGACAGCAACATATGGGGAGCAAAGATTTATCCTTTCTCTTCCCAGTCGCAAGGCCAATGAAAAGTTCTCCTCAGCACCACCACCTGGCATAGCTGTCAAGCTTAGGGGGAGAAAAAGATCTCCCATTACTGCCTGTGCTAATAATTGCTACTGTATCATTTGCCCTCCCTTGCAGAATAAGAGGACTAACCTTGTTTACAGATAAGAATGATAAATAGCATGTATCTGTGTCAAACTTTCCCATCCTGGTGAGGGGGCCATTCCTTATCCACAATTGTTTGGTAATTAAGAAAACTAAACAAAATTTCAGAGATGTTATCGCCATTAATCCACTTCCAATGTGTGGTGACTATACAAGTTAATGACCTCCCAAACGTCTTATCGTTAACAGCTCTGCTCAGATCCTGCAAACCAACATCTCACATTAGATTGTGCTCTCTTCCACCTCTTCCTAGAAATATGTGTTTGTTTGTTTGTTTAGTAAGTACTGTTCAGTTCTTGCAAATCAACAGCTGTGACTAACCTTTATCGAGACAATGTGTCACAGGTTTAGTCTTCCTCTTTTCCTATTACCCCCTCCTTTCCCCAGCAATATCTTTTCTGATCACTATATAATCTCATTATATGTGCATGGTAAAATATCCTGAGTGGACTCATTTTTGCTCTAATGAGAGTTCAGGCTTGACTTGATTGAGTACCCACTTACAGTATTTGCCCTTTTGGAGGTCTGTGGTATCTGTAAGACTCTTCTCCAATACCACATTTCAAATGAGTTGATTTTTGTCCCCGTCTTTCTTCACTGTCTTTGAGCCTGTCTACATTTCTCAAACCCCCCCACAATATATAGTGTTTTAATTTTAACTGATTCATGTCACAGTGTTTGAGTTGTTTCCTGCATTCCTACTGAGTACTTGAAATGCTCCCTTTTAAAACTGGCTGTAACATTCACAGTGAGCTTAAGTCGGTTAAGAAAACAGAATGCTAATATAAATGGCCCTCTAGTGGCCATTTATCTTCCTAAGAAAATAATATGACTCAAAGGAAAATAAATACATATTAAGATCTGGTATCTTAATTGGAGGCTGGGAAAATAGATCACACAATTTGCTGCTCCATTTGTCTTGACATAGAGAAGCAAATCAGCAAATCGTGATCCCTACTGTCACTGCTTCAGTGATGGGAAGGGAGAAAGAACAGCCAAGGAGACCTCCATTATGCCCCTCCTTCTATCAATATTTAATCTTGTTTAGGTTGCTCACAAGATATAAGGTAGCGCTCAATCGCTTTCTTAAAACCTTTTCCCTCCACATCCTCTAATCAAATCAAATCAAATCAAATCAAATCAAATAAATTTATTGTCATTGTAAGTATCTACATAGTATGTCCATACAACGAAATTCACACAGATACCCAGAGACCAGACCCATATGCACAAACATTAAAAAATGCCCAAATTAATTCTGTGAATGTAAGACTCTTAATTTTTAGATTGCCAGGACTGATTTATATCTCCAGTTTTGAAAGCCACTCTGACAGCCTTTTGGCTAAAGCATGGGGTATAATTGTGGCAAATAAATAAATAAATAACCCCCATCATAGCTGAACATAATTTGCATGCAGTCAACTAAAACTGTTTTCCTTATATGTGCAGTTCTGCAAAACAAAATGCAAGAAGCATCAGGCTTCTATCATATGCTAGTTTGAATTTGTGTCTTCATAGTCCAAAAGAAAACAGCTTCCTTAAATGACAGTGCTAATATTTATATTGTGTGATGCCGTATTTATCATGAGGGCATACTCAATTTATATTGTATCCCCCCTCCCTCCCCCCCAGTTTCTGGGTTGCTCTGATGCATCCATTTATAATACCATTGTCCCATGCCTTTTTCAGTTCATCTGTTTTATTGACAAGTACTTTAAATAGTTAGAAAAGAAGTTGAAATCAATTGGCATAGATGATAGCTCTTTAAATTATGACAAGATGACTGTGAGTAAATCATTACTCTCTTTTTGTAACTTTAAATGTATGTCAGATGCAACACAAATATGGTAATTATTCCAGAACAAACAACAAACATATTTTCACATGCAAGATCTTGTTTCTTTCTACTGTGGATGACACCAAGAATGTATATTTTTGTTTCATTCCTTTATTTATGCTACTAATAAGACTACACACTGCCCATCCAAAGTTCTGAAGTAAACATGACCTCAGAGCAGTTTACAAAAGTGAACCCATTACATAATTCTAATAATATCACCAGCTTTATAATTTACTGCTGAAATTATGGGATTTGTGCTTTTGCCTGTCTCTGAGCCTTGTGGACCACTAGTCACATCCTTCTCTCTTGCATATCATCTCTTTGTGAAATTGAATGATTATCAGGGGATAAGGGATGGCAATCAGACCCATCTTGCAAAGAGTTTGGAAAAATCTCCCCTGATTTTTCAAAGTATTAATGGAAATCTTTAAATATCTCTTCCATGGTTTCGAAGTTAGACCAGGATGGAATGACATTCATACATTCCTTCTCTATCCCAGAAATCTTGTTTCCTATTGGGGTTGCTTTGTTTAGAGAAAATGGTAGTTAATGATGATATCCTTTCAAAGAAATAGCAAATTGGGATAAGTGCAATTTAGGGTAGGTGTTCAGACAACATCTAAATATTCACAAATAAGCAGCTTGAGAGATGCTCCCCTCTGCAACTCCCTCTTTGCTTTCACTGCTGTTTCTCTCGGTCTGATAAGAATTAGATGAACAAAGACGTAGATTTGTGTAGTGGTAATCAGTATCTCTCTGCCTTAATTATATTCTGGTTATCTAACATTGCAGGTCAAATAGGTCATTATCCTGCCACAGATCTCTGTATGTCAATTGAGCTGAAATTTGTTCCACCTCAGCTAGACAGAAAACTAGGGCTTGATCAGACAGGCATTTGTGCACTGTGAGAATGAGTTGGTTCACTCTTTTCTCCCAATGATCAAGATGATCTGACCACTAGATTTGTCCCCATAGCACCCCCAATCACACCTTTTTGTGCCCCTGTCAGTGGCTTCTACTTTGTTTTGTAGGTGCACTCTAGTTTGGTCCATTTCCAGCACATGTGATCACTGGGAAAGGAACAAAATAAATCCTTGCAGCTGCCCAAACTGCCAAGTCTCCTTCTGCTATCAATTTCCAGTAGTGGCTTAATACTTTATGGTAATCAGCAAATTGAACTTTTCCTCCTGCTCCTCTGTGGAGGGGCAGGGGAAGTGAAATTTTTAAATTTTTGCCTCTGCTAGAGCATTGCTGATGTGCCTAATCACCCAGATTCAATTTTTAAAAATATTTTCTGTGCCTTTGTGTGAAGTGAAACCATGGAAACACGATCGCAAAAAAAGTCATCATCATGCGATTTTGTCATTCTGCGGGGTCGTCGTCATGCGGGGCACCACTGTACTGGCCCCTTTTCCAACTGGGAGAAGGTAACAAGTTGGGTTCCCCAAAGCTCAGTCCTGAGTCTGGTGCTCTTCAACATTTTTATTAATGACTTGGATGAGGGAGTGCAGGGAATGCTTGTCAAATTTGCAGATTACAAAAATTCGGTGGAATAGCTAATACTGTGGAAGACAGTCTTGATAGACTGGAGCACAGGGCTGAAAACAACAGAATGAAATTCAACAGGGACCGGTGCAAAGTACTGCACTTCAGAAAAAGAAACCAAATACACAGTTACAAGATGGGGGGGGGGTAACCTGGCTCAGCAATACTACAAGTGAGAAAGATCTTGGAATTGTCATAGATCACAAGCTGAACATGAACCATCAGTATGATGTCATGTGGCTACAAAAAAGGAAAATGATATTTTAAGCTGCATTAACAGAAGTATAGTCTCCAAATCCCACAAGGTGCTAGTTCCCCTCTATTTAGCACTGGTTAGGCCTCACCTTGCCTAACCAGTGCAGCACCTTGCGCATTCAGGTGCTGCAGCTCAGTGCTCTTCGACTTGGCGTTCTTTATGGATGTTTTTGTGTGTATTATCTTGTGTTGTGTATACCTCCGGCGGAGTGAATATACTCTACAGCAATTGTGAACTTATGAGGATTGGACTGCAATGTAAACAAGAGATAACAGCTAAGTTTATTTGGAAACATGGCATACCGTCAGAGATTGCAAGGTCCCCCGGCTCTCTGTGGACTGTAATTCCAGCAAGAGTGAGAGTGAGAAGGAAAAGAAAACGAAAGGAGAGGAAGAAGAAAAGGGGCTGCAGGGCTGGTGTTTTGTATAGGCTGCAAAAACAAACGAAGCGGCTACCACTCCCAAGTCTCTTTCTGACTAATGCCAGATCAGTGGCAAACAAGATGGATGACTTAAGGTTACAGGTCTCCTCAAGTAAGTTTGTGAAAAACTGTTGCGTGTTGTTGATCACTGAAACCTGGCTGAACCCCACTATTCCAAACACTGTTATTGATATGGAAGGTTTTTTATTACATCGTTTGGACAGGGACAGGAATGTGGGGAAGTGCAGAGGAGGAGGATTGTGCGTGTTTGTTAGAGAGAGCTGGTGCACAAACTCAGAGATTATAACACGTCATTGCTCTTTGGAGCTGGAATATCTGTCTGTTAAATGCAGACCTTTCTATCTTCCACGGGAATTCAGCGTTGTTATTATTCTTGTTGTTTATATTCCGCCGGATGCAAACGCGGATTTGGCGCTGGGTCATCTGGGCGATGAAATTGGCAACTTGCAAAGTAAATTTCCGGATGCTGTATACATTATTGCAGGAGACTTCAACCATGTAGACCTACATGCAGTCCTCCCTAAATTCCATCAACATGTAAGGTGTGCTACTAGGGGGTTGAACACCTTAGATAAGGTCTACACGAATATTGCAAATGGATACAGGACATTACAATTGCCACATTTGGGCCAGTCTGACCATATGTCCCTGTTACTAGCTCCGGAGTACATTCCTCTGAGAAAACAGTCAGGGCCAGTAGTCAAGATAGTGAAAAGCTGGCCGGAGGGAGCAATGGAGCAGTTAAAGGACTGTTTTGAACAGACGAATTGGGAAGTTTTTGACCATCCTGACTTGGAAGAACATACAGCTGCAGTGTTAGGGTATATGGCACACTGTATTGACACGGTCACAGTGGATAAACGTATCCGGGTTTATCCCAATCAAAAACCTTGGATGACCGGGAAGGTTAGACGCCTGTTGTATGCTAGAAATAAGGCTTTTAAGTCTGGGGATGATCTAGACTACAGTGCAGCAAGAACGAACTTGAGGAGAGGCATTAAGCAAGCTAAGGCCGAATACAAGAGGAGAATTGAAGACTGTTTTCTCAGCAATAACATGAGGCAAGTTTGGCAGGGGGTTCAACAACTAACAAACTACAAAGCAAAAAAGGTTTCCTCGGGCGGAGGCGTGGAGGTGGCTGAGGAGTTGAACAACTTTTTTGCTCGATTCGAGATCGATCAAACTGAAACTGTTCGTTTGCCATCATTTACTCAGCAGAGTCCCCCCTTCATTGTGAATGAGCAGGATGTGAGACAGACTATGAAGGTGGTTAACTCCAGAAAAGCAGCTGGACCCGACTTAATTCCTGGTCGGGTGGTAAAAGGCTGTGCTGATCAGCTAGCCGGGATATGGACTGTAATTTTTAATCGATCCCTGACATCATGTGCAGTTCCTGTCTGTCTCAAGGCTTCCATCATCGTTCCACTGCCTAAAAAGTTGCCTACAAACAGTCCGAGTGACTATAGGCCGGTGGCACTAACTTCAATCTTAATGAAGTGCTTTGAGCAGTTAGTTCGGAAATATATTATCTCCTGCCTTCCTGATTCCTTTGATGGGCTTCAGTTTGCTTATAAAGAAAATAGATCAACTGAGGATGCGATTAATACTGTGCTTTATATGGCTTTATCCCACTTGGAAACACAAGGGAATTATGTAAGAATGCTGTTTGCGGACTTTAGCTCTGCTTTTAATACCATTATACCCCGCAGATTAATAGTCAAACTGAAAGATCTAGATTTTCCAGATTCTATCTGTCTGTGGATTTTGGATTTTTTAACAAATCGTCCACAAAGGGTTAAATTGAATGATTACATCTCGACTGACAAGATTCTCAGCACTGGCACTCCACAAGGTTGTGTCCTCAGTCCACTACTGTTCTCCATTTATTCATCGGATTGCACCAATAACCATCCCAGTAATAGAATTATCAAATTTGCAGACGACACTACACTGGTAGGACTTATTTCTGGGGATGATGAGTCTGCGTATCGGGATGAGGTATTACAGCTATCCCGCTGGTGCAAAAAAAACAATCTTCTATTTAACATCCAAAAAACCAAGGAATTTATAGTGGACTATAGGAAAAAAAGAGCAGACATTCAGCCACTGTATATAGATGGAGTTTGTGTGGAACAGGTGGTTGAATGTAAGTTTCTTGGGACCATCATAACAAATGACCTGACTTGGAGTGCAAACACCGCTGCGTTAATCAGGAAGGCGCAACAACGGTTGTATTTCCTAAGGACACTTAGAAAGCAACAATTGACTGAGAGTTTGTTAATCACCTTCTATCGGAGTTCGATTGAGAGCATATTATCCTACTGTCTCTGTGTATGGTTTACGAGCTGCACAGTGGCAGAGAAAAAGGCAATTCAAGGGGTGATCAAGACGGCCCAAAACATCATTGGCTGTTCACTCCCCTCTTTGGAAGAATTGTATAAGAACAGATGTAAGAGGAAGGTATCTAATATACTGAAAGACTCCTCTCATCCGGGACATCAGCTCTTTGAACTATTGCCATCGAGAAGGAGATTCAGGGTATTGAAAGCAAGGACAAGCAGATTCAAGAACAGCTTTTACCCAAGTGCAGTATTGAGTTTAAATGCGGGGTCATAAGTTTTTGGTGGAATTTTAATTGCTGGGAGAAACGGGGTATCTATATTTGTATGGTGAGTGTTGTGTATATTTTTAACTTTTTTTGTAGTGGTGTTGTCCAGTTTTACCTTGGGGAAGAGCACCTCATTTCGTTGCACCCACTTGTGAGTGCAATGACAAATAAATTTCTTATCTTATCTTATCTTATCTTATCTTATTTTGTCCAATTTTGGACACCATAACTCAAGAAGGATGCTGACAAATTGGAACAAGTTCAGAGGAGGGCAACAAGGATGATCGTGGTCCGTTCTGCCTATTTTCACCTATGGCGGATTGCCCAGCTGCGACCATATCTTGATGGGGGGCCCCTCACTACTCTTGTCTATGCTCTCGTAATCTCGAGATTAAACCATTGTAACACACTCTATGTGGGGCTGCCTTTGGGATTGATGCGGAAACTTCAAATGGTGCAAAATGCAGCAGCCAGGCTCCTTAGTGGGGTGATGAAATATCAGCACATCTCCTGCACCCTGGCTGCTTTGCACTGGTTGCCCATTCGTTTCCGCATTGATTTAAATGTTTAAAGCCCTAAACGGTTCGGGACCTCGATACCTGGCAGATCGCCTTCTCCCACCCAGGTCTACCTGAATCACTCGACAAAGCCAGCAGGGACGGCTGAGGGGCCTTACGCCAAGAGAAGCCCGGAAGGAAAGAACAAGAAACCAGGCCTTCTTGGCAGTGGCCCCTGGGTTGTGAAATAGTCTCCCAACATAAATCCGCTTGGCTCCCTTGCTGACTGTTTTTAAAAGCCATTTAAAAACTTGGCTCTTTAGGCAGGCCTTCCCTCCAGTCAATTAATTGATCTTTGTTTCTCAATTATCTCATCTTGATAATCTATATATGCATCTGTTAGTAGGTTTTATTATTAGTATGTTCTTGTATTGTATTTTTAAATTGTATTTTATCACTCATGTAAGCTGCTCCAAGTAGACTTTGTCTAAAGGGGCGGGGTGTAAGTCCAAATAAAGTAAAAGTAAAGTAAAAGTATGATCAGGGGGCTGGAAACCAAGCCTTATGAGAAAAGGCTGAAAGAATTGGGCATGTTTAGCCTTGAGAAAAGAAGACAGAGGGGTGATATATATACATTTTTCAAATACTTGAAAGGCTGTCATACAGAGGAGGGGCAGGATCTGTTCTCGATCATCCCAGAGTGTAAGGCATGCAGTAATGGGCCCAAGTTGCAGGAAGCCAGATTTTGATTGAATATCAGAAAAAAACTTCCTGAGTGGTTGTGAGGATCACACAGAACAGCATATCAGTCAACCTCAAGGGACCCTATTTAGACTGCACCCGCCCACTCCAAATGGACTAGTATGGACGCAGACTGACTTGGATTGAACTAATCCTATAGATCATCATGAGTTTCAGCAGCCAACAAATGTGGGGTTTTCACTTTCTAGTAACCAGACTTCCTTTCTTTATCCTCGTCAGGCCATAAAGCTGCTGTTATGATACAGACTCAGGAACAGGAAGACAGCTTTTTATATGTCCTGTTTCCCTTTGTCTCCTGCTGATTAGTTTGGAGAACATTGAGCATTCATTCTATTTAATCTCGGGAATTTGAGATGCTATCCCATTAATATGTCAATAACATCAGACAAGGTGTTTCCTGCCTAGTCAACTTTAAAAGGAGGGTGTTTTTCTTTCCCAATCGATTGATAAGCACAAGAAGTTCTCAATAAATGGTCACGAATCTGCACTGCAGCAACACAAAGCAAAAACCTGAGAAAGCACACTCAAACACCAAGGACAAAAATCTTCAGAGACACAGGTGCCTGCCTCTTCGACAAATGACATACAGTGACATGAGAAATCTTGCAAGCACACATCACCTGGGAGCAATCATTCAGGAGAGCAACCTCCCATAAAGCTCGTGAGGGGTGGGGGGGAGATGTCAAAGAAAGAACCAGGTGCCCATACCTAGTGACCTTGCTTTCTGCAACTTCCTGGCCTAATGGCTTCCTGCTTTGAAGTTATCATTAACACCTTCACTGGCAAGACTGACTGCAAGAGAGACAAGGGCCAGAGGACAGGAGGGGCTCCCCTGGGCGTATAAAGCATCCGGCTCTTGCCTGGCTTCTCAGTCTGGAGGACTTTGCCTTTTTCATGAAGGCCAGGCTGGTTGTTAACCCAACTACTTGTCAGCTTATCCATTAATGTTGCTCCATCACCTTTTGACCCTGTTCATAAGACAGCTTAGACTCTCTCTCTCTCTCTCTCTCTCTCTCTCTCTCTCTCTCTGTGTGTGTGTGTGTGTGTGTTTCTCTCTCTCTCTCTTTCACACACACATTCTTCCATATACCTAAATGTGGTGTGGTTGCCACCAAAAAACTGCACCAACTTCTCTGTGCCGCTATCTCCTTGCTGCAGCTGTAATTTCCATGGACAACAAACAATAGTGGGAATTGGCTGTCTCACATAATGCCTTTGTGCCAGTACTTCAAATCATTAATGGGAGACCGTGACCCGAGGGGCCAACCTACAGCTCACTCTCAGACTGATGTCATGTGGCCCTCTTCTTAATTTCGAAACCTCTCTGCGAATGAGCAGCTCAAGCACTTACAAGAACATGAAGGAGTGGCAGACTGAGTAAGAGGAGGAGAGAGAAAAATACAGTAAGAAAAGCGGTTTATCAAGGTGCTAAATTCGGTTTGTCAAGGTGCTATATTTGGGATGCACCGCAGGGATATTTAAGCAAAGGTGAGGGGATTTGATTAAAGAAAGCAAAAGTGTATACAGGGTGACTTTCTTCTGCTGCAACTGGTTTATTTATACCATTTTAATTACTGTTCATTGTAAACTGCCTTGGCAGCTATTATGGCCGAAAGGCAATCCATAAATATAATGAATGATAAGCATGCAAGAAAGTTCTCTCTAGCTGTAAAGCTCTTCTTGCTAGCCAATGCTAAATATAGATCCTAGCCATCTGTGATTGAATTGGATTGTTTTGGCTCCCAAAGTGCTGCTCACATAATAAAATGAAGATGCAGGAATTGCCCCCCCTCCTTCTTGAGTTATGTCAGATCTGTGCCTCAGGCAGAGCAGATTGCTCTTGTGGACATCTCCCCCCACCCTTGCTGGACCTACCGGTACATCTTCGAACTGTGACAGATCATTTTGATTCCAGACCCTTGAAATTAATCTCACTGCAGCTAGTCAAACCAAACTAAAAAGTGACACTGAAACTTTTTAGCTTTTTGGGGTGAGTGGGGTGCTGAGCAGATTAACAAACCTCTTGTCTCTACGAGTGTTTGTAGACGGTGCACATTTATTTCTCTAGAGATGCTCAGCGAACATAAAACGGTTTGGCTCTTGAATTGTTCTGCATCAGCTTTTACCAATCCCGTACGACAGAAAGATTATCGTCCTGCTCAGGTATTACCTTGGGAGCCTGAAGGGGCTTCAATTTCGATGTGAATAGAAGTTTTTCTCCTTTTGACAAACATCATGGAAAGAGCAAAAGTAGAAGCACCGGGCTTGGTGCTCTTTTCTGAGTATCTTCATAATAGTCAAGGAGGGAACTATTTCCAAAGGGTTTTAAAATATAGAAGAACTGCAATAAGTGCATAGAGGTGACAGACCTCCCAAGAAATCTCCTTAGGGCACAGATATGGACACTGTTTATGCAATTGTGCAAAGCGCAAACCTTACATGATGGCCGGAGCGCAGGCTTGTGTATGCTAGTGAAAGTCTCTCAAGAGACTACAAGTTTTCTGAGGAGAGTTTAGTGTGGAAGTTTGATTTGTTTTAGGGAAAAGATGAAGAGATCTGAGAAGAGAAACAGACTTAGAAGAGTACAGAGAAGGATGCTACAGCAAAGGTAAAGCACCCCAGGAGAGAAATGCAGCCACCCACATTGAGCAGGAGGGAGTGGCAGAAACCGAAGCCTGTGGCTGCATACCAGCCCCAGATTCCTGTGTGGTCATACAGATCTAACAGACTCTTAATGGGTCAATGATCTGTGGACAAATACGGTTTTGGACTCCAGATCTTCCTGTTTTAAAACATCAGGAGCAGAATCCCCCACTCCCTCCATCTTACACTGTTTATTAGGGTGATGGCTGTTTTTTTAAATCCAAAATATCATGCAATTATTTATTTAAATGTATTTATAAAAATATTTTCCTCCACATTTCTCCTTTAAAAAGACCTAGGGTGGCTTAAGGCGTTAAAAGATAACATTTAAAAGCTAAAAACAGCAAGTATACAAATATTTTAAAAGAATCAAACAAAAACCAACCTAAAAAATGCATCTGCTCACTCCTCCAGCTCCTCCCTGTTCCTTTCTTCATTTCAGAAAACATGGGGGCTTTGAACAAACATTGAACAACATTTTGATAACCTTAATACTACTCCTCCTTATTCATTGTCACGCCAGAACAGAGGTCCCATATTTCCCACCATCACAAGGGGATTGCTAGTAGATAAGGTAAAGTTAAACCTCTAAATGGACATAACTATAGCTTTATTCATGTGTTCAGACACATGTGGGGTGATGAAGCATGTGGAGGGAGAGAACAACAGGCCAGTGTCCCCACCCCACACATGCCAGCCACGTCTGTCCCACTCTTATCTGTCCCCTGGGACTTTGGAAGGTTGGAAAGAGGATTCTAAGTGCCTTCAGCAATACTCCTAGAAGAATTCTGGGTGTTGTCAGATAGCTGCAAAGGTGTGCATCTGATTTTACCAGAAAGGATTGCTTGAGCAGGAACAATCTCTGTTAAAGAAACCCTTTTACCTCCCAGGGAATTACTCCAGTCTGGCCCAAAAAGTATGTAGTAGTCCTACAGCTGAACCAAAAATGTCCAGCTTCGGCATGTATCAAGGTCAGGCTGGAGTGGACTTCTCTATCCATTGTACGATTACAGTACTGTGAAACAGCTGGCATCACGCTGCTCCACGAGTGCTCCAACCTGCCATCTATTTTCCTATATCATCACACCCTCTGTCACTGATCTAGAACCTTAACTGTCAGCAAACATATGCATTAGTGATAACCCATTATTACAGCAGAAATCACCCTAGTTTACCAGACGTATGATTCAGACAGAACTTTTACATCTAAGAAAGCAGATTTATTTGTACCCACAGACCCAAAAAGCTAGCAGAGCTATGTTGTGACTAAGCAAATTCCAAAATTCATACTAGGGTGATACTGTATGTTTACTGGATATCTTTATTTATTTTATTTATTTATTAGATTTTTACCCCGCCCCTCTAGACAATGTCTACTACAATCTATATATTTATATATCTATATCTATATCTATATCTATATCTATATCTATATCTATATCTAGCTAGCTAGCTATCCTTCTGTGTTTTTGTTTTTATTGTTATTATTTATGAAAAAGGATGAAGTGTTTAAAAAATTGCATAATCTTGTCCAGCAGGCCGAAAAGTCAGACATTTTTTTCTCCTTGTCTGCTAGAATGAATTAAGTAAAGATATATATCCCTATGACTCTCCGTGTCTAAGATGGAGGAGCATCTATACACAGGACTACAGTATATAGAACCCAGTGGAGGAGCAGGAATGCAAGAGCTGAAATGCAATATGTTTGAGCTGTTTTCTGTAGTACACTCTTACAGAGGCATACTTCTTTTGTACCACCTCCTCTTTCTAGCATATTTATCTATTTAGTACATTTATATCCTGGCTTCCCTCCAAGGAAGGAACTAAAAATTGGGTCTGTGTATGTGGTTCTCTTCTTCCATTTTAACCCACCAGCAACGATGTGAGGTAGGGTAGGCGAAGAAACAATAACAGACCCAAAGTCTTCCATTGAGCTTCATGGCTGAGTGGAGTTCTGAAGCCAACTTTCCTTCATCCTAGTCCAATACTTCAACTGCTGCAGTAGGTCTGAGGGCTACACAAGCTCATTGGTGGACCTTGGAGACTCACAACTTTTCCCATATGGGGGCGGGGTACTTTAAAACCCCTCTTTCACTCTAGTGGCATATATATTTTAAATAACAACTTTAAAACCCATTTTGGGTAAGATGACAAAATGGCACTGTCATTGCCTAGGGGATTTTTTAGCCTAATAATTCTTTTATTGGTTTAAATCTGGGAGATGTGAGGGTGCTGGAGTAGGGGCATTTGAGAAATGGGTGCTGAGGGGCACATTTGGGGCTTGCAGAGAGCATATGCAGCTGACGGGTCACATGTTGCCCACATCTGCATTACATCATCCTGGTTGTATTCATGTGGCTATTTCTTCTGGCTCAAGTTCCTTGTATTTTTCTCCAAAATAGCCTATTCCAGAGATCTTACCTTAGAAAAGTGGATAGAATGTAAGGCACAGTTTTTTACACAGGTATGTATCACATAGGAAAGCAATTTTCCATGCCATCTCTCCCAGCATAGGGTGCAGGGTGAGAATCCATTCATTTCACCTTGAACATAACTCACTTCTGAATCAGAATATCAGTGGTATTTTTTTTAATTCTAAAAATGTTAGCTCAGTCATCGAAATATTATAGACATAACCATTTACAAAAACCTTTCCTGTGATATATTTGGGAACCATGAGGTACACTTGACAGATGTTAGTTGTGCTACTTTTAATGTGCCGTTGGAAGATGCTAAGGCTCTGGGGGAATGAGGCCTGCAAAACAGCAAAATAGCAGGAGTTCATCTCTCTCTCCCCATTAGTAAATTTTAATCCTTCTTCCATTTCCTTTTTATGACGAGTGGTGCTTTGCTCCTGGTTTTAGAATGGTAATTTAAAGCAGATTTGAAAAGAGGAAGACAATATTTACATGGATCTATCTTGGCACATAAATCTCCAGAGCAGCTGTAACTTAAATTAAACAGAATGATTAAACAGTTCCTCCATTAGTGAGGAAAAACAATTGCCAAAATAAGCATGGTATAGCTGTATACACATAGCCAGTAACTGCCTTCCAGCCACAATTAATGATAATTAATGCTTCTGCCAACATGGGGGACATGTTGCATTTTATCTCAAGTGCCGTTGCTCAGAGGGCCCTTTGATATTGGAAAAATAAGACCTTTTGCCTCAGTAGTTAGTAGTTAAGAGTAAATCAAATTAAAGAGGCCATTATGTTAGCCTTTCCCATTGTTTATCCCATGGAGAACATACAGGTTAAATCCAGCCATGCTATAATGCATCTGAATTAGAAACAATGAAAAATTTGTAGCATTTGTAATTGTTTTTGGAGCAAGAGAAGGGCAATGCGGGGGGCAGTGTTAGGACACATACTAGCTGAAAAGTTGTCAAAATTGCTCACCACTTCTATTTGGTTGTAGTGATAGAATGTCAGAAGACAACCCAAGAGATCTAGGTTTGAATCCCTGCTTGTGCATGGAAAATTCAAAGGAGAGAGGTGGCCACTAGGTCAGACATCTTGCAACCTGTGCAAACCCACCATTTACTCCCCATTAGAGCCTGAGAGTGTGGGAGGCACCTAGACATCAACATCCCTTTAACATACAGTAGTAGCCTCGAAATTAACTCTGGGACCCATGCCTATTATCCTTGAATGCACTGGAGGGGGAAAGATGCTTCTCAGTTCATTCCCGGTGTAATACTCCTAGCAGATTCAGTAGTGCTACCAGTTGGTCCCCAAGGGCTGTGGTGGATGCAAGATGCTGGGGGTGCTGGATCACCCTTACTGGTGCCACCTCTGAGCAGAAGAGGACCTGAGCAAATCAACATTAGAGATGGGCAGAAACCAGGAAAATTGTGATTTGTTTTGATTTATGATTTGTCAAGTTCAATGAATCACAAATTACAAATTTATGGTTTTTCTGACTAATCGACAAATTGATTTGTCAATTTGTTTTTTAATTTAAAACCCTATAAAACAGCCCCTCCCCCAGTATCTAGAGACATGAAAGTGCAGGAAAGCTTCTCCTGACTCTCCTTTACAAGCCCTGTAATTTGGTGAAGTTTGGGTTTTGGACATCTGAGTTATAAGCCCACAAATAGGGACCCACATGAAAGTCCCCCCAGGAATGTAGTGGCACCAAAATCACAGAGAAGTTTTCTCTGGCTTTCTTCTACAATCCTTCCAAGTTTGGTGAAGATTTGTTTTCAGACATCTAAGCTATACACCCACAAAATGCCCCCCCGGAAAGTGTTTAGCAGCTGCCTTGGGGAAACCAAATCTTCACCAGACTGGGAGATATTGGAGAGGAGAGTCATGGGAAGCTTCTCTGTGATTTTGGTGTCTCTAAGTGCCTGCGGGAAACTGGGGGGGGCTATTTTTGGGTATATAACTTGGACATCTGAAACCCGATCTTCACCAAACCTGGAGGGATTGTAGAGGAGAGTCAGAGGAAGTGTTCCTGCAGTTGTGGTTTCTCTAGGTGCTTGAGGGCGGCATTTTATAGCCCAATGAATCATTGATAAAATGCATTGATTCTTACAAATACCAATCAACAAATTAGTGATTTTTGAACAAATTTGGTGATTTGTTTTTTTTTAAATCCGTGCCATCTGCAACCAACATTCAGCAAGGCAGTTCTAAAACTAGTGGCAGCCCAAGAAAAACATTAAAACTTTGAGACTCACTACCATTCATACTTGTCAAAAAGGAAAAAAAACAGCCATGACAATAGCATTCTGTTTGAGTGAGAAACACCTAACTCATGAAAAAAAAAAGGAGCCAGCTCCTGGGAATTTCCCTTGCATGGTGTCACTTTGTGGATGGTAGTGAGCTCAAGAGAGTATCTTGAAAAGAGATGGGGACAAATAAAAAAATGGTGATTCGTTTTGATTCATTATTTGTCAAGATTAATGGATCAATGAATACGAATATACAAATATTCTTTGATGAATCCACAAATTGATCCATTGATTTGTCTGCACTTTAAACAGCTATAACACCGGCCCCCGGTGACCTAGAGACACTAGTTTTGCAGGAAAGCTTCCTCAGGCGCTTTTCTACAACTCCTGAAAAGCTGGTGAACATTGGATCGCAGACCCCAAGTTATATAGTCACAAATAGGGCCCCACAAGGAAAGCTCCCCCCAGGTACTTGGAGACTCCAGAATCACAATGAAGCTTCCTATGTCTTTCCCCAACATGCCTGCTAAACTTGGTGAAGATTGGATATTGGACATCTGAGTTATTCACCCACAATTTGGGTCCCTCCAGGGGAGTTTACCACATGGCACAGAAACCCATTCTACCTACCGGCTGCCAATCAGCTGATCAGAAGCCAATAGGCAGACACACACACACACACACACACAGAGAGAGAGAGAGCCAGCCATCCCAACAGCCTACCCCTACATCCCTTGCCTTTCCCTACCTTAGCCCCCACCCCACTCCCAATGACACCCCCTTACCTTAATAGCTGCTGCCAAGGTCTCCATCAGACCTTCGCAGCCATGGCATGTAAAAAGGCTGCCCTTTGCAAAGATGGCAGCTGCAGCTTCCCTACCCTAAATGAAGCCGCAGCTGCCATCTTTGCAAAGGGCTCCCAATCTCCATTTTTACATGCATAGCTCCGAGGCCAGAAGACCTCGGCAGCAGCAATTAAGTTAAGAAGGTGTCGGTGGGGTGGCGTGGGGTGGGGCCTAAGTTAGGGAAAGGAAGGGGTGGGGGTAGGCTGTGGTATTGGGTAGCTGTGTGGGATGGTAGCTGCCTTTCTGCTGCCGATCAACTGATGATGGACAGTAGGCAGAATGGTGTTTTGTTTTGTTTTTAATACAAAGGACAAATAAAAATGGGTAAATATTCATCCCTTCATATTCATGGAGGTCTCTGGAACCCACATATACTACTAATATGGATCGACAAAGATTTAATGAATCAGCTATACAGTATTTGTCAGAAAAAACAATCCGTATTTATATTACTCCCCATCTCTAATCTTGACTGCTGCCATTGGTGTTGGCAATATCCCAGCTGCCCTTTCCTGCTGGCAACAATGAGCACAATATTGTGCAGCAATATTGGACCAACCACATTTTGAATCATGGATACAAAAGGACAATATCCCACATTCATAAACCAGAGGATTTTTAAAGAATAGAATAATCAATACAACCCTTATTTTCCTCACTAAAGAATGATGAAATAAAAGCAAGTGGTCAACATCAGCTCCGAATGAATTCATTCACACCTGAATGTAACTTTACTTTAGCCAAATTATACAACAGTCAAGAACAGCTGACAGGCTGCTGTGATGCTCTGAGCCCCTCCAAGCCTGGCATCATGACCAACTTCCTGCCTCCATTGATTAGCTGTGGGGAGGAGCTGAGAAATGGTGAGCAGCTGAATGATAGGCATTGAGCCTCTCCAACACCACAGCCAGCTAGCTTCCCATGAGCCTTGACACTCCAGTGTGGGTGGGAGAATCACTTAAAAGAGAGTTTTAATAGACTGCACTGGAGATGAGGACCTTTTAAGCACAGGCGTAATTGCGCCAAGTTTCACAGTGTGCACAGGCTCATAGGCAGCCATCTGAGTTCTCTTAGAATTACCGCGATGTGATTCATCCTAGTTGTTCCAGTTCTAGCTTCTTCATTCTGCATGAGGGGACACTTGCAAGGCTGTATCACATAGAGTACATTACTGTAACTGAGCTGATAAATTCTCACACCATGAATCAATGTGGCTGTAGTTTGTTTATCAAAGGAAGGTCATAGCTGCTGTACCAAAC